>NC_057794.1:37896456-38258112 GCF_018294505.1 Triticum aestivum
ATTCGGACCAAGGGAGGGGAGGGGCGCGCGGCCCACTATGGGCTGCCTCTTCTTTTCCACTAAGGCCCAATAAGGCCCATCTAGCTCCCCGGGGGGTTCTGGTAACCTCCCGGTACTCTGGTAAAATCCCGATTTCACCCGGAACACTTCCGATATCCAAACATAGGCTTCCAATATATCAATCTTTATGTCTCGACCATTTCGAGACTCCTCGTCATGTCCGTGATCACATCTGGGACTCCGAACAACCTTCGGTACATCAAAATGCATAAACTCATAATATAACTGTCATCGTAACCTTAAGCGTGCGGACCCTACGAGTTCGAGGACAATGTAGACATGACCGAGACACGTCTCCGGTCAATAACTAATAGCGGGACCTGGATGCCCATATTGGCTCCTACATATTCTACGAAGATCTTTATCGGTCAGACCGCATAACAACATACATCGTTCCCTTTGTCATCGGTATGTTACTTGCCCGAGATTCGATCGTCGGTAGTCCAATACCTAGTTCAATCTCGTTGTTGGCAAGTCTCTTTACTCGTTCTGTAATACATCATCCCGCAACTAACTCATTAGTCGCAATGCTTGCAAGGCTTAAGTGATGTGCATTACCGAGAGGGCCCAGAGATACCTCTCCGACAATCGGAGTGACAAAACCTAATCTCGAAATACGCCAACCCAACATGTACCTTTGGAGACACCTGTAGTACTCCTTTATAATCACCCAGTTACGTTGTGATGTTTGGTAGCACCCAAAGTGTTCCTCCGGTAAATGGGAGTTGCATAATCTCATAGTTATAGGAACATGTATAAGCCATGAAGAAAGCAACAGCAACATACTAAACGATCGGGTGCTAAGCTAATGGAATGGGTCATGTCAATCAGATCATTCACTTAATGATGTGATCCCGTTAATCAAATAACAACTCATTGTTCATGGTTAGGAAACATAACCATCTTTGATTAACGAGCTAGTCAAGTAGAGGCATACTAGTGACACTTTGTTTGTCTATGTATTCACACATGTATTATGTTTCCGGTTAATACAATTCTAGCATGAATAATAAACATTTATCATGATATAAGGAAATAAATAATAACTTTATTATTGCCTCTAGGGCATATTTCCTTCAGTCTCCCACTTGCACTAGAGTCAATAATCTAGATTACACAGTAATGATTCTAACACCCATGGAGCCTTGGTGCTGATCATGTTTTGCTCGTGGAAGAGGCTTAGTCAACGGATCTGCAACATTCAGATCCGTATGTATCTTGCAAATCTCTATGTCTCCCACCTGGACTAGATCCCGGATAGAATTGAAGCGTCTCTTGATGTGCTTGGTTCTCTTGTGAAATCTGGATTCCTTTGCCAAGGCAATTGCACCAGTATTGTCACAAAAGATTTTCATTGGACCCGATGCACTAGGTATGACACCTAGATCGGATATGAAATCCTTCATCCAGACTCCTTCGTTTGCTGCTTCCGAAGCAGCTATGTACTCCGCTTCACATGTAGATCCCGCCACAACGCTTTGTTTAGAACTACACCAACTGACAGCTCCACCGTTTAATGTAAACACGTATCCGGTTTGCGATTTAGAATCGTCCGGATCAGTGTCAAAGCTTGCATCAACGCAACCGTTCACGATGAGCTCTTTGTCACCTCCATATACGAGAAACATATCCTTAGTCCTTTTCAGGTATTTCAGGAAGTTCTTGACCGCTGTCCAGTGATCCACTCCTGGATTACTTTGGTACCTCCCTGCTAGACTTATAGCAAGTCACACATCAGGTCTGGTACACAGCATTGCATACATGATAGATCCTATGGCTGATGCATAGGGAACATCTTTCATATTCTCTCTATCTTCTGCAGTGGTCGGGCATTGAGTCTTACTCAACTTCACACCTTGTAACACAGGAAATAATCCTTTCTTTGCTTGATCCATTTTGAACTTTTTCAAAACTTTGTCAAGGTATGTGGTTTGTGAAAGTCCAATTAAGCGTCTTGATCTATCTCTATAGATCTTAATGCCTAATATGTAAGCAGCTTCACCAAGGTCTTTCATTGAAAAACTTTTATTCAAGTATCCCTTTATGCTATCCAGAAATTCTACATCATTTCCAATTAGTAATATGTCATCCACATATAATATCAGAAATGCTACAGAGCTCCCACTCACTTTATTGTTAATACAGGCTTCTCCAAAAGTCTGTATAAAACCAAATGCTTTGATCACACTATCAAAACGTTTATTCCAACTCCGAGAGGCTTGCACCAGTCCATAAATGGATCGCTGGAGCTTGCACACTTTGTTAGCTCCCTTTGGATCGACAAAACCCTCTGGTTGCATCATATACAACTCTTCTTCTAGAAATCCATTCAGGAATGCAGTTTTGACATCCATCTGCCAAATTTCATAATCATAAAATGCGGCAATTGCTAACATGATTCGGACAGACTTAAGCATCACTACGGGTGAGAAGGTCTCATCATAGTCAATCCCTTGAACTTGCCGAAAACCTTTTGCGACAAGTTGAGCTTTGTAGACAGTAATATTACCGTCGGCGTCAGTCTTCTTCTTGAAGATCCATTTATTCTCAATTGCTTGCCGATCATCGGGCAAGTCAACCAAAGTCTAGACTTTGTTCTCATACATGGATCCCATCTCAGATTTCATGGCTTCAAGCCATTTTGCGGAATCTGGGCTCACCATCGCTTCTTCATAGTTCGTAGGTTCATCATGATCTAGTAGCATGACTTCCAGAACAGGATTACCGTACCACTCTGGTGCGGATCTTACTCTGGTTGATCTACGAGGTTCAGTAGTATCTTGTTCCGAAGTTTCATGATCATTATCATTAGCTTCCGCACTAATCTGTGTAGGTGTCGCAGAAACAGGTTTCTGTGATGTACTACTTTCCAATAAGGGAGCAGGTACAGTTACCTCGTCAAGTTCTACTTTCCTCCCACTCACTTCTTTCGAGAGAAACTCCTTCTCTAGAAAGGATCCATTCTTAGCAACGAATGTCTTGCCTTCGGATATGTGATAGAAGGTGTACCCAACAGTCTCCTTTGGCTATCCTATGAAGACACATTTCTCCGATTTGGGTTCGAGCTTATCAGGTTGAAGTTTTTTCACATAAGCATCGCAGCCCCAAACTTTAAGAAACGACAACTTTGGTTTCTTGCCAAACCATAGTTCATAAGGCGTCGTCTCAACGGATTTTGATGGTGCCCTATTTAATGTGAATGCGGTCGTCTCTAAAGCATAACCCCAAAATGATAGCGGTAAATCAGTAAGAGACATCATAGATCGCACCATATCCAGTAAAGTACGATTACGACGTTCGGACACACCATTACGCTGTGGTGTTCCGGGTGGCGTGAGTTGCGAAACTATTCCGCATTGTTTCAAATGTACACCAAACTCGTAACTCAAATATTCTCCTCCACGATCAGATCGTAGAAACTTTATTTTCTTGTTACGATGATTTTCAACTTCACTCTGAAATTGTTTGAACTTCTCAAATGTTTCAGACTTGTGTTTCATTAAGTAGATATACCCATATCTGCTTAAGTCATTCGTGAAGGTGAGAAAATAACGATATCCGCCACGAGCCTCAATATTCATCGGACCACATACATCTGTATGTATGATTTCCAAAAAATCTGTTGCTCTCTCCATAGTACCGGAGAACGGTGTTTTAGTCATCTTGCCCAAGAGGCACGGTTCGCAAGTACCAAGTGATTCATAATCAAGTGTTTCCAAAAGTCCATCAGTATGGAGTTTCTTCATGCGCTTTATACCGATATGACCTAAACGGCAGTGCCACAAATAAGTTGCACTATCATTATCAACTCTGCATCTTTTGGCTTCAACATTATGAATATGTGTGTTACTACTATCGAGATTCATCAAAAATAGACCACTCTTCAAAGGTGCATGACCATAAAAGATATTACTCATATAAATAGAACAACTATTATTCTCTGATTTAAATGAATAACCATCTCGCATCAAACAAGATCCAGATATAATGTTCATGCTCAACGCTGGCACCAAATAACAATTATTTAGGTCTAATACTAATCCCGAAGGTAGATGTAGAGGTAGCGTGCCGACCGCGATCACATCGACTTTGGAACCGTTTCCCACGCGCATCGTCACCTCGTCCTTTGCCAGTGTTCGCTTAATCCGTAGCCCCTGTTTCGAGTTGCAAATATTAGCAACAGAACCAGTATCAAATACCCAGGTGCTACTGCAAGCTCTAGTAAGGTACACATCACTAACATGTATATCACATATACCTTTGTTCACCTTGCCATCCTTCTTATCCGCCAAATACTTGGGGCAGTTCCGCTTCCAGTGACCAGTCTGCTTGTAGTAGAAGCACTCAGTTTCAGGCTTAGGTCCAGACTTGGGTTTCTTCTCTTGAGTAGCAACTTGCTTGCCATTCTTTTTGAAGTTCCCCTTCTTCTTCCCTTTGCCCTTTTTCTTGAAACTAGTGGTCTTGTTGACCATCAACACTTGATGCTCCTTCTTGATTTCTACCTCCGCGGCTTTCAGCATTGCGAAGAGCTCGGGAATAGTCTTATTCATCCCTTGCATATTATAGTTCATCACGAAGCTCTTGTAGCTTGGTGGCGGTGATTGGAGAATTCTTTCAATGACGCAATCATCTGGAAGATTAACTCCCAATTGAATCAAGTGATTATTATACCCAGACATTTTGAGTATATGCTCACTGACAGAACTGTTCTCCTCCATCTTGCAGCTATAGAACTTATTGGAGACTTCATATCTCTCAATTCGGGCATTTGCTTGAAATATTAACTTCAACTCCTGGAACATCTCATATGCTCCATGACATTCAAAACGTCGTTGAAGTCCCAATTCTAAGCCGTAAAGCATGGCACACTGAACTATCAGCTTTGCTCTGCCAGACGTTCATAACATCTGGTGTTGCTCCAGCAGCAGGCCTGGCACCCAGCGGTGCTTCCAGGACGTAATTCTTCTGTGCAGCAATGAGGATAATCCTCAAGTTACGGACCTAGTCCGTGTAATTGCTACCATCATCTTTCAACTTTGCTTTCTCAAGGAACGCATTAAAATTCAACGGAACAACAGCACGGGCCATCTATCTACAATCAAACATACATAAGCAAGATACTATCAGGTACTAAGTTCATGATAAATTTAAGTTCAATTAGTCAAATTACTTAAAGAACTCCCACTTAGACAGACATCCCTCTAATCCTCTAAGTGATCACGTGATCCAAATCAACTAAACCATAACCGATCATCACGTGATATGGAGTAGTTTTCAATGGTGAACATCGTTATGTTGATCATATCTACTATATGATTCACGCTCGACCTTTCGGTCTCCGTGTTCCGAGGCCATATCTGCATATGCTAGGCTCATCAAGTATAACCCGAGTATTCTGCGTGTGCAAAACTGGTTTGCACCCGATGTAGATGGACGTAGAGCTTATACACCCGATCATCACGTGGTGTCTGGGCACGATGAACTTTGGCAGCGGTGCATACTCAGGGAGAACACTTCTTGATAATTTAGTGAGAGATCATCTTATAATGCTACCGTCAATCAAAGCAAGATAAGATGCATAAAAAGATAAACATCACATGCAATCAATATAAGTGATATGATATGGCCATCATCATCTTGTGCTTGCGATCTCCATCTCCGAAGCATTGCCGTGATCACCATCGTCACCGGTGTGACACCTTGATCTCCATCGTAGCATCGTTGTCGTCTCGCCAAGTTTGTGCTTCTACAACTATCGCTACCGTTTAGTGTAAAGTAAAGCATTACATCATGATTGCATTGCATACAATAAAGTGACAACCATATGGCTCCTGCCAGTTACCGATAACTCGGTTACAAAACATGATCATCTCATACAATAAAATTCAGCATCATGTCTTGACCATATCACATCACAACATGCCCTGCAAAAACAAGTTAGACGTCCTCTACTTTGTTGTTGCAAGTTTTACGTGGCTGCTATGGGCTTAAGCAAGAACCAATCTTACCTACGCATCAAAACCACAATGATAGTTTGTCAATTTGACTCCGTTTTAACCTTCACAAGGACCGGGCGTAGCCACACTCGGTTCAACTAAAGTTGGAGAAACTGTCACCCACAAGCCACCTCTGTGCAAAGCACGTCGGGAGAACCGGTCTCGCGTAAGCATACGCGTAATGTCGGTCTGGGCCGCTTCATCCAACAATACCGCCGAACCAAAGTATGACATGCTGGTAGGCAGTATGACTTATATCGCCCACAACTCACTTGTGTTCTACTCGTGCATATAACATCAACATATAAAACCTAGGCTCTGATAACACCGTTGGGTTTTGTAGTAATTTCAAAAAATTTCCTACGCACACGCAAGATCATGGTGATGCATAGCAACGAGAGGGGGAGTATGATCTACATACCTAGTAGATCGACAACGGAAGCGTTTGGTTGATGTAGTCGTACGTCTTCACGATCCGACCGATCAAGCACCGAAACTACGACACCTCCAAGTTCTAGCACACGTTCAGCTCGATGACGATCGCCGGACTCCGATCCAGCAAAGTGTCGGGGAAGAGTTCCGTCAGCACGACGGCGTGGTGACGATCTTGATGCACTACAGCAGCAGGGCTTCGCCTAAACTCCGCTACAGTATTATCGAGGACTATGGTGGCTGGGGCGCCGCACACGGCTAAGAAAAGATCACGTGGATCAACTTGTGTGTCTCTGGGGTGCTCCTGCCTCCGTATATAAAGGACTAGAGGGGGGAGGCTGGCCGGCCAAGGAGGGCGCGCCAGGAGAGTCCTACTCCCTCTGGGAGTAGGATTCCCCCCCAATCCTAGTTGGAATAGGATTCGCGGGGGGGGGGGGGGGAGAGGGGCCGACCCCCTCTCCTTGTCCTATTCAGACCAAGGGAGGGGAGGGGCGCACGGCCCACTATGGGCTGCCTCTTCTCTTTTCCACTAAGGCCCAATAAGGCCCATCTAGCTCCCCGGGGGGTTCCGGTAACCTCCCGGTACTCCGGTAAAATCCCGATTTCACCCGGAACACTTCCGATATCCAAACATAGGCTTCCAATATATCAATCTTTATGTCTCGACCATTTCGAGACTCCTCGTCATGTCCGTGATCACATCCGAGACTCCGAACAACCTTCGGTACATCAAAATGCATAAACTCATAATATAACTGTCATCGTAACCTTAAGCGTGCGGACCCTACGGGTTCAAGAACAATGTAGACATGACCGAGACACGTCTCCGGTCAATAACCAATAGCGGGACCTGGATGCCCATATTGGCTCCTACATATTCTACGAAGATCTTTATCGGTTAGACCGCATAACAACATACGTCGTTCCCTTTGTCATCGGTATGTTACTTGCCCGAGATTCGATCGTCGGTAGTCCAATACCTAGTTCAATATCGTTGTTGGCAAGTCTCTTTACTCGTTCTGTAATACATCATCCCGCAACTAACTCATTAGTCACAATGCTTGCAAGGCTTAAGTGATGTGCATTACCGAGAGGGCCCAGAGATACCTCTCCGACAATCGGAGTGACAAAACCTAATCTTGAAATACGCCAACCCAACATGTACCTTTGGAGACACCTGTAGTACTCCTTTATAATCACCCAGTTATGTTGTGACGTTTGGTAGCACCCAAAGTGTTCCTCCGGTAAATGGGAGTTGCATAATCTCATAGTTATAGGAACATGTATAAGTCATGAAGAAAGCAACGGCAACATACTAAACGATCGGGTGCTAAGCTAATGGAATGGGTCATGTCAATCAGATCATTCACTTAATGATGTGATCCCGTTAATCAAATAACAACTCATTGTTCATGGTTAGGAAACATAACCATCTTTGATTAACGAGCTAGTCAAGTAGAGGCATACTAGTGACACTTTGTTTGTCTATGTATTTACACATGTATTATGTTTCCGGTTAATACAATTCTAGCATGAATAATAAACATTTATCATGATATAAGGAAATAAATAATAACTTTATTATTGCCTCTAGGGCATATTTCCTTCATACCGTACCACTCTGGTGCGGATCTCACTCTGGTTTACCTACGGGGTTCGGGAGTAACTTGATCTGAAGTTACATGATCATCATCATTAGCTTCCTCACTAATTGGTGTAGTAGTCACAGAAACAGATTTCTGTGATGAACTACTTTCCAATAAGGGAGCAGGTACAGTTACCTCATCAAGTTCTACTTTCCTCCCACTCACTTCTTTCGAGAGAAACTTCTTCTTTAGAAAGGATCCATTCTCAGCAATGAATAACTTGCCTTTGGATCTGTGATAGAAGGTGTACCCAACATTTTCTTTTGGGTATCCTATGAAGACGCACTTCTCCGATTTGGGTTTTAGCTTATCAAGTTGAAACTTTTTCACATAAGCATTGCAACCTCAAACTTTAAGAAATGACAACTTTGGTTTCTTGCCAAACCACAGTTCATACGGTGTCGCCTCAACGGGCTTAGATGGTGCCCTTTTTAACATGAATGTAGCTGTCTCTAATGCATAACCCCAAAACGATAGCGGTAAATCTGTAAGAGACATCGTAGATCGCACCATATCAAGTAAAGTACGATTACGACGTTCACACACACCATTACACTGTGGTGTTCCAGGTGGCGTGAGTAGTGAAACTATTTCACATTGTTTTAACTGAAGGCCAAACTCGTAACTCAAATATTTTACTTTTGCGATCATATCGTAGAAACTTTTATTTTTGTTACGATGATTCTCCACTTCACTCTGAAATTGTTTGAACTTTTCAAATATTTTAGACTTGTGTTTCATCAAGTAGATATACTCATATCTGCTCAAATCATCTGTGAAGATCAGAAAATAATGATACCTGCCACGAGCTTCAATATTCATCAGACCATATACATCAGTATGCATGATTTCCAACAAATCTATTGCTTGCTGCATTGTTCCGGAGAATGGAGTCTTAGTCATCTTGCCCATGAGGCATGGTTCGCAAGCATCAACTGATTCATAATCAAGTGATTCCAAAAGTCCATCATCATGGAGTTTCTTCATGCGCTTTACACCAATATGACCTAAACGGCAGTGCCACAAATAAGTTGCACTATCATTATTAACTTTGCATCTTTTGGTTTCAATATTATGAATATGTGTATCACTACGATCGAGATCCAACGAACCATTTTCATTGGGTGTGTAACCATATATGTAAACAGAACAACAATTTATTCTCTTACTTAAATGAATAACCGTATTGCAATAAACATGATCAAATCATATTCATGCTCAACGCAAACACCAAATAACACTTATTTAGGTTCAACATTAATCCCGAAAGTATAGGGAGTGTGCGATGATGATCATATCAATCTTGGAACCACTTCCAACACACATCGTCACTTCACCCTTAACTAGTCTCTGTTCATTCTGCAACTCCCGTTTCAAGTTACTACTCTTAGCAACTAAACTAGTATCAAATACTGAGGGGTTACTATAAACACTAGTAAAGTACACATCAATAACATGTATATCAAATATACCTATGTTCACTTTGCCATCCTTCTTATCCGCCAATTACTTGGGGTAGTTCCACTTCGAGTGACCAATCCCTTTGCATTAGAAGCACTTAGTTTTAGGCTTAGGTCCAGACTTGGGTTTTTCACTTGAGCAACAACTTGCTTTCCGTTCCTCTTGAAGTTCCCCTTTCTGCCCTTTGTCCCGTAACTTGAAACTAGTGGTTTTGTTTACCATCAACACTTGATGCTTTTCTTGATTTCTACCTTCGTCGATTTCAGCATCACGAAGAGCTTGGGAATCGTTTCTGTTATCCCTTGCATATTATAGTTCATCACGAAGTTCTACTAACTTGGTGATGGTGACTAGAGAATTCTGTCAATCACTATTTTATCTGGAAGATTAACTCCCACTTGATTCAAGCGATTGTAGTACCCAGACAATCTGAGCACATGCTCACTGCTTGATCTATTCTCCTCCATCTTTTAGCTATAGAACTTGTTGGAGACTTCATATCTCTCAACTCGGGTATTTGCTTGAAATATTAACTTCAACTCCTGGAACATCCATATGATCCATGACGTTCAAAACGTCTTTGAAGTCCCGATTCTAAGCTGTTAAGCATGGTGCACTAAACTATCAAGTAGTCATCATATTGAGCTAGCCAAACATTCATGACGTCTGCATCTGCTCCTGCAATAGGTCTGTCACCTAGCGGTGCATTAAGGACATAATTCTTCTGTGCAACAATGAGGATAAACCTCAGATCACGGATCCAATCCGCATCATTGCTACTAACATCTTTCAACTTAGTTTTCTCTAGGAACACATATAAAACATAGGGAAGTAACAACGCGAGCCATTGATCTACAACATAGATATGCTAATACTACCAGGACTAAGTTCATGATAAATTTAAGTTCAATTAATCATATTACTTAAGAACTCCAACTTAGAAAGACATCCCTCTAATCTTCTAAGTGATCATGTGGTCCAAATCAACTAAACCATAACCGATCATCACGTGAAATGGAGTAGTTTGCAATGGTGAACATCAATATGTTGATCATATCTACTATATGATTCACGCTCGACCTTTCGGTCTTAGTGTTCCGAGGCCATATCTGCATATGCTAGGCTCGTCAAGTTTAACCTGAGTATTCTGCACGTGCAAAACTGGCTTGCACCCGTTGTAGATGGACGTAGAGCTTATCACACCCGATCATCACATGGTGTCTGGGCACGACGAACTTTGGCAACGGTGCATACTCAGGGAGAACACTTTTATCTTGAAATTTAGTGAGAGATCATATTATAATGCTACCGTCAATTAAAGCAAGATAAGATGCATAAAAGATAAACATCACATGCAATCAAAATATGTGACATGATATGGCCATCATCATCTTGTGCCTTTGATCTCCATCTCCAAAACATCGTCATGATTTCCATCGTCACCGGCATGACACCATGATCTCCATCATCTTGATCTATATCAGTGTGTCGTCACATGGTCGTCTCGCCAACTATTTGTCGGTGTACTAGAGTAGGGGTACCCTATTACCCCGAACTCGTGCACGGGCAGTTGCAGCGCCCCGCGGCAAGGCTTGCCGGGTGACCGCCAGGACTCTCCGTGGTTCCCTCGAAGACCGTTCAAGAACAAAGTACTCAAACCAAGGCCCCGGCAAGAGGAGCTTGCCGGGAAGGCCAACCAAGGCCCCGGTGAGAGGAGCTTGCCGGGAAGGCCAACCAAGGCCCCGGCAAGAGGAGCTTGCCGGGAAGAGACGAGACCCCGGCAAGAGAAGCTTGCCGGGAAGGCCATTCAAGGCATACCAAGAAAGCTTGCCACGACGCACTCTGCGTCCCGACAAGATCCGGCGAGCGACAAGCTTCCGGACGCGACAAGACGACGGCCGCGGCAAGGAGCTTGCCGCGGGAAACCCCCACTTCGTGCCAGCGCTCCAGCTCACCTGCTAACGTGTCGCTCTGGGACTCTCCCAAGCACACGTGGCGGGAGGCCGTGCAGCTAGGGGTACGTGGTGGCAAGCAGAGATGAAGAGAAGCCCATCGTGGCAAACGGTGGCGCTCCAAATGGTCACTTTTTGCACTGTTTAGGAGACTTAGACAGGCATTTAATGCCCTTGTCCCCTGCCGTCAGAGTTAGGTAGGGTGCACTGTATCCACAGTAGCGGTAGCTGCACCTACCGCATCCTTCTCCATTTTTACCCTTCTTGTCTACGTTGCCCCCTGTCGGTGACCCCTTGAGTATAAAAGGAGGCCCAAGCGCAACGTATAAGGGGTTCCGGGTTCCGCAGCTCCGGAAGTTCGGAGGTTCGGCCAGTTCGGCTCGTTCGACACCAGGAACACTCTCACGCTCAGTCTGGCAGCGTCCATCGCTCCTGAGCAAGAATCCAATATACACAAACAAGAAGCAGTAGGGTTTTACGCATCCGTGCGGCTCGAAGCTGGGTAAAAATTGCCCCGCGTGCACTGCCTCGATCCGCTCTTTGTGCGCTCTCCGCCCCCCACCGAACCGAAAGGGGCCCTGTCCCCATAGGTGTTGGCGGGAATCAGCATCGCCCCCGACATCTCTGGCGCGCCAGGTAGGGGGCGTCGAGATTGTGCGAACCCGATCCGGCGTGCACGCAAGCTAGATCTTCATCGTCTTCATCGACATGCCACCGAAGAAGAAGAATTCGGAGGCAGCTGTTCCGTCCGCGTTGCTTCCACCGCCTCCGGAGCAAACGGGTGGTGGAGTGGACGCCGGCGGAGGAATGGGTATCGACGAGGGTGCCCACAGCACTGCCAAGTCCAAGGACAAGGCAGCACAGACCACGGCGTCCATGCACGCACCGCGTCCCTCTCAAGAGGCGCGGGACCAGCAGCATCATAGCATTCGCAGCGCCATACGTCCGCTGACCCAAGATCAAGCTGGTGGTTCGCGCGGCGTTCAAGACCAGCATGCACGCCAGCATGCTAGCCCCAGCGAGGTACGGTCGCCGGGACGGGACGCTGCTCCTTCTAACTTGGTTAGGAGTCCGAGCATGCCCCTCTCCTCGCACCGTTCACCTCTGCCGCCCACCACCCCAGCAGAAGCCTTGGCGCGGGCCCAGCTGCTCCTGGACTATCCTCCGACGGCGGACAAGACCGACGAATGGAGGGCCACTATCCAGAGCCTCATCGGCTTCGCTAACGGCGACACTACGCGGCGACCAAGCACCTCGCTGCCGCGGCGGGACAGCCAGACGCGAGTCGATGGCAACAAGACTGAGGGAGGTGCGACTTCCATGCACTCTCCACTACGAAGGCCAAAATCACCGACTCGCCGGGTCCACCCCAACAGCGGCTCCACCGCGTCGTCGGACCCACGAGCACGTCGCGACCAGCGCCAAGTTCTCCATGAACGACAAAAAGAAGACGCTCGAACCCGCATCGAGCGCCAAAGAGAAGCGCGACGTCAATCCGACAAGCACGCTGGGCTCTTTGTTGACATGCATGCGCCAGGGGAACCAGGCGATCTACCATACGCGGTAGGTTGTCCTGCGCTCACCCGTGAGCTGCGGCAAGTCCAGTGGCCCAGCACAAAGAATTTCAAGCCAGACGTGCCGGAGAAGTACGACGGCAAGACGCATCCGTCGGAGTTCCTCAGCATCTACACCATTGCAGTGCAAGCTGCCGGGGGACGAGATGACAAGATCCTTGCCAACTACTTCCCGCTGGTGCTCAAGCCCAATGTCAGATCCTGGCTCACGCACTTGCTGGATAACTCCATATCCTCCTGGGCTGATCTGTGCCATCAGTTTGTCGGCGCCTTTACAGGCGGCCACAAGCCACATGGCCAAGAGAGCGATCTTCATCTGCTCGCCCAGAAGGAAGGAGAGCCACTGCGCAAGTACATTCAAAGATTCAGCCGCGTACAGCACAACATCCCAGACGTCCACCCCGCCGCGATCATTAGCGCGTTCCATCAGAACGTGCAAAATCGAAGGATGAGGGAGGAGATGGCGATGTGTAAGATCAGAGACGTCAGCGAGCTTTACGCCCTGGCTGACAAGTGTGCACGCGCTGAAGAGGGGAGGAGGCTCCCCGGAGAGAGTACAGGAGCAGGAGGATCTGACAGTGAGGATGCCGCCCCGGCGAGGAGAGGCCGGCGACGGAACTACAGAAGGAATAAGGGTAAGGAAGTGCTAGCTGTCGAGCAGACCGGCAACGGAGGTGGCGCCAAGGAAGCTAAGGCTGGTGGCTCCGACAAGGAGGCCCATCCTGTGGCGGCCGCCGACAAGCAGGACAGCTCCGGCAGGCAGTATTGCAAGATTCACCGCACCAAGGGTCACGATCTCCAGAACTGCAAGAAGGTCGAACAGCTTGCTGAGCAGCAGAAGGCTGAATACGAGCGACGCGACAAAGAGAAGGCCCAGGAAAGAACTGGTGAATCCGGCAAGAAACGCCCCGGCCGGGGAGGACGCCGCGGCAAGGCCAAGCAGCGGCAAGGAGACAGACCTCCCCGCGGCCGCGACAAGGATGAAGATGACGACGATGACGAAGACGTGGATGATGATGAGGCCGATGAGCAGGAATTTCAGAAAGCCACAGAGGTCCTGTGTGTTGACGGTGGCGCCTCTCTGCATACTTCGCACCGCCAGCTCAAACAGTGGATGCGAGAAGTGAATGCAGCAGAGCCATCCATAGAGTCACGCAAGCCCCTGAAATGGTCCAGCACGCCTATCATCTTCGACATTGGGGATCACCCTGATCGCGTAACTGCGGTCGGGTGCTTGCCGATGTTGGTCTCACCAACTATCCGCAACCTCAAGGTCACAAAGATGCTAGTTGACGGCGGGGCCGGCTTGAATCTCATCTCCTTCGCGGTCCTTCACAAACTCCAGATCCCTGACAGCGAGCTCGAAGAGACCGGCACATTCCAAGGAATCAACCCGGGAAGGAGCAAGCCGAAAGGGAAGATCACGCTGCCGGTCACGTTTGGTAGCGAGCTGAATTTCAGAACTGAGAGGGTCACATTTGACGTTGCTGATTTTCCATTGCCCTACAATGGGATCCTTGGCCGTCCTGCGCTCGCCAAATTTATGGCAGCCTCTCACTATGCATACAACGTGCTCAAAATGCCAGGCCCGATAAGTGTCATCTCTGTCCCCGGCGACAAGAAGGATGCCCTTATCTGCGCCGACAAGATCTACCGGGAAGCAGCAGCCGCAGCCGATCACCACACGCTTTCCACTGAAGCTCCCGGGGGGAAGAAGAAGGCCAAGTCCGGCAAGAGCTCTGATGCCCACTCCGGCAAGCGCACCTCTTCGGAGTGCTGCGCTACCGTCGAGGACGCACCATCGAGCTCCGCCGGCAAGTGCAAGAAGACGATGGCAGCTCCACCCGAGACCAAGAAGGTGTCCGCCAAGGAGGACGGCACTGGTGGTACCTTCACCATCAGTGCCACGCTCGACCCCAAATAGGAAAGCATGCTCGTTGCTTTCCTGCGGGCGAATGTCGACGTGTTTGCATGGCAACCGTCTGATATCCCCGGTGTTCCCGGGAAAGTAATCGAGCACCACCTTGCCGTCTGTCCTCATGCGCGGCCCGTCAAGCAGAGAGTCAGGAAGCAAGCGGTGGAGCGCCAAGAGTTCATTGCAGAAGAAATCAAGAAATTGGAAGCAGCAGGCCTTGTTAGAGGAGTGCTCCATCCCACGTGGTTGGCCAATCCTGTAGTCGTGCGCAAGGCGAACAGGAAATGGAGGCTTTGTATAGACTTCACTGATGTCAATAAAGCTTGCCCCAAATATCCATTTCCCTTGCCGCGCATTGACCAGATTGTTGACTCCACAGCTGGATGTGATTTGCTTTCATTTCTTGATGCGTATTAAGGATACCATCAGATCTTCATGGCAGAAGAGGATGAGGAGAAAACTGCATTTATCACCCCTTGTGGCACATACTGTTTTGTACGGATCCCCTTTGGGTTGAAGAATGCTGGTTCAACATTTGCAAGAGTAGTCCATGTCGCTTTTCAGCCACAGATACACAGAAATGTGGTAGCCTACATGGATGATATAGTGGTCAAGAGCAAGGACAAGGCTACCCTGATCCAAGATTTAGAAGAAACTTTTGCAAATCTGCGCAAGATCAACCTTAAGCTCAACCCCGAGAAGTGTGTGTTTGGAGTCCCTTCCGGCAAGCTTCTCGGGTTCTTTGTGTCTCAGCGGGGAATTGAAGCCAACCCCGACAAGATTAAGGCCATCGAGCAGATCGAAGCACCGAAGCGCGTCAAGGATGTGCGAAGGCTTGCCGGTTGCGTGGCTGCTCTCAGCAGGTTTATCTCTAAGTCTGCTGAGCGCGCCCTGCCATTTTTCAAAATATTGAAAAAGGCAGGTCCAATGAAATGGACTCCGGAAGCGGAGGCTGCGCTGCAGGACTTGAAGAGGTACCTGTCCTCCACTCCAATACTTGTCGCACCTAAGCCACAAGAAAAGTTGTTGCTGTACCTAGCGGCAACCAATCAAGTGGTTAGTGCTGCGTTAGTAGCGGAGAGGGAGGCGGACGATGAACCAGCAACCGCGGCAAGTGAATCCAGCGACAAGCAGGGGGCTTCTCCGGCAAGCTCAGGTCCGGCAAGCTCTGGTCCCGACAAAGATGGATCTGCGCAGATATGCAAGGACGTGCAGAAGAAGATGGTGCAGCGCCCAGTTTACTTTGTCAGCTCCCTTCTCTAGGGGGCTAGATCGAGGTACTCTGGTGTGCAAAAGTTGCTTTTCGGCCTTCTCATGGCCTCGAGAAAGCTGCGCCATTACTTCCAGGCACACGAGATCACAGTTGTCACTCGCTTTCCGCTGAAGAGGATACTGCAGAATCCAGAAGCAACAGGCAGGATTGTCGAGTGGGCTTTGGAACTGTCAAGTTTCAGCCTCAAGTTTGAGAGCACTGCAACAATCCAAAGCAGGGCATTGGCAGAGTTCATAGCAGAGTGGACGCCAACTCCAGATGAAGAAATTCCAGAGACGAGCATCCCCGTCAAGGAGACAAGCAAAGAGTGGCTGATGTACTTTGATGGTGCCTTCTCGCTGCAAGGCGCCGGTGCTGGCGTGCTGCTTATCGCACCCACCGGAGAGCACCTCAAGTACATAGTCCAGATGCACTTTCCCAAAGAGCAAGCAACCAACAATACTGCAGAGTATGAAGGATTGCTTGCCGGTCTCAGAATCGCAGCCGACCTTGGGATCAAGAAGCTCATTGTCAGGGGTGACTCGCAGCTTGTCGTCCGCCAAGTGAACAAGAACTACCAGAGCCCGTTGATGGAAGCATATGTTAATGAAGTGAGGAAGCTAGAAGAGGGCTTTGACGGCCTACAAATGGAGCATATCCCAAGAGCTCAGAATGACATTGCCGATGGCCTGTCGAAATGCGCTGCACTAAAGTTGCCTGTGGAACCAGGGATCTTTGTGCTCAAGCTGACTCAACCATCCGTGACACCATCAACTGGGCAGAATAAGAAGAGGAAGTTGGTTTCTGGTGACTGCTTTCCGGCAGAGCTCCCCGAAGCCGCCGCCAAGAAAGTCCCCAAGATCAACACCAACGATGCTGAGGGGCAGTCTGCTCTGGCAAACCTTATGGTTTGTTCCGTCGAAGCAAACGCTCCCGACAAGTTTTGCTCTGGCAAGCTTGCCGGGGAATATCACGCTCCGGCAGAACCGCAGGTTCTTGCCGTAGAAGCGGATGTTCTCGCAACAACAGATATGCCTTTAGTCCTTGTTGTCGAGCCGCAAGCTCCAGCATGGGCGCAGCAGATTGTCCATTTCCTTCAGACAGGAGAGCTTCCCGAAGAGCAAGAAGAAGCTAAAAAAGTAGCCCGGCAGTCAAGTATGTACAAGTTTGTCGACAGCACACTGTACAGAATAAGACTCAACGGTGTGAAATTGAAGTGCATTCGCCGGGAAGATGGACAACAGCTGTTGGCAGAGATACATGGAGGCATATGTGGTCACCACATTGGCGCAAGTTCACTTGTCGGCAAAGCATTCCGACAAGGCTTCTTCTGGCCGACAGCCCTCCAGGATGCAACTGCACAAGTAACCAAGTGTGAAGCGTGCCAGTTCCATTCCAAACAGATACACCAGCCAGCTCAAGCTCTCCAGACGATCCCTTTATCCTGGCCATTTTCGGTCTGGGGGCTCGACATCCTCGGCCCCTTCCCCCGAGCTGTCGGGGGCTTTGAGTTCTTGTACGTTGCAATCGACAAGTTCACAAAGTGGCCGGAAGTGGAACCAGTGAGGAAGGTGACAGCACAGTCAGCGGTCAAGTTCTTCAGGTCGATTGTTTGCCGTTTCGGGATCCCGAACAGGGTCATCACCAACAACGGCACACAATTTACGAGCCGCACCTTCATGCAGTACGTCCAAGATCTTGGCGCCAAGGTCTGCTTCGCTTCTGTTGCTCATCCGAGAAGCAACGGTCAAGTGGAGAGGGCAAACGCTGAAGTGCTGCGAGGCCTCAAGACCAGAACTTTTGACAGGCTGCACAAGTGCGGAAGAAACTGGATCGAGGAGCTACCGGTGGTTCTTTGGTCGATCAGGACGACGCCAAATCGAGCCACTGGCCAGACACCCTTCGCTCTAGTCTATGGAGCGGAGGCAGTTCTCCCCACGGAACTCGTATACGGGTCACCTCGAGTGCTCGCTTATGATGAGCTCGAGCAAGAGCAGCTGCGGCAAGATGACGCGCTGCTCCTTGAGGAAGACCGTCTCCAGGCTGCTGTGCGAGCCGCTCGCTACCAGCAAGCTCTGCGCCGCTACTATAGCCGCAGAGTCAATGCCAGGAGTCTCGAGGAAGGCGACCTTGTTCTTCGGCGCGTTCAGTCGGCCAAGAATTCCAACAAGTTGACGCCAAGGTGGGAAGGCCCTTATCGGGTGAAACGAGTCACTAGGCCCGGCGCTGTCCGCCTTGAGACCGAAGATGGCATTCCGGTGAGCAACTCCTGGAACATCAAGCATCTTCGTAAGTTTTACCCGTAAGGCGCGGTTGTCGGACCCTGTCCGGCAACCACCTTTCTGTACAAGTCTTGCCGCTGTTGCATGTAATCCTTTGTACAGAGCCAGGCGCAGACCCCGCGCACTAGTAAAGTTCATGTGCCCCGCACATCTTGTCAGTTTCCTTATGCTATAATCCTTTTTCGCATATATTATCTGACACTTTGTGCAGCACCAGACCCCGGTAAGCGATAACGAGCCCAAGGCTCCATATCATTGCTTTATTTCTCTGTCTCTTTCTCAAAAGAAGGAAGGTTCCCTCGCCCACAAGGTTTACCGGGGGGGGGGGGAAGGAGAAGATAATGGTGTGGACCAGGCCGTTCAAAAATAAAAGGTTTCTCCTTACCAGGAAGCAGACGACAGAAAAGGACTGGCAGCGACAAGAAAAGAAGAAAACGGACGGCCTAATCTACGCGACCGCCGTCAACCCTTTTGACCTCGTTCACCCTGTCGACGATGGGTGCGACGAGGGCCTTAAGTGCGTCAAGATCAGTGTCCGCCGGCAGCTTCCTGAGGACATTGGTGAAGTTGAGGCCCGGATTGCGGAAGGCCACCTTCACCAGCACCTTCTCCAGAACTCCGGCACAAATCGAGCGTGACTCGTCGGCCAACTGCTTTGGGATCCGTTCCTGGAGTTGCTGGAGCGCCACCGCCACGCCTTTGAAGAACAAAGTGAGCTTGGCGCTGGGTTGGAGGTTCTCGTCGGAGGAGTACCCGAAGCCTTCCACCCCCAATTGCACCAGCTCCTCTTCGATGACTGCAGCGATGTCCACGAGGCCCTCCGTCCAGAGCTCCACAGTATCTCTGAGAAGATTCTGGGTTTCGGCGGCCCTCGCTAGCAGCGCCTCGTTGGCCTCGATGTCCTTCTTCAAGTCTGCCTCCCGTTTTCTGGCGCCGTCCAACGTCTCCGTCAAGGTGGCCAGCTTCAGCGTCAGATCAGCGTTGGAATCCTTGGCGGCGCTCAATTCCTTGCCCCTATCGGCGAGTCGGCCCTGCAGCTCACCGTGGGCAAGGGCGTCCTTCTCGCGCTCTAGCTTGAGGGCGGCAAGCTCTTCGCCACCAACCTTCAGATCAGTTTCTAGCTGCGCCACCTTTGCCTCCAATTCCTTCTTGGTGGCCTCGGCAGCCCCAGCCGTATCCTTTGCCTCTTGGAGCGTCCCGCCAAGTGCCCATTCGCGCGCGGCAAGCTCCTCTTCGTGGCTGTCAAGGTTCACTTTCCGCTGAGTCAGCTCGCCTTCTCGCGCGTACAGCTTTTTGCCGGTGAGCCGCTGCTGCTCTTCAGCTTCGGCCTTCTCAAGGAGGAAGGCCTTCCGTTCCTCGGCAAGCTGCTCCCGCTCCTCCGCCAAGGCCCGGAGAGTTTCTTGACGAACACCCCGGAGCTCCTCCGCACGCTTCTCTATGTCCACGCTCGCCCTCGCGGGAAGCGCTTCCCGGGACTCCAACTTGACTTGACGGGCGCGGTAGAGCGCCAGCAGCCTCCGCAGCAGCCGCTCCTCCTCGGGATCTTCACTGCTACTTCCCGGCGCGTCGACGATCGACAACCTGGTGGAGGCAAGCACCTCCCCATCCAGAGCTTCTCCTTCCACCGGCGCCATGGAGCTCGACGCCCAAGGGAGCTTGATGAAGATACCCTCGCCAGCCTTCAGATAGGTGCCGGGCTGGGGCTCCTCGGAGCCTGGTGCTGCGGCAGCGGCGGAGGGATCGGCGGTCGGTGCAGCGCCTGACGCTCCTGCGGCCTCAGGGCCGTCAGTGCGATCGCCAGATCCCCCGCCAGCTTCCTCGGCGGCAGCCTTGGCGGCCTCTTCGCCGGCGGGCACGTTAGCGCCGGCTCCTTCTTCGGTGGCCGCGGCATCATCAGTATTGCCGTGCGCGTCTTCTTCGCCGCCCGCCTCGGTCTCCATCGGATCCGTGGAGGGTGGGTCTGACGACCAAAGAAGAAGGAGAAATCAAACAAGTGTTCGAGAAGAGAAATCAGCAGAAGACTACAAGGAAAGTTTCGGGCAAGAAGGGCTACCTGTGCTAGGATCTGCCGTCATGGCCTCCACCACCGGCGGATCGTTAGCACTGTCCCTTGCCGGAGACTCCTCCCTTGCCGGAGGATCCTCCCTTACCGGAGGACGCTCCCTTGCCGGGGAGTCCGCCCTTGGCGGCGTAGTCGAAGCAGACGACTAGTCGGAGGAGATCACCACGCCCTCCTGATCAAGCTGTTCTGCTCCTGCACAAAGAAAACAGAGATCGGATGTCAACAAAGGAAAAGAGCGACCACGCGCATCCAGAAGCAGAAAGTAAACCATATGCTTATGCTGGGGGCTGCGCTGGGGGCTGCTCTGCGAAGTGATGGCCGGGTCCGGCAAGGTAGTCTCGGGCGCGCCTCCTGTCGTCGCAGTGGGCTCGTCCCCGATGACCACCACCTAAGCCTTGGCCCTCTTCGCCGCCCTCTGGGCCAGAGTCCTGAAAAGGAGAGCCCAGGGTGAATCAGATCCGATGCAAGACAAGATTAGCAAGTTGAAGAACTACAAGAACAAGCTAGGGAATCTCACTCTTTTTCCTCTTCCTCGTCGGAGCTGAGCGCGGAGAGGTCGAAGTTCGGCCCACCTCCGGCGCGACGAGGTGGAGGGGTGGGATCCCTTGGCCGCTTGGCAGGGACTGCGGCGCCAGCCCGAGACGATCCTGCTCCAGTTGCCACTGCGGCGGGAGGCGCACCCGCGGCGACCGTACTTGCCGCGGTGGAGCGCGTCGTGCGGCGCTGCGGCTGTTGACCAGCTTGCCGCCCTGCTGCATCCCCGATCCTGCCGGGGCGCCTTCTTGGCTGCACTGGGGGTTGCGTTCCGGGTCCTACTCCCGGCAAGCTCCCCGGAGGTGGCGGGCCGCTCGTACCCTCGGCGGGCTCGTTCGACTCGGCGTCGGGCGCTGCGAGCTCTTCTTCCTCTTCGGGCTGCTCCCGTTCGGCAATGCTCATCGCCAACGCCGCGTCCGCTTCCTCCACGGTAAACCCGAATTCACCCACGGCCGCGGCTGTCGCCGCCTCTTCCGCCCTGGTGGCGATGCGCTCCATCTCTTGCTCAGCGGTGTCGCAGGTGAGGAGCTTCTTCTCGTCAGCATTGACCGCCACCTCCACTAGGCTGTCAAAGAACTGCTGCACGATGTCGCCGGCGGGCTCTTGCCAAGTTGGAGCGATCCCGTGCGAGTCACACAATCGCATCATTGCGCAGATGCAGACGCGCGAGGAGTTGTTGCACAGAGGAACGACGCCTGCCGGCAACCTGAACCACTAGGGATGCTATGGGTCATGCTTGAATATCTCCTTAAGCATCCCGTCCAACTCTATGACGGTGAAATTGAAGTTGAGGCCTGGACGCAACCTCATTATATCTGCCGGGCCTCCAAATTCCCAAGCAGGTCTCCCCCTCGCCTGCAGAGGGGTGATGCGCCGGCGAAGGAAATCTGCACCGACGGCTCCTACAGTTAGCCCGGCAAGCCTGAGACGCAAGATCCGAGTGGTGGCGATCGTCAGCTTGTCGTCGTCCGCGGACAGAGCGCTCCAGTCATTTCCACGCACTGCTGGGGCTTGGCGCAAGGCGGTGAACGGCTGGGGGCTCTCTTCTACAACCCAACACCAATCAGCTCTCCACTCGTCCCACTTGCTGCGGAGCTCCCCCTCCAGATAGGTCTCCTTCTTGCCGGCCCGCGAGATCCAGGCGATCCCGCCGGCAAGAGGTTCCCCTCTCTCAACACGAGGCATAAAGAAATGGCGGAAAAGAGCTACGTTGGGGTGGACTCCGACAAAGTTTTCGCATAGATGGGCGAAAACTGCCATGGTCAGAACAGCGTTGGGGGTAAAATCAAGGAGGTGGAGCCCATAGGTGTTCATGATATCATAGAAGAAATCAAAGAATGGCGGGCAGAGCCCACAGTAGAAGAACACGGCGAAGAAAGGATACCCGTCAGCTGGAGCTGCTTGCGAGGTGACGGCGAAGAGTACCTTTGTGCGCGGATGCGCCCGCGTCTCCGTCGACCAGAAGAGATAATACCACTCCCTCAGCTCCTCCGCGGAGAGCTCGGGGGGGAAAGTGGCCCGCTCCTTCCGCAGCGCCTCAAGCCGCTGCTCTTCGGTCGACTTCACAGCTTTCGCGGCCGCGGCCTTCGTGGCCTTCCCCTTCCCGGGCTTCGGAGGCATGGCGAAGGCGGTGGGGGAGATCGACGGCGCTGGTGGTGGCGGCGGCGATGGGAGCGGAGCGCTGCTCTCTTTCGACTTTGAAAGCGGAAGAGGGCGGCGGTGGTTTCTGAGATTGCAACAGCAGTTGACGAGGATGGAGGAAATGCCCCTGTTTCCCCTGCTTATAAAGAGGGGCGGGGCGGACATTTCGGCTTTCCAAATAAACAACCTCCCACGATCTCTCCCACGACGCCGCGTTTGACGCGTGCCGTTCTGGGCGTGCGCGGTGGGAGCGGAGTTAGATTCGGCGTGACCTAGGCCGCGCGTGCCCGTGCACTGTTTTGGGCCTGGCCCAACAGCGCTCGGCACCGTGTATGGCCTAGGCCCGGGGGCTCCTGTCGGTGTACTAGAGTAGGGATACCCTATTACCACGAACTCGTGCACGAGCAATTGCAGCGCCCCGCGGCAAGGCTTGCCGGGTGACCGCCAGGACCCTCCGTGGTTCCCTCGAAGACCATTCAAGAACAAAGTACTCAAACCAAGGCCCCGGCAAGAGGAGCTTGCCGGGAAGGCCAACCAAGGCCCCGGCGAGAGGAGCTTGCCGGGAAGGCCAACCAAGGCCCCGGCAAGAGGAGCTTGCCGGGAAGAGACGAGACCCCGGCAAGAGAAGCTTGCCGGGAAGGCCATTCAAGGCATACCAAGAAAGCTTGCCACGACGCGCTCTGCGTCCCGGCAAGATCCGGCGAGCGACAAGCTTCCGGATGCGACAAGACGACGGCCGCGGCAAGGAGCTTGCCACGGGAAACCCCCACTTCATGCCCGCGCTCCAGCTCACCTGCTAACGTGTCACTCTGGGACTCTCCCAAGCACACGTGGCGGGAGGCCGTGCAGCTAGGGGTACGTGGTGGCAAGCAGAGATGAAGAGAAGCCCATCGTGGCAAATGGTGGCGCTCCAAACGGTCACTTTTTGCACTGTTTAGGAGACTCAGACAGGCATTTAATGCCCTTGTCCCCTACCGTCAGAGTTAGGTAGGGTGCACTGTATCCACAGTAGCGGTAGCTGCACCTACCGCATCCTTCTCCATTTTTACCCTTCTTGTCTACGTTGCCCCCTGTCGGTGACCCCTTGAGTATAAAAGGAGGCCCAAGCGCAACGTAGAAGGGGTTCCGGGTTCCGCAGCTCCGGAAGTTCGGAGGTTCGGCCAGTTCGGCTCGTTCGACACCAGGAACACTCTCACGCTCAGTCTGGCAGCGTCCATCGCTCCTGAGCAAGAATCCAATATACACAAACAAGCAGCTGTAGGGTTTTACGCATCCGTGCGGCCCGAAGCTGGGTAAAAATCGCCCCGCGTGCACTGCCTCGATCCGCTCTTTGTGCGCTCTCCGCCCCCCACCGAACCGAAAGGGGCCTTGTCCCCATAGGTGTTGGCGGGAATCAGCATCGCCCCCGACACTATTGCTCTTGCAACTATTGCTATCGCATAGCGATAAAGTAAAGCAATTATTTGGCGCTTGCATCTTATGCAATAAAGTGACAACCATAAGGCTTCTGCCAGTTGCCGATAACTTCAACAAAACATGATCATCTTATACAACAACTTATATCTCATCACGTCTTGACCATATCACATCACAACATGCCCTGCAAAAACAAGTTAGACGTCCTCTACTTTGTTGTTGCTAGTTTTACGTGGCTGCTACGGGCTTAGCAAGAACGGTTCTTACCTACGCATCAAAACCACAATGATAGTTTGTCAAGTTGGTGCTATTTTAACCTTCGCAAGGACCAGGCGTAGCCACACTCGGTTCAACTAAAGTTGGAGAAACTGACACCCGCCAGCCACCTGTGTGCAAAGCACGTCGGTAGAACCAGTCTCGCGTAAGCATAATGTCAGTCCGGGCCGCTTCATCCAACAATACCGCCGAACCAAAGTGTGACATGCTGGTAAGCAGTATGACTTATATCGCCCACAAATCACTTGTGTTCTACTCGTGCATATAACATCAACGCATAAAACCTGGCTCGGATGCCACTGTCGGGGAACGCAGTAATTTCAAAAAATTTCCTACGCACATGCAAGATCATGGTGATGCATAGCAACGAGAGGGGAGAGTGTTGTCCATGTACCCTCGTAGACCGAAAGCGGAAGCATTAGCACAACGCGGTTGATGTAGTCGTACGTCTTCACGATCCGACCAATCAAGTACCGAACACACGTCACCTCCGAGTTCTGCACACGTTCAACTCGATGACGTCCCTCGAAGTCCGATCCAGCCGAGCTTTGAGGGAGAGTTCCATCAGCACGACGGCGTGGTGATGGTGACGATGTTGCTACCGACGCAGGGCTTCGCCTAAGCACCGCTATGATATGACCGAGGTGGAATATGGTGGAGGGGGGCACCGCACACGGCTGGGAGAGATCAACTGATCAACTTGTGTGTCTAGAGGTGCCCCCCGCCCCTGTATATAAAGGAGCAAGGGGGGAGGCCGGCCGGCCCTCTATGGGTGCGCCAGGAGGAGGAGTCCTCCTCCTAGTAGGAGTAGGACTCCCCTTTCCTACTCCTACTAGGAGGAGGAAAGGAAGGAGGAGAAGGAGAAGGAAGGAGAGGGAGGAAAAGGAGGAAAGGGGGCCCGCCCCCTAGTCCAATTCGGTTTGGGCTAGGGGGGCCGTGCGCCCTGCCTCCTCTCTTCCACCACTTGGCCCATGAGGCCCATTACTTCTTCCTCGTATTCCCGTAACTCCCAGGTACCCCCAAAAATACCCGAATCACTCGAAACCTTTCCGATGTCCGAATATGGTCATCCAATATATCGATCTTTACATCTCGACCATTTTGAGAGTCCTCGTCATGTCCCCGATCTCATCCGGGACTCCGAACTCCTTCGGTACATTAAACATATAAACTCATAATATAACTGTCATCGTAGCATTATGCGTGCGGACCCTACGGGTTCGAGAACTATGTAGACATGACCGAGACACGTCTCCGTTCAATAACCAATAGCGGAACCTGGATGCTCATATTGGCTCCTCCATATTCTACGAAGATCTTTATCGGTCAGACCGCATAACATACATTGTTCCCTTTGTCATCGTTATGTTACTTGCCCGAGATTCGATCGTCGGTATCTCAATACCTAGTTCAATCTCATTACCAGCAAGTCTCTTTACTCATTCCGTAATACATCATCCCGCAACTAACTCATTTAGTTGCAATGCTTGCAAGGCTTAGGTGATGTGCATTATCGAGAGGGCCCAGGGATACCTCTCCGACAATCGGAGTGAAAAATCCTAATCTCGAAATACGCCAACCCAACAAGTACCTTCGGAGACACCTGTAGAGCACCTTTATAATCACCTAGTTACGTTGTGACGTTTGGTAGCACACAAAGTGTTCCTCCGGTAAATGGGAGTTGCATAATCTCATAGTCATAGGAACATGTATAAGTCATGAAGAAAGCAATAGCAACAAACTAAACGATCAAGTGCTATGCTAACGGAATGGGTCAAGTCAATCACATCATTCTCCTAATGATGTGATCCTGTTAATCAAATGACAACTCATGTCTATGGTTAGGAAACATAACCATCTTTGATCAATGAGCTAGTCAAGTAGAGGCATACTAGTGACACTCTGTTTGTCTATGTATTCACACATGTATTATGTTTTCGGTTAATACATTTATAGAATGAACAATAAACATTTATCATGATATAATGAAATAAATAATAACTTTATTATTGCCTCTAGGGCATATTTCCTTTAGCACGTTCGGGTGGCTTTGCTGGTCTTATTTTAGCATTGTCGAAATGTCTTGTAACCGGGATTCCGAGTCTGATTGGGTCTTCCTGGGAGAAGGAATATCCTTCGTTGACCGTGAGAGCTTGTGATGGGCTAAGCTGGGACACCCTTGCAGGGATTTGAACTTTCGAAAGCTGTGCCCGCGGTTATGGGCAGATGGGAATTTGTTAATGTCCGGTTGTAGAAAACCTGAAACTTAACTTAATTAAAATGCATCAACCACGTGTGTAGCCGTGATGGTCTCTTCTTGGCGGAGTCCGGTAAGTGAACACGGTGTTGGAGTTATGCGTGAATGTAGGTTGTTCTAGGATCACTTCTTGATCATAGTTTATCGTTCATGCTTTGCCTTCTCTTCTCGCTCTCATTTGCGTATGTTAGCCACCATATATGCTAGTGCTTGCTGCAGCTCCACCTCATACCTTTTGCCCTACCTATAAGCTTAAATAGTCTTGATCGCGAGGGTGTGAGATTGCTGAGTCCCCGTGACTCACAGATACTTCCAAAACCAGTTGCAGGTGCCGATGATACCGTGCAGGTGACGCGACCGAGCTCAAGGAGGAGCTCAATGAAGATCTTGTTCATTGTGTTGTTTTCGTTTCAGTTGATCAGTAGTGGAGCCCAGTTGGGGTGATCGGGGATCTGTATCATTAGGGGTGGTCTTCTTTTATTTTGGTTCCGTAGTCGGACATTGATTGTATCTGGATGATGTAATGCTTTATTCATGTATTGTGTGAAGTGGCGATTGTAAGCCAACTCTATATCTCTTTCTTATTCAGTACATGGGATCTGTAAAGATTACCCCTCTTGCAACATTCCTACAATGCAGTTATGCCTCTAAGTCGTGCTCCGACACGTGGGAGATATAGCCGCATCATGGGTGTTACAAGTTGGTAATCAGAGCCTTCCCCGACTTAGGAGCCCCCTGCTTGATCGAATCGCTGGCATTGTTGAGTCTGGAAAAATGTTTTGAGTTTTATAGGATTATATATATATATATATATATATATATATTATATATATCGGAGAGTAGGATTCTTTTTACTCCTCAGTCCCTTCATCGCTCTGGTGAGGCATCCTGACGTAGAGTTTTGACTCTTTTCTTCTCAAATTTTACTAAAAAAAATTTAGGATCACGCGGGTATCTTGGAATCGTTCCGATGGTTTTGTGACGACAACATTGTTCTTGGTGCCTCCTGACAATTAGGGGTTGTGGCAGTGTCCCGGGGAGTTGAGCTCCGAGGTGTCGTCGTCACAATTTTATCGTTGCAGTTCTGGAATACCTGAGTTTCGCCGACATCGAAAATCTCTTTTATGCAGTTGTTGGTGAGATAACCTCGACGGCACCCAGTACTGGGGCGGGAGTTCAGGAGTATTGCCATAACTCGTATAACGGATGCTTTTCAAAGGTTGAGGTAAATGATTTCCGGAGGTTTCTTGGTTATGTGTTGAAGGATGGATACAGCTGGATGTAGGATTTGCTAGTTTTGGGTGAGATATTATGCTTCCCCTGTATCCCCAACACCTGATTGCATAACCGGAAAGTTTTGGGAGTTTATAAGTGGGAATTCAAGTAGCTCTTAGGATATCTTTCCGTCAGATGTATGATATGAAATTGGGGTTCGACGTCTAGTGGTCCGCCTATCCACGGTTGGTTTTACAGTGGTCTCGTTGTGTCTTAAAGAGTCCTTGGCTATGCTGACTCGGGGACGCTTCGTATGTCATGTGCATTGCCTTGTACATGATGGTGCTGTACGATCAAGCCCGTGTGGGCCCCACCACAAAAACTTCGGACGAAATCTCTATCATATGTTTGTTCAGGCTTATTCTGCAAGCCAATCCTTTGTTTTTGTTTTGAGTTGTGGTATTCGAGTTGCTTCAATGTCAAGTGTTGATTCCATACCTTTTCTAAGAGGGGTTCTCATATTTTTACGTGAATACCAATCCTTCTTGATCATTGAGTTTTCCATCTCAATTTCTTCTAAACCGGTGTGTCTCTATTCAAGTGGATCCGATCATTTTCAACATCCACAAGATCAACTCAAATTTTTCGTCAACGGTGTTTGTTTCATCCGTCTCCAAGTTGTCTTTGTTTTCCCACCCCCCACCCTTTTTCTTCAAGGACTCAGGTTTCTTATTCAAGTATCCTTTTATTGATGGGAAGCCTCTCCATTCCTTTTCCGTCAATGTTCTTATCCGGTGATTCTCTTGAAGATTCTAATGGTGCTTCAAGTTCGTCATTCTTCATTGTTTTCATCTCCGGTGGTTTGAAGTCAAGCTTTGTTGATCATATCCTTTCCTCGTTTCAATGCTTTCTCATGCCGGTGCAATTCTTAATCATTCACCTCTCGCTATTCATTTGTTCCGGAGTGCTGAAGATATCCTAGAAGATGCTAGTGTTTATTCTCATTCATTCAAGATCTTTTGAGAATGTTATCTCATTCAAGTCATTTAACTCAACCGGCGCAATCTATCTTTTAAATTTTTCAATGGTGTATCTTTGAGTGGGCCCTAACCCACAGGTCTTTTCCCAGGATCTTACCTGACTCTTCTAATTTCTTGAAGCTTTTCTCAATTTTTTTTAAGTTTGACGTAAGTATAAATTATCATCTGTCTAATGCCTTTCTCCATGATCTTTCAAATTCCTTTCATCATTGGTTCAACCTTTCCAATTTTCATTGCGAAGTGCATCAACAATTCATGGTGGTGTTTCTCATCGTCTTTTTCAACATTTGAAGACCGAAGAAGAATTTTTCCTCCACATCTTACTCCATTCTCTTCAAGATTCATGGTGCTAGCTTGTTGCCATCCTCTCATAATTGTTTTTGATTGTGAAAATTCTTTTCACCCATCCGGAGTAATTCAGGAGTATTTTTCAGTTTGATTATCCGGATGCCATCATCTCAGAAGTATCCATTCCAGCTTTCAGCTCTCGGTCTTGAATTCTTTCGGTGCATCATTCAAGTATTCTCTAATCAGCTCGGAATCTCTTCGTTCACTTGCATCTAAATTCTCTCAAGTATCCTCATTCGTTCTCTAATTCTTACCGGTGATTCATCCCTTTACTTCGTTCATTTCCAATTCTTATGGTGATTCGTTCAAGATTTCTTCTCCTTCGTTATCATTCAGATTCATTCATTGTTCTTCCCAAATCCTACCGGTGGTTCGTTGAAGTCTTTTCTCTAGTTTGCCCTATATCTATCTTAATCCTTTTCATCGAGAATAAGTAGTATGCCAAATCCGTTGCTTGTCATCAATATAAATTGGTGAAGGACACGCATAATGTAATTCTTATTCTTGTTTCATCCAAGTGAGTAATTCCTTATCCCGGAGGTTCATCAAAATTCACGGTTTCACTTGATTCATCTTTTCTTTTCCGGAGTTCCAAGCTCTCTCAACTATATCATCGCGAAGATCCATCTAATCATTGCAAGGGTTCACCTTGTGTTTTCAACTTCTCTTTCCTTTCATTTGATCATTCTTTATTACCGGAGTTCTCACGAAGGCTCTACATGATGGTTCACCAAGGATTTAATTCCTTCTCGAAGTACTCATCAAGATTATTTTCAGAGGAGCTCAAGTTTTCTTCATCTTGCAATCCGGAGTGCAATTCTTTCAAATTTATCTTTTGATATGGTGTTTTGTCACTCTTGACAATTTCCCTTCGTGTTTCACGATTCACTAGTTGTACGGAATGACATATGTTAAACCCATCTTTGTCATTTCGTTCATGAGATCCTTTGCAATCCATCAATCTCTTCATTGGAGTTATCTTGAGTCATATTTCACCTAAAGCCTTCCATTGGAAATGTTGCTCTTTGTGGTGATTATCTATGATCCAAGTTTTATCCTTATCACCTCGGTGGAAGAAGATTTCTATCTTTTTCTAGCTCCCAATCAAATTTTTTCCGTGAGTGGCAAGTTGTCACCTCATAATTTTGAGATGTCTTCTATAAGTCCATAACAAGCTTATTCTTTTCGTTGTTGTTAATCCAACAACTCCGTTCGACCCTTCTCCTAAGGATGCCTTTTCAAGCTCTTTTGTGACAGAAGTTGGCATTTTCTTCTCCATTCTTTTATTTCAATGATCCATCTTCTATTCTCTCTTCCGGAGGCGCTGTGATGTTGCTCTTTTCTCTCATCATCTCGGATGGTGTTCTTTTCGTGCTTACCCATTTAACCGGAGTGTTGTGCCCCCTTTGCTCAAGTCCTTTTCATCCTATCAAGTCTTGCATCTCTTTTCAACTGGAGTGATATGCGAATTTGTTCTTCCTTGTTCCTCTTTTCTAACAGAGTGTTTTCAACTTCGTTCATCTCCGTTGTATTCTTTCTTTCAATTTGTTGAACCTCTCAAGGTTCTTTGGTTTCACTCATTTGTCAAAGAAGCAACTTAGCCTTACCTCTTCTCTTCCTCTTCTGTTTCCCTCCGGTGCCATCTTAGATCTCGGGACGAGATCCTCTCATAGTGGTGGAGTGTTGTGACGCCCCAAGACCGGAGCTTCAGATGCCTTCCAGGGTTTCTGGGTTTCATCGTGTGATTTGTTTGGTTCTTTGCATTCATCATTGCATCATGTGCATTGCATCATGTCATCATGCCATCATGTCATTTTTTTAACTCAACTAAATAAATGGCATGGATCTTTGATCCATTTAAATCGAGGGAATTCACACGGTGAGTTCTCTTTATAACATATATCCTCCCAATATTATTAGGGAGCTATAAGTAATATTCCATTCTTTTGGAATCAACCAAAACATACTTGCATTTTTCTCTCTTGCCACCTAATCCCTCTATTGTAGTCGAAACACAATCACTAGCTTCTTTCCTTCGATTTGACCCATTCGTTGCTAGTGACATTTTTCTGTCGCATAAAAATGTTCTTTCTTTCCCTATTAATCATAAACCATGCCTACACCCTCCCGGTCAATTTGCAACTCATTTGGGTTTGATTTGGTTCGGTTCAAAAATGACTCAAGTTTGAAGTTAATTCAAACTTGGTTTATTTTTCTACCTCTAAAAATGGCCAAAGCAATTTATTCAAATAGTGCATATCTCCAGGAGCTCATTTTAATTCTCATACTTGCTTCTACCTTCTCCATGCTCTCTGTTTTTTTCTGTATCTATTTCCTGTCTGAAGGAATTGAGAAAAAGGGCAGCAGCAGCTCAGCAGCAGAGAGCAAGCCCAGCCACGCGCAACCCAGCAGTCATGCAGCCTTCTAAGGCCCATCCAGCACCGGCCCACCTAAACCCTCCAACCCTAGCCCGACCAAACCCCCCCTCTCGCTTCCCTGCTCGATCCCTCCAGCGCCGCCGTAGACAGCGAGCGCACGCGCCCGATGCCCTCTGCCTGAACCCATCTCCCTCTCCTCGATCTCCCTCTCGATTCCCAGGGCCACAGCCATCTCCCTCGCTCGTCTCGATCCCCTCCTCCTCGTTCCTCCTCCCGCCGCCTCACACCCCCCTGCACCACATCGCCAGCGAGAGGAAGTCCCCAGCACGCGCGCCCCCCTCTCTTCCATCGCCCCTGTTCTAGTCTCTTGTTGTCGCCTCTCCTCCTCTGCACCCCGCCGCCTCGGCCTTGCCAGCCTCGCCGAGACAGAGCCACCTTGAGCGCCTCAGCGCCTCCTCCCGCTCCGCCACTCTTTTGCCCTCTTGCTTCGTGGCCATGGCATCATCGTCGTCCCAGCGCTCTGCCCTTCACCATCGCGCCACCGAGGACCCGCCTCTGTTTTTCCTCCCTCGATCTGGCCTCGCCGGAGTCCCGGGCTCGCCGGAGCGACACCAGCAGCGGGTCGCCGCCTCCCTTTTTCCCTTCACCGGAGCCCAAGTCTGACGCCCGCCATGGCCTTCCTCACACTGCTGCTCCTTTGTTTCCTCCTCTATCGTGACCATCTCCTCCCCCAACGCCCTTGCAAAGGCTGTTGCTGCAGGACCACCACGACACCATCTCCGGAGCCCAAGTCCGAGGACTTACGCGTTCGAGTAACTCGTCAAGTACATCTTCGTCAAGATCGATGCTTGGACAAGCACCGTTTGCGTGGATTACGTCAAGTAGCACGATGACCGTCGATGTCAGGACCCCGACTCAATGTCACATCGATCTAGCATGTAACACCTCATATCACTTTGCGGCCTCACGCACGGTATTCCCACGGGTGTCGCCTTACCTTTCCCCGGGACCGTTTGCGCCTTTTGGCTCACGTATATGATGATGTCGCTAGCATCCATATGATAAAGAGCCCGGGCTGACATGACTAGTCGTAAACCCAAAGTGGCACAGACTTACAGGGACAGGCATCCATGACCCAGCATCGAACGTGTCGGTCATCAGCAAGTGGGTCCGGGCTGTAGCACTGGGCTAGTAGGACTCCGGTAAACTGGGCTGTAGCGGGCTAACAGGGCTCCGGTACTCAATGCGTGACATTTCCCCAAAGGGACAGACACAGGAACAAAGAAGGACACATGCCGGCCAGCCTAAGTGTTCCGAAGCAGTAGCAGGCTACCATGGCTCAATGGAAACACTAGGAGACATTTCCCGGTAAGAGAGGCTACTAAGGATAAACAACTAGATAGTCAGATCCCACACATACCAAGCATTTCAATCATACACACAATATGCTCGATATGTGCAAATACAACAAGGCATCACAACATGACTCTACGACACAAGTATTTATTCATTAGGCTCCGGGGAGCGAGATATTACAAACAGGGGTCTCACGACCCAATATTCAGAGCATACAAATCAAAGCACAAGCGGAAGCTATCATGTCTGAGTACAGACATCTATAAATGGAAAAGGCTTGAAATCCTGACCATCTACCAAATCCTACCGAGGCACAAGATCATAGCTGAGGTAACAAGCTAAACGTCGAAGTCCACGCGGAACTACTAGCGAGACCGAAGTCTCTCTGCAGAAACATAAAATAGGCAAACGTGAGTACAAATGTACCCAGCAAGACTTACATCAGAACTAACTACATATGCTTCATTATCAACAAGGGGATGGTGGGGTTTAACTGCAGCAAGCCAGCTTTGACTCGGTGGCTATCCTAAACTACGACTGCAAGTAACTCTTTTGAGGTGGCGCACACGAGTCCACATATTCACCATATCAATACACCACTATGGATCCGCTCCCGTCTCCCTACAAGAACGCCATCCATAGCACTCACGCTTATCTTGCGTATTTTAGAGTATCCACTTTCACTTGTCTATGAACTGATATAAGCAACCCAGAAGTCCTTTTCCGCGGACACGGCTATTCGAATAGATGATGTTAACCCTGCAGGGGTGTACTTCTTCACACACGCTCTCACCACTTACCGCCGTTTACATGACACGTACTCGGCAACCTTCAAGCGGAAGCCCAACATGGGTGTCGGCCACGGCCTGCCCAAACACTCGAGTCTCTAGTCCAGGTTTATCGCCTATTCGGGTTCCATCCATGAGGAGATCCGGCCGGAGTTTCGCTCACAGCCCCAAACGATGTGAACAGGGTTCCGTGACACCAAAGGGCGCCCGGTTTACCCGGCCACGTGCCTACCGCATCACATCCCACCCCTACGGTCAGCGCTGCGCACGGCCTCCAGCATACTACAAACACCAGAAACTACTTGCAACTCCTGGACAGAGGACAAGGGTGATTAAGAAGCCGAGAGGGTCCATTGGTTTTGGGCCCAATGCGTGGTAGTAGCTGAATCATGGATCACAAACACAGAACTCAGTTCCTGAGGACGGCTGCAATGAGACAACCCACCATGTACTCCTACATGGCCTCTCACCGCTACCTTTACCAAATCGTGTTCACACACTTAGCTCTCAACAGTAGGACATGTTCACACACCTCTGATTCATCCCCGATGAATCAGACCTGACTCAACTCTAAGCAGTAGCAGGCATGACAAACAAACATGAATGAGTAGGCACAACAGGGCTCAAACAACTCCTACTCATGCTAGTGAGTTTCATCTATTTACTGTGGCAATGACAGGTCATGCAGAGGATAAAGGGGTTCAGCTACCGCAGCAAGTAACAGATGAATCAGTGTTGTCCTAATGCATTAAAGAGAGCAGGAGCGAGAGAGTAGGATTGTATCGGAATGAACAAGGGGGTTTTGCTTGCCTGGCACTTCTGAAGATAACATTGAGTCTTCATCAGTGTCAACGATCACAACGTCGAAACATCGTCTACCGGGAGGAACAGATACCGGCAACAAAGAAGAAATACAATCAATGCAATGCACAATATGATGCATGCTCATGACATGGCAATATGAATGTGTTTTGAGCTAATGCAACTAGCAACAGATTAAATGAAGTTGGTTTGAATACAAGATTCAAATTCAAACTCCATATGTGATTATTCAAATGCCATTAATTGATTTGTGCTAAACAGCAGCTATAAGTTGTTCTAACATGCATGAAAATGGTACAGATGGATTCCTTGAATTTTTCTGATAATTTTTCATATATAAATTATTTAATTTGGAGTTACGGTTGAATTTCTATGATTTATTGAAGTTTTAATCATTTTCTGAAATTTCAGAATATTAATAATTAAAATAATTCCAGAAAATGATTTAGCTGCGTCAGCCTGACGCCAGCATGACGTCAGCGAGTCAACGGCCAGGTCCAGGTCAAACCTGACGTGCGGGGTCCACACGTCAGTGACACAGGACCTAATCCCGGTCAAACCCAGCGCTGACTGGGGTTTGACCAGGGGTGGGGCCCACAGTCAGTGGCCTAGGGGGTTGGTTAGTGCGTCATTAGCGTTTAATGACATCGCCACGTCAGCTGCCGGCGTTTAACCGCCGGCGACCTCAGATCGCGGCGGCGTCCGCATCGGGATTGCGCTACAGGCCATGGTTTGGGGCGCGGGGAGCATCTACGGGGAACTGGCGGAGTGGCGCTTCCAGTGGTGGAGGCGGCTGGAGCGGAGGTGGCCGGAGTTGAGCACGGCATCGACCTCGGCAGCGGCCGGAGCTCGGGCGAGCTCGGGGTCGGTGTTAGGGAGCACGGCAGGAGGAGCTGGGGCGTGCTACGGACTCCTGAGATCGCGGTGAGCACGACAGTGGGCTCGGAAACGAGCTGCGGTGGCTGTGGCCATGGCCACGCCATGGCCGGCGGCGAGAAACTCTCGGCCGCGGTGGAGGAAGAGGCTAGGGGATGAGCGCGAGCTTGAGAGAAGGGGGAAGAGGAAGAGGGGCTCACAGTGGACTGGACGGAGGGGTCGGCGAGCTCGGGGAAGCTTCTGCGATGGCGAATTTACGGCGGCGATCTCCGGGCACCGGGGATGAAGACGACGACGCTCCGGTCGACTGGGGCCTCCTCTGGTCGCGTGCGTCGGTGTGCAGCTCCATGGGGTCGGGACGGAGCTCCTGAGCTCATCGGAAGGGCGAGGGGTGGCCGGTGGCTATGGATGCGACGGCGGCACCCTCCGGTGGCTCTCGGTGGTGCTCCAAATCGAGAGAGGGAGAGAGCCAGAGCGAGCAGAGAGAAGGGATAGCGGTCGGGGACGACTCCGTGGCGTCGCTAGAGGGCTCGGGGAGGAAGCAGGAGGTGGCCAGGGGAAGCAGGAGGTGGCCGGGGCGGCGTCGGCACTCGCCACCGAGCAGCTTCGGGGCGAGGGGGAGGAAGACGACAGAGAGGAGGAGGTGGGCTGGGCCTCAGCCGCATCGCTGGGCCAGGTGGGGCGCTAGGTGGGCTGCGGGTAAGTGGCCCAGGTAGGCTTCCTCTCTCTCCTGTTTTTTTATATTCCTGTTCTGTTTTCTATTTTCTGTAGTTTGTTTTGATTTGATTTAAAATATCAAATCATTTTATAAAATCCTGGAAACAATTATGGGTGCTTTCTGAATTATTTCAGTGACCCTTAACAATTTCCAACATTTATTTGAACATTTAAATTATTTATAGTATTTAAATGCCCAAGGTCAAATACAATAGGATTTAATTCAAAAATCCAGAATGGCCTAGAAATATGTGCATCATTGATGGTAGGGGTTTTCACCTTTAACAAAAATAATGAACTTTTCTAAAGGGCATTCTGGGTTTATTGAAAATATTTTTATTTTGATCCTAATTGCATTTTATTTAGTGCTAGGGTTTGTCATCCCCATTTCAAGTTTCATGAATTTTAAACATGATGCATGAATGCCTTAATGCAACTAATGACAAACAAATTCTAGGGCTGTGACAACTCACCCCCACTAAACAAAAATCTTGTCCCGAGATTCAAGCGTAGGGTAAGGTGAAGGGGGAACGCAAACTAGCACAATCTTCACGATCCAGTTGCACTTCAAATGGACGTTGATTCGTCCACCATCATTGTCTCGAAGTCTTGCTCTGAGAACTCCAGCTATCATGACAACGAGAGGAAGGAAAGACCCTAAAAGAATCGTTCTTCTCGAAGGTCGAACAACTCAGGATCAACTCATGGGATGAGACATTGTCACATCTCTCGAGCTGAGACACGAAGCATACATCTGAGGAAATGGAGTGAGACAGATGACGAGGGCTCCCTAGGTAGACAACAATTCCACACCTAAGAAGGTGGTAAACGATTGTCAACGTAGCGAGGAGTTGAGTTGCCATGATACCACAACGAAACATCCTGGAGGAGGGTGATTCGTAGATTATCCCTTAAGTGGCAAAAAGAATTACCTTTGATTCAAAGATCATTGAAACTCTTTATACCAGCCTAAGGCAATTCTCGAGCGATCGTTTGGAGGGGGTCGGTAGAATGGCATACTCGGACTTGAATGATATGGATTACCTTGTTGAAGACAACGTAATGGATGAATTTGCTTATCACCGGAAATGGAAGAGACCCATGGTAGAATGGCCCATTGGCGGTGCAAGCTGGGAACAAAATGCAAATGCTGGGAATGATTCTAGTAACTGGGGAGAGGCTCAACAATAGAGAGTTATTCCACTATTGGAATGGTTATAGCATAACCGAGGAAATCTGGGGCAATCCCAGTTAGTACCGATGATAACACGTAGAGCTTGTGCGTGCTCTCAAGAACTTGAGCATTTCCATAATCATCAAGGTTTCACCAACATCCATGTCAAAAGTGCTGACCACACAACATACTACCATGATGAATAGCGATGGACGATGCAGATGCAAAGGAGGATAACACTTTCTCGGATTTCACCTTAGCGAAGCCAAGGGAATGAAATCTAGATGATCGACCGAGAGACATTTAGCACTCTGCTTCTAATGTTCTCCTTGATGTGCTAGCGTAATCCACCCATAGATATGGTTTGATATCTAGAACATCAAGTAAAAAGGTCGGACTTCGGGATCTCAAAAATCTTAAGGCACAACTAGGGAGTAAATCCTACGAAGTCCTTATGGGAAGGTGGCCAATTTCCTCAAACAAGATACTATAATAATAGGTCTACCGGATGGGTGTGTTGGCCACGACATCCACCTTACCGGTTATCGAGAGACCAATATTATAGTTCTATGGAAATGTTCCAACCATCACATCTGCCTGAGATTCAGATCTGGTTGGTGTCAGGATATTCCAGACTCATCGAGTCTAGGAAGAAAAACGAAAGTTTGCAACACAAATCGACGAGATGACGTTGCGAGATTCTCGGGGAATGAACTACGATAGTAAGCTCCAAAACATGAGCTGGTTCTGCTACAAACATGTGAACACGTTGTCCCAGACAAGCATGACCACAAAGTAGTCTTATAATAAAACACTACCGAGTTCAGGAGGGGAACCATCATCGAGGATATCGAAGTCCTTGCATAAGGTATACTCTTAAGAAGGAACTTCTTCTCCTTGAACAATTCAATCAGTGGCTTGGTGTGCTAGGGACACATATAGAATGGAGGTTGCAAGTCTCCAGACCACAGAATACTTCGCACGTATGCATGACTGACTTGGGATGATTCCAGAGGAAGCAAAACTAACTTTCTCAAATTCACGGCGGCAACTTTCATCAAATGCACGTGAATCAAAGGAAGTCACTTCTTTCATCCAAACATATACTTCATGAACGGGGCATGAAGAAAATGCTTACACAAGTTTCCAACACTAGCTTAATGTTCAACAAAATCATGAAGGAGATAAGGATGTTGTCAATGGGCTCAACAACAATTCATCCGGGTTCCCTTTTAAAAGGAATTCCATAGTTAAATGAACACGGTGATAGCATTGGTCAGACCCAAGAATATAACGGTGTATGCTCGAGGAAAAACCATGAGTAAGACAACATTACGAGCATCGTTGGTACTGATTTGATTTGACGATAGCCCACACTCAAATCAAAGGATTGATAAGACAATAGGTCCAGCAACTGATCACAGGGACCAATCGATGAAGATATCATCTTTCTTCAACACACACTACACAAGAATATCCCTTTGGAACGAACTAAGTCAGGCAAGCTTTTATCTTCCAACTCTCCAAGTTGTTGTCTAGCTTAACCAACTAGCTCCGGGATATCCAACACAGATTCTTGGAGAAAGGGTGGTTCACAAGAAACCGACTTGATCACGAGCTCAACATAGCAGTCAGGGGACAACCTGGTAATACTTTCGAGAAGATATTCGGAAAATCACGAACCACCGGTATGTTACTAAGCTCGAGAACAATCTCGCTTTTGAGGGCAAGACGATATGATCAAATGAGTGAGGACTTGACAAGATCCTAACTCATCAATCGAAGGGTGCACCGAAATAAGGACTAGGTAGCACGATCAGTCTTAGGGTGACGATTCAATAATCAATACGCTAAGAATGAGGTTATCGTCCATTTAACTACCAAGCAACATAGTTGCTAGCAGTATTGATTTCACACGCCACGATTCACTTGTCGGCATTCTGGTTACAATAACATAGGAACCGAGGAATGAACAATGATGGCAAGAAGTATCACTGTACCAAGAGTTCATAGGATGGTGTGCAATTCTTATAACAATCCCGATATAAAAGATGGTAATACTCCAAGGTAGAACAGAGCAAAAGCTGGATTAGCAATTTGTTCTGCGGAGCACAACTTCTTTGACCCAATCCTGGATATGGAAGAGGTACTGGAGTTTGTTTCTCCTAGTCATTCCGGATAGAATGGCTTGACGGACCACAAGAATAATAGGCATCGATGGATGAATGCATACATACTCTTGACTATCAATTGATAGAGAAGGTCAGCAGACAACTAAAGAGGGACAACTCAAAGGAACATACGATTTTCTGAGTTGTGGATGCATAGATTAGTATGTCGAACCAAGTTCAACATATTTCTTCCGGATAACCCATGCAGAAAGGTAGAACTGGCAAAGTCACGATTTATGACTGGAGAACTCCTCAAGAGTACTCTAATTGTGATCTTTTGGTTCAAAAGAACTCCTGCCAAGAATGGTTCATGGTATTTGGAAGAACGATATACCACGGACCTCGAGGACTATCGCAAAGGTTACTAATATCCTAAAGGGACTAGCAAACACTATCAACATGAGGTAAGTAGAGTGAATCTCGGGTTCAAAACCCAGGAGTAGAATACCTACTACTAAGTAGCATCACGGAATGCTTTCGAGAGTAAAGGCCAGAATCATCACACTAGGACACAAATCATGGCTAGACCACTAGATGATCCCCTGAGACACCTAGGGTCATAATAATAATTCCAACATAAATGTCAAGGCAATAGAATACCTCAACTCAACAATTAGTGTGATTGAGCTGGCATAAAGGAACATCGAAACCAGAGGGAAAGGATTTTGCAAATGCATCAGACTCTTTGGAAACCTGGGATGACTCGGACAGCATAACGGCTGTAAATGCTCAGAAAAGATTTGAGACATACTACAAAATGGTGGCATAACCACTCAGAAGCACAATATCAAGGTTCCGAGATCAACAATTAACATACGGAAGTAGTAGGAACTGAACTGAGACTTAAATCCAACAATATTATAAGTCTACTGATTAGTAACACGTGATCCTAATAGAAAGAAGAGATAGCCTAGTTCTTAATCCCCGTAGAAGAGAAGATGATGACTCAGATCAGAAGGCCATGAGGTATAAGGAGTAAAAAGAGCCTTACGTTCCAACCCACAATCAATTCCCTTATATAACTAAAGAATTTCTAGACTCAACTTCGACCAGTTTGGCTTGGTAATCCTACAGGCAGTCAAGCTCTGATACCAACGCTGTCAGGACCCCGACTCAATGTCACATCGATCTAGCATGTAACACCTCATATCACTTTGCGGCCTCACGCACGGTATTCCCACGGGTGTCGCCTTACCTTTCCCCGGGACCGTTTGCGCCTTTTGGCTCACGTATATGATGATGTCGCTAGCATCCATATGATAAAGAGCCCGGGCTGACATGACTAGTCGTAAACCCAAAGTGGCACAGACTTACAGGGACAGGCATCCATGACCCAGCATCGAACGTGTCGGTCATCAGCAAGTGGGTCCGGGCTGTAGCACTGGGCTAGCAGGACTCCGGTAAACTGGGCTGTAGCGAGCTAACAGGGCTCCGGTACTCAATGCGTGACATTTCCCCAAAGGGACAGACACCGAAACGAAGAAGGACACATGCCGGCCAACCTAAGTGTTCCGAAGCAGTAGCAGGCTACCATGGTTCAATGGAAACACTAGGAGACATTTCCCGGTAAGAGAGGCTACTAAGGATAAACAACTAGATAGTCAGATCCCACACATACCAAGCATTTCAATCATACACACAATATGCTCGATATGTGCAAATACAAAAAGGCATCACAACATGACTCTATGACACAAGTATTTATTCATTAGGCTCCGGGGAGCGAGATATTACAAACAGGGGTCTCACGACCCAATATTCAGAGCATACAAATCAAAGCACAAGCGGAAGCTATCATGTCTGAGTACAGACATCTATAAATGGAAAAGGCTTGAAAGCCTGACCATCTACCAAATCCTGCCGAGGCACAAGATCGTAGCTGAGGTAACAAGCTAAACGTCGAAGTCCACGCGGAACTACTAGCGAGACCGAAGTCTCTCTGCAAAAACATAAAATAGGCAAACGTGAGTACAAATGTACCCAGCAAGACTTACATCAGAACTAACTACATATGCTTCATTATCAACATGGGGATGGTGGGGTTTAACTGCAGCAAGCCAGCTTTGACTCGGTGGCTATCCTAAACTACGACTGCAAGTAACTCTTTTGAGGTGGCGCACACGAGTCCACATATTCACCATATCAATACACCACTATGGATCCGCTCCCGTCTCCCTACGAGAACGCCATCCATAGCACTCACGCTTATCTTGCGTATTTTAGAGTATCCACTTTCACTTGTCTATGAACTGATATAAGCAACCCAGAAGTCCTTTTCCGCGGACACGGCTATTCGAATAGATGATGTTAACCCTGCAGGGGTGTACTTCTTCACACACGCTCTCACCACTTACCGCCGTTTACACGACATGTACTCGGCAACCTTCAAGCGGAAGCCCAACGTGGGTGTCGGCCACGGCCTGCCCAAACACTCGAGTCTCTAGTCCAGGTTTATCGCCTATTTGGGTTCCATCCATGAGGAGATCCGGCCGGAGTTTCGCTCACAGCCCCAAACGATGTGAACAGGGTTCCGTGACACCAAACGGGCGCCCGGTTTACCCGGCCACGTGCCTACCGCATCACAGCCCACCCCTACGGTCAGCGCTGCGCACGGCCTCCAGCATACTACAAACACCAGAAACTACTTGCAACTCCTGGACAGAGGACAAGGGTGATTAAGAAGCCGAGAGGGTCCATTGGTTTCGGGCCCAATGCGTGGTAGTAGCTGAATCATGGATCACAAACACAGAACTCAGTTCCTGAGGACGGCTGCAATGAGACAACCCACCATGTACTCCTACATGGCCTCTCACCGCTACCTTTACCAAATCGTGTTCACACACTTAGCTCTCAACAGTAGGACATGTTCACACACCTCTGATTCATCCCCGATGAATCAGACCTGACTCAACTCTAAGCAGTAGCAGGCATGACAAACAAACATGAATGAGTAGGCACAACAGGGCTCAAACAACTCCTACTCATGCTAGTGAGTTTCATCTATTTACTGTGGCAATGACAGGTCATGCAGAGGATAAAGGGGTTCAGCTACCGCAGCAAGTAATAGATGAATCGGTGTTGTCCTAATGCATTAAAGAGAGCAGGAGCGAGAGAGTAGGATTGTATCGGAATGAACAAGGGGTTTTTGCTTGCCTGGCACTTCTGAAGATAACATTGAGTCTTCATCAGTGTCAACGATCACAACGTCGGAACATCGTCTACCGGGAGGAACAGATACCGGCAACAAAGAAGAAATACAATCAATGCAATGCACAATATGATGCATGCTCATGACATGGCAATATTAATGTGTTTTGAGCTAATGCAACTAGCAACAGATTAAATGAAGTTGGTTTGAATACAAGATTCAAATTCAAACTCCATATGTGATTATTCAAATGCCATTAATTGATTTGTGCTAAACAGCAGCTATAAGTTGTTCTAACATGCATGAAAATGGTACAGATGGATTCCTTGAATTTTTCTGATAATTTTTCATATATAAATTATTTAATTTGGAGTTACGGTTGAATTTCTATGATTTATTGAAGTTTTAATCATTTTCTGAAATTTCAGAATATTAATAATTAAAATAATTCCAGAAAATGATTTAGCTGCGTCAGCCTGATGCCAGCATGACGTCAGCGAGTCAATGGCCAGGTCCAGGTCAAACCTGACGTGCGGGGTCCACACTTCAGTGACACAGGACCTAATCCCGGTCAAACCCAGCGCTGACTGGGGTTTGACCAGGGGTGGGGCCCACAGTCAGTGGCCTAGGGGGTTGGTTAGTGCGTCATTAGCGTTTAATGACATCGTCACGTCAGCTGCCGGCGTTTAACCGCCGGCTACCTCAGATCGCGGCGGCGTCCCCATCGGGATTGCGCTACAGGCCATGGTTTGGGGCGCGGGGAGCATCTACGGGGAGCTGGCGGAGTGGCGCTTCCAGTGGTGGAGGCGGCTGGAGCGGAGGTGGCCGGAGTAGAGCACGGCGTCGACCTCGGCGGCGGCCGGAGCTCGGGCGAGCTCGGGGTCGGTGTTAGGGAGCACGGCAGGAGGAGCTGGGGCGTGCTACGGACTCCTGAGATTGCGGTGAGCACGACAGTGGGCTCGGAAACGAGCTGCGGTGGCTGTGGCCACGGCCACGCCATGGCCGGCGGCGAGAAACTCTCGGCCGCGGTGGAGGAAGAGGCTAGGGGATGAGCGCGAGCTTGAGAGAAGGGGGAAGAGGAAGAGGGGCTCACAGTGGACCGGACGGAGGGGTCGGCGAGCTCGGGGAAGCTTCTGCGACGGCGAATTTACGGCGGCGATCTCCAGGCACCGGGGATGAAGACGACGACGCTCCAGTCGACTGGGGCCTCCTCTGGTCGCGTGCGTCGGTGTGCAGCTCCATGGGGTCGGGACAGAGCTCCTGAGCTCATCGGAAGGGCGAGGGGTGGCCGGTGGCTATGGATGCGACGGCGGCGCCCTCCGGTGGCTCTCGGTGGTGCTCCAAATCGAGAGAGGGAGAGAGCCAGAGCGAGCAGAGAGAAGGGATAGCGGTCGGGGACGACTCCGTGGCGTCGCTAGAGGGCTCGGGGAGGAAGCAGGAGGTGGCCAGGGGAAGCAGGAGGTGGCCGGGGCGGCGTCGGCGCTCGCCACCGAGCAGCTTCGGGGCGAGGGGGAGGAAGACGACAGAGAGGAGGAGGTGGGCTGGGCCTCAGCCGCATCGCTGGGCCAGGTGGGGCGCTAGGTGGGCTGCGGGTAAGTGGCCCAGGTAGGCTTCCTCTCTCTCCTGTTTTTTTATATTCCTGTTCTGTTTTCTATTTTTTGTAGTTTGTTTTGATTTGATTTAAAATATCAAATCATTTTATAAAATCCTGGAAACAATTATGGGTGCTTTCTGAATTATTTCAGTGACCCTTAACAATTTCCAACATTTATTTGAACATTTAAATTATTTATAGTATTTAAATGCCCAAGGTCAAATACAATAGGATTTAATTCAAAAATCCAGAATGGCCTAGAAATATGTGCATCATTGATGGCAGGGGTTTTCACCTTTAACAAAAATAATGAACTTTTCTAAAGGGCATTCTGGGTTTATTGAAAATATTTTTATTTTGATCCTAATTGCATTTTATTTAGTGCTAGGGTTTGTCATCCCCATTTCAAGTTTCATGAATTTTAAACATGATGCATGAATGCCTTAATGCAACTAATGACAAACAAATTCTAGGGCTGTGACAGTCGATACCGCCAAGTTCTACTACCGATGAACGCTTTGGAATCGCCAAGTCAAACTACAACACGAAGATCATGTACAACTACTGATCCCATGGATGTCACCAAGTACCCCATCGGCAAGACCGACGCCCGAACAATCACACCCGCTCTGTGGATTTCAGCAAGACCCTCGACGACCGATGCATAGTACCACTACGGTTGCCATGTACATATACCGACGCCAAGACCGAGATCATCAAGTACCTCTCTATAACAAACGTGTACCACTACCGCCGCCCGAACGTCTACAGAACATGTACCGTCGACCCTCAAAGACCCATGGACGCCAAGTTCCTTGTGTTGACCCCGAACACCTACGGAGTGTGAACATCTACGAAGCAAGAACGCCTACTTCCACTAACGCCGTCACGGGAACGCCTACTTCCCTCTACGAACTTGATCCGTTCCGATAATGCATGCTTCGAAAGGTATAACCATCGAGACGACCGCCCATGCATGGATCGAATGCATGCGTGTTGAATGAGATGGACCCCTCTTTTGCACCGTGTCTAAAATTGTCGCTTGCATGTTCCTCCTCGTTGCCATGCCGTCCACCCGTGGGAACCTGGCAACCGGGATCACCCCATCATCTTGCACGACACACTCCCGTCACACTACCTTTTGCACCGGTATCTCTATGAGCTACCGGAACCGATATGTTGCCATGGCATCATTTTCGGATACGTTGCCATGGTACCCCTTTCGTTTCCGCCACGATGAAAAATGCTTCTTAATATGCTCTTATCAACTTATTCATATATATTGCATAAAACTTGCATGTCATCCGCATCATGATAACAACTTCAAGAATGTTTAAAATTGTTGTTTGCTTTAAATTGCTAATGCATATGGGGACTTACCGGAATTGTTGTTTGATGTTTCCGGCCCCATTTAAATTGCTTAGATTGTGTAGTTTTCTTATGCTTCACCCTCTTGCCATGTTTAACAACATTTAATATTGTTGAGTACATAAACGAGAGGGAACTAAATAAGACATGTGGTGTTCTGTCAATATGCATCTCGTTGCATATTGAGCTCCACTTAATTTGTAGTTTTTTTGTGAACTTTGCCATGCCTTGCTTCATTAAACCGGGCATGCATCATACTTGGTTGTGCATCATGCCATGTTTATGTGGTGGTTGTTTACCATGTTGTTTGCTTCTTTCCGGTGTTGCTTCTTTGGGTTGGTTCCGATAACGTCACGTTTGTGAGGATTCATTCGACTTCGTCCTTTTGTCTTCTTCATGGACTCATTCTTCTTCCTTGCGGGATCTCAGGCAAGATGACCATACCCTCGAAATCACTTCTATCTTTGCTTGCTAGATGCTCGCTCTTTTGCTATGCCTATGCTGCGATACCTACCACTTGCTTATCATGCCTCCCGTATTGCTAAGCCAAGCCTCTAACCCACCTTGTCCTAGCAAACCGTTGTTTGGCTATGTTACCGCTTTGCTCCACCCCTCTTATAGCGTTGTTAGTTGCAGGTGAATATTGGAGTTTGTTCCGTGTTGGAACATGGATATTTTGTTGGGATATCACAATACCTCTTATTTAATTAATGCATCTATATACTTGGTAAAGGGTGGAAGGCTCGGCCTTATGCCTGGTGTTTTGTTCCACTCTTGCCGCCCTAGTTTCCGTCATACCGGTGTTATGTTCCTTGATTTTGTGTTCCTTGCATGGTTGGGTTATAATGGGAACCCCTTGATAGTTCGCCTTGAATAAAACTCCTCCAGCAAGACCCAACATTGATTTTACCACTCGCCACCTAGCCTTTTCTTTCCCTTGGGTTCTGCAGACTCCAGGGTCATCTTTATTTAAACCCCCGGGCCAGTGCTTACTTGAGTGTTGGTCCAACTTGTCAGCCGCCGGTGGCCACCAGGGGCAACTCTGGGCTGGCCTACCAGAAGTTTGGACAATCCGGTGTGCCCTGAGAACGAGATATGTGCAGCTCCTATCGGGATTTGTCGGCACATTCGTGTGGCTTTGCTGGTCTTGTTTTACCATTGTCGAAATGTCTTGTAACCGGGATTCCGAGTCTGATCGGGTCTTCCTGGGAGAAGGAATATCCTTCGTTGACCGTGAGAGCTTGTGATGGGCTAAGTTAGGACACCCCTGCAGGGATTTGAAGTTTCGAAAGCCGTGCCCGCGGTTATGGGCAGATGGGAATTTGTTAATGTCTGGTTGTAGAAAACCTGAAACTTAACTTAATTAAAATGCATCAACCGCGTGTGTAGCCATGATGGTCTCTTCTCGGCGGAGTCCGGGAAGTGAACATGGTGTTGGAGTTATGCTTGAACGTAGGTTGTTCTAGGATCACTTCTTGATCATAGTTTATCATTCGTGCTTTGCCTTCTCTTCTCGCTCTCATTTGCGTATGTTAGCCACCATATATGCTAGTGCTTGCTGCAGCTCCCCCTCATACCTTTTTCCCTACCTATAAGCTTAAATAGTCTTGATCGCGAGGGTGTGAGATTGCTGAGTCCCCGTGACTCACAGATACTTCCAAAACCAGTTGCAGATGCCGATGATACCGTGCAGGTGACGCGACCGAGCTCAAGGAGGAGCTCGATGCAGATCTTGTTCATTGTGTTGTTTTCGTTTCAGTTGATTAGTAGTGGAGCCCAGTTGAGGCGATCGGGGATCTGTAGCATTAGGGGTGGTCTTCTTTTATTTTGGTTCCGTAGTCGGACCTTGATTGTATCTGGATGATGTAATGCTTTATTCATGTATTGTGTGAAGTGGCGATTGTAAGCCAACTCTGTATGTCTTTCTTATTTAGTACATGGGATGTGTAAAGATTACCCCTCTTGCGACATGCCTACAATGCGGTTATGCCTCTAAGTTGTGCTCCGACACGTGGGAGATATAGCCGCATCGTGGGTGTTACAGAGGCTACGCTCGAGTCCCTCGTACCTACACAAAAACAATAGCTCAACGCAAGCAACGTGCTTAGGGGTTGTCAATCCCTTCACGGTCACTTACGAAAGTGAAATCTGATAGAGATGATAAATAATATTTTTTGTATTTTTGGTATAGGGATGCAAAGTAAAAAGTAAAAGCAAAGTAAAAGCAAAGCAATAATAAAGTGATGGAGATTAATATGATGATAAAGAGACTCGGGGGCCATAGGATTCACTAGTGTCTTCTCTCAAGAGCATAAGTATTCTATGGTGGGTGAACAAATTACTGTTGAGCAATTGATAGAATTGAGCATATTTATGAGAATATCTAGGTATGATCATGTATATAGGCATCATGTCCGAGACAAGTAGACCGAAACGATTCTGCATCTACTACTATTACTCCACTCATCGACCGCTATCCAGCATGCATCTAGAGTATTAATTTAAAAACAGAGTGACGCCTTAAGCAAGATGACATGATGTAGAGGGATAGTTTCATGCAATATGATAAAAACCCCATCTTGTTATCCTCGATGGCAATGATACAATATGTGCCTTGCTACCCCTTCTGTCACTGGGAAAGGACACCACAAGATCGAACCCAAAGCTAAGCACTTCTCCCGTGGCAAGAACAACCAATCTAGTAGGCCAAACCAAACTGATAATTCGAAGAGACTTGCAAAGATAACCAATCATACATAAAAGAATTCAGAGAAGATTCAAATATTATTCATAGATAGACTGGATCATAAACCCACAATTCATCGATCTCAACAAACACACCGCAAAAAGAAGATTACATCGAATAGATCTCCACAAGAGAGGGGGAGAACATTGTATTGAGATCCAAAAAGAGAGAAGAAGCCATCTAGCTACTAACTATGGACCAGTAGGTCTGAAGTAAACTACTCACACTTCATAGGAGGGTCTTGGATGATGATGTAGAAGCCCTCCGTGATCGATGCCTCCTCCGACGAAGCTCCAGAACATGCCCCAAGATGGGATCTCGTGGATACAGAAAGTTGCGGCAATAGAATTAGCTTTTTGGCTCCTGTTCTGATCGTTTGGGGGTACATAGACATATATAGGAGGAAGAAGTACGTCGGTGGAGCTTCGAGGGGCCCACGAGGCAGGGGGGCGCGCCCTGGGGGGGGGGGGGCGCCCTCCACCCTCGTGAGCGCCTCATGGCTTTCTTGATGGAGGGTCCAAGTCTCCTGGGTCTTATCTGATGAGAAAATCACGTTCCTGAAGGTTTCATTCCGTTTGGACTCCATTTGATATTCCTTTTCTTCGAAACCCTAAAACAGGCAAAAAACAACAATTCTGGGCTGGGCCTCCGGTTAATAGGTTAGTCCCCAAAATAATATAAAAGTGGAAAATAAAGCCCAATATAGTCCAAAACAATAGATAATATAGCATGGAGCAATGAAAAATTATAGATACATTGGAGACGTATCAGCCATTGAAATACAACTCTTTAAAAATGGACACAAATGTTAGTTGCAACAGGATTAATGGCCATTGAAACCGGTACTGATAAAAATGCAATTGGCAGAGTTAAACATCACAGGGAAGGTGCTGCCAGAGCAGATAATGGCCCAGTTGTCTATCAAAAGGTAGGGAAAATAGCTCAAACGTGTTAGGCATGTTTACTACAACATGATTAATACATCGACAGTACAAAACATAGCCATTAATTGCAACTGGTATTGGTAAGATTGAACTAGTGGGTACATAATTGGTAAGTCCTAAGAGGTAGTTGCTGGGGCACTTCATCTTGGCCCAGAGCCCACCCAAAGTCAGCGATGGCGGAGGTGAGCTGTTCCTCCGGGTCGAAGTGTGGATTAGTGCCACTAACATGTGTACCTACAGGAAACCAGTAAATGGTAGAAGTTAAATTGCAATTGCACAAATGATGTGAAATACTGTAAGACATGGGATGCAACTAACCTTGATGGCAAACAACAACATCGGCCGTTATGACCCTGCGTAAGTACATGGACAAGCATGTTAAGTAAAACAGGGTTAGCATCCACCAAAAATAGTAAATGGCAGCATCTCTAGTATATCTTCATTACGGAGAGTAGCATGGTAGCAAATGGACAGATTAAAAAATGGACACAACTGTTAATTGCAACAGGCTTGATAGCATCCTAAGTCATGTTTTGTAAGTTTGTAGCCATTGAAATACAACTGTTTTAAAATGGATTCAACTATTAATTGCAGCAGGCTTAATAGACATTGAAACCGGTACTGATAAAAATGCAATTGGCATAGTTAAACATCACAAGGCAGGTGCTGCCAGAGCAGAGAATGGCCCATATGTCTATAAAAAGGTAGGGAAAGTAGCAAAAACGTGTTAGGCATGTTTACTAGAACATGCTTAATACATCGACAGTACAGAACATAGCTATTAATTGCAACTAGTATTGGTAAGATTGAACTGGTGAGTACATACTTGGTAAGTCCCGAGAGGTAGTTGCTGGGGTACTTCATTTTGGCCAGAGCTCGCCCAAAGTCAGCGACGGCGGAGGCGAGTTGTTCCTCCGGGTCGAAGCGTGGACCAGTGCCACTAACATGTGTACCTATAGGCAACCAGTAAATGATAGAAGTTAAACTGCAATTGCACAAATTATGTGAAATACTGTAAGACATGGGATGCAGCTCACCTCGACGACAAACAAAAGCATCGGCCGTTATGACCCCGCGTAAGTACATGGACAGGCATGTTAAGTACAACAGGGTTAGCATCCACTAAAAATAGCAAATGGGCAGCATCTCTAGTGATATCCCGAGTCATGTATTGTAAGTTCGTTGCTGGTATTGGTGAAATTAAGCTGGACACGGTAATATTTGAACATCACACAGTGTGCCGTACTGAAATAAACAAGGCACAAACATGCTTAATACATCAACTGTACAAATCATAGCCGTTGCAAGTGGTATTGGTAAGATTTAGCTGGTCAGATCTTACCTGTTAAGTCCTGGGGGGTAGTCGCTGGGGGACTTCATCTGGGCCAGAGGCACCATGTCGGTGGCGACGGAGGCGAGGTGTTCCTCCGGGTCAACACGCACAACGGCCATCGCACCATGGACCACCATCAGCTCCTGGCGGGGGGATTTGGAGGCATGAGGATGTTTCACAGGCGCCATTTAAGCAATCAAGCCCGCGACGTGATAGAGATCGGTGGGTTACCTGACTGGATGCGAGTAGAACATAGATGTGGTTGAAGCTGTGGTTGCAGTGGTGGCTGTTTGAGATGCCGGTAGGGGGAGGGGCGAGGGAGGGGGATACTGAGGGGAAGGGGATGTGGCTGGAGGAATAAATTCCGAAATTGCGCGCCTAATGAAAATTTCGGTGCGAAACTTGAAACTTGGGCGGGGGAAACACACAATGCAGACGAAGCGCATAAAATACTCGTGTGCGAGAAAAAAGAAAGTTGGTAGATCCCGTCTCCAAAAAAATGTACACATGTACTTGAGTTTTTTCAGTCAATGGTACGCCTGTTTTATTAGGAAATATCGCACAGGTAACTGAATTTTGGGTCATTAATGCAAAAAACGCAGACGGGTACGGCATAGAAACCGTGTGTTTTGTGATCTTCTAATGATTAACGCAAAAAAGCACACGAGCACACATGATAATCAATGCTCAAAGCCCTCAAAGGATGTTCTTAACGGCATTGTACATTAATACTACAAATTAAAGTACTACTGGTAATTTTCTCTAATACTACAAACTTAAACTACTTCTCACATGCTGCCATCAGGGCATGCTGGCCAGACACCGACGTTCTCCTTCCCGGCCTTGTAGGCGGCAGCCCACCGTGCTTCGATCTCCGCCAAGCTCTCCTCACCATGGAGTGCTACCTCTTTTTTCTTGTGGTGGCGGGACTCTCATTTCTTGACTGCTTTCTGCCTTTTCCGCTCCTTCTGTGCGGCTTTGGCCGCCTCTAGATCCACCACCCATTCATCCATGGCAGCATCAAAGTCTGCCCATGTAACTGCTGGCCGCTAGCGGCGATGAACTCGGCGCGACGAGATGCCATCGCTTCCTTACCATGTGTGCGGTCGCGGGCGGCGAGGAACGCGGCGCGGCGGGATGTCATCGCTTCCTTACCAGTTACTGTGCGCCGCGGTGCCATGGACGACGCCTGGAGAGAGCTTTGGGACGGAGGGGCTGCGCAGCCCTACAGTGCGGTGGTATTCAAGAGCTCAACGACAAATGACAATAGAAATTTGGCTTCCCTTACAATTTTGCTCGTTCATTATCGCACACGGTTCATCTCGCTTCCGGAAATAGTGTGCATTAAGCCTATTGTGTGTTGCGTTATGATTGGCCGGAACCCCAGCCACGCGGATCGCGCGTGTGCAACATTGAATGCGCCACGATCGAACGGCAATCCGCGTCCCTCACATCACACCCGTGCACATGTAGCTGGAATGGATTTATATGCGCCAAATGCCTAGAAAATGCACATAATCCCCTAAATATGGTAAATGAGCCCCAAAAAATGCCAAATTTGAACACGGTGATTTGCAGGATGTATGTTCGTCGTAGAAAAAACTCCAAGGCAAAGAACAAAAAGAATTGGATTCCCTTTCAATCTTGAGGATTTCCCTCTCGAAAGCATGGAACTTCCTCGGTGATGGTTCGATTTATGAAGGGCGTGCATGACGACATAAGCAGAACGTTCTCAATTTTTTACCAGGGCATGGTGAGGTCATACCATGGCACCATGCCAGGCATCATTTTTAAGTATTTATTTCATTTTTTCTATAGTTGAAAACCCAACAAACAAACATTTGTGGTCGACTATTGCCACACATTTCATCGAAAAATCTGTCCATTCCTTGCAAAAGGCATGAGAATTTACTAAATGGCACGAGCATGGTTTTCTAGGACATTCTTGTGGACCCTTTCATGCATCGATTGTTTGAACTTGAATTATGCGCATTAATGCCTAGGAAATGCACATAATCCCCTAAATATGGCAAATGAACCTGGAAAAGTGCCAAATTTGAGCATGCTGATTTGCAGGCTGTATGTTCATTGTAGAAAAAACTCGTCGACAAAGGATAATGGACAAAGGAAATTTGGACCCCCCTTCAATCTTGGTGATTTCCCCCTTAAAACCATGAAACTTCCTCGGTGATGGTTTTATTTATGAAAGGCGCGCATCACGACATAAGGAAAACATTCTCCAATTTTTACCAGGGCATGGTGAGGCCATACCATGGCACCACGCCAGGTGAGGGAGTCCTGGATTAGGGGGTGTTCGGGTAGCCGGACTATACCTTCAGCCAGACTCCAGGACTATGAAGATACAAAATTGAAGACTTCGTCCCGTGTCTGGATGGGACTTTCCTTGGCGTGGAAGGCAAGCTTGGCGATGCGGATATTCAAGATCTCCTACCATTGTAACCGACTTTGTGTAACCCTAACACTCTCCGGTGTCTATATAAACCGGGGGGTTTTAGTCCGTAGGACAACTTCATCATACAACAATCATACCATAGGCTAGCTTTTAGGGTTTAGCCTCCTTGATCTCGTGGTAGATCTACTCTTGTACTACCCATATCATCAATATTAATCAACCAGGACGTAGGGTTTTACCTCCATCAAGAGGGCCCGAACCTGGGTAAAACATCGTGTTCCTTGCCTCCTGTTACCATCCGGCCTAGACGCACAGTTCGGGACCCCCTACGCGAGATCCGCCGGTTTTGACACCGACATTGGTGCTTTCATTAAGAGTTCCTCTGTGTCGTCGCCTTTAGACCCGATGGCTCCTTCGATCATCAACAACGATGCAGTCCAGGGTGAGACTTTTCTCCCCGGACAGATCTTCGTCTTCGGCGGCTTCGCACTGCGGGCCAATTCGCTTGGCCACCTTGAGCAGATCGAAAGCTACGCCCCTGGCCATCAGGTTAGGTTTGGAAGCCTAAACTACACGGCTGACATCCGCGGGGACTTGATCTTCGACGGATTCGAGCCACAGCCAAGCGCGCCGCACTGTCTCGATGGGCATGATATAGCTCTGCCGCCGAACAGCGCCTTGGAGGCCGCACACGCATTGGTTCCGACCATTGATTCGGAGCCTACTACGCCGATCGAGGATCAGCGGTTGGACGCTGCCTCAGGGGCTGCGATCTCAAAGGCGATCGAGCCGAACTCCAGCCCCGCACTCCGCATGGCCCGTGACTCCGAGGAGCCGGATTCCTCTCCGAACTCCGAGCCCCCCGCGCCCCTACCGATCGAATCCGATTGGCGCCGATAATGGAGTTCACCGCCGCGGACATCTTTCAGCACTCGCCCTCCGGCGACATTCTGAATTCTCTAAAGTCTCTCTCTTTATCAGGAGAGCCCTGGCCGGACTACGGTCAACAAGGATGGGATACAGACGATGAAAAAATTCAAAACCCACCCACCACCCACTTCGTAGCCACTGTCGACGACTTAACCGACATGCTTGACTTCGACTCCGAAGACATCGACGGCATGGACGACGATGCAGGAGACGAACAAGAACCAGCACCTGTAGGGCACTGGAAGGCCACCTCGTCATATGACATATATATGGTGGGCATTCCAAAGGATGGAGAAGGCGATGGAACAGCAGGGGACGATACCTCTAAGAAACAGCCCAAGCGCCGGCGTCAGCGGCGCCGCTCTAAATCCCGCCGAAGCAAAAGCGGTGATTCCGGCACGGGAGATAATACTACTCCAGATAGCGCCGAAGAACACCCCCTCCAGCAAGATTCAACACAGGAGGACAGAGAAGTCAGCCCTCACGAGAGGGCGGCGGACCAAGAGGTTGAGGATGATAATTATACGCCTCCCTCCAAAGACGAGGCAAGCCTCGACGACGACGAGTTCATTGTGCCAGAGGATCTTGCCGAACAAGAGCATTTTAAACGCAGGCTTATGGCCACGGCAAGCAGCCTCAAGAAAAAGCAGCAACAACTTAGAGTTGATCAGGATTTGCTAGCTGACAGATGGACTGAAGTCCTTGCGGCCGAAGAGTATGAACTCGAACGCCCCTCCAAGAGTTACCCAAAGCGCAGGCTGCTACCCCGACTAGAGGAGGAAGCACCTACATCACCAGCGCATGACATGGTCGACCGGCCACCTCGTGGCCGCGACAGAGAGGCCTCTTGGCCCTCCACTCAAGCCATGCCCCGACGGCGCATCAAGCATACTAAGGCACGGGAAAATGCGCCTGACCTGCGCGACATACTGGAGGACAAGGCAAGGCAAACAAGATCGATCTACAGATCACGCAGGTGCCCCACGGCACGTGACGGTGATCGTCACTCCGGATGCAATAAATCCGGCCGGGCCGAACTCAACAGACAAAGCTCCTTCGAGCTGCGTCGTGATATAGCCCAATATAGAGGCGCCGCACACCCACTATGCTTCACAGATGAAGTAATCGATCATAAAATCCCTGAGGGCTTCAAACCCGTAAACATCGAATCGTACGATGGCACAACAGATCCTGCGGTATGGATCGAGGATTATCTCTTTCATATCCACATGGCCCGCGGTGATGATCTACACGCCATCAAATACCTCCCACTCAAACTTAAGGGACCGGCCCAACATTAGCTTAACAGCTTGCCAGCAGACTCAATCAGTTCTTGGGAGGACCTGGAAGCCGCATTCCTTGACAACTTCCAGGGCACTTATGTGCGACCACCGGACGCCAATGACCTAAGCCACATAATTCAGCAGCCAGAGGAATCGGCTAGGCAATTCTGGACACGGTTCCTTACAAAGAAAAACCAGATAGTCGGCTGTCCTGACGCAGAGGCCTTAGCGGCCTTCAAGCATAATATCCGTGATGAGTGGCTTGCCCGGCACCTGGGACAGGAAAAGCCAAAATCTATGGCAGCCCTCACGACACTCATGACCCGCTTTTGTGCGGGAGAAGACAGCTGGCTAGCTCGTAGCAACAATTTAACCAAGAACCCTGATAATTCGAATACCAAGGACAAAAGCGACAGGTCGCGTCGGAACAAACAAAAGCGCCGCGTTAACAGCGACAGCAACGAGGATACGACAGTTAATGCCGGATTCCGAGGCTACAAATCCGGTCAACGGAAAAAGCCATTCAAAAGAAATACTCAGGGCCCGTCCAGTTTGGACCGAATACTCGACCGCTTGTGCCAGATACATGGCACCCCCAAAAAGCCAGCCAATCACGCCAACAGGGATTGTTGGGTGTTCAAGCAGGCAGGCAAGTTAAGAGCCGAAAACAAAGACAAGGGGCTATATAGCGACAACGAGGAGGAGCCCAGGCCGCCGAACAACGGTGGACAGAAGGGATTTCCCCCGCAAGTGCGGACGGTGAACATGATATACGCAACCCACATCCCCAAGAGGGAGCGGAAGCGTGCGTTACGGGACGTATATGCGATGGAGCCAGTCGCCCCAAAGTTCAACCCATGGTCCTCCTTCCTGATCACCTTTGATCGAAGGGACCACCTGTCGTGGGAACGATTCCGACAATAATAAGGTATAGGGTAACGGAGCATGATCTATCGAGATGCATATGGGTGACACGGTGGTTTTAGCGAGTTCGGGCCTCTCACGGTGGAGATAACAACCCTACGTCTCGTGCTCCGGAGAGGCTTTGTTTTATCTGAGTATATATCCAGAGATTACAATGTGTGTGTGAGCGAGAGGAACGGATCCCCATGCCTGAGCTAAGTCCTGAGACTAATGGTGAAAAGAGAGAGCCGTCCAAGAAGAGAAAAAAACCCCAGTCTAGTGGTGGGTGGTGGCTTATATAGAGTGCGCCACCCCCTCACCTCCTATGTTACAAAGTGGGGTATGAATGTCATAATGCCAGCCTGCTATTAAGCCCTCACTATTAGAAAGATGCCGACTGCCTTGCTGCCTGCTGGTCTTCGTATATCCGAGTGAGTCGTACGATCGAGTGGTGAACCGTCATCCGAGTGGATGGTATGTCTGTATGAAATTGACCTGGACCCACACGTTGTGTGGACCCCATGCTTCATGATATTTCGACCCTTCGTGGGCCTACCTGTTATGTATATCCCCAACATTAGCCCCCGAATCGATTGCGATTTTGCAGAACGAGTTGGTGTAAGACACAGTTTGGTCCGAGTGATTACAGAAATACTCGGTACATGTCGCCGCGCTTTCAGGCAACCAAGGTTTGAACAAAATCTCAATGGATTCCGGCACCATGCTTCCCGACTAATCGAGGTAAGTGTCTGTGAGGAGCAACTTGGTGACATTCGTTCATCTCCCGGGAGAGGTTTAACTCGTGATCTGAGTATGGGTGTGTCATTAAATCCGTGCAACCAGATTGACACATGGACTGCTCTTTTAGAGAGATGCCATTCTTATCCCGGAGGAACGTCAATACGAGTCGGTTTCAGATCCACACTTGTGAGTTTCACACTTTGAGTCCTAGAAGAAGGCTCAAAACAGGTCGATGGAGGAGCGTTAAACTCGCCTTATAGAATATTTTTTTTGGAGTGATTTGGAGCTGGGCCTACATCGAGTAACTGATTACTCGGAATTTCTTCACGCCTGGAACGTGTCTTTTTTGTTGTTTGGCCGTCACTCGGGTTGGGCGGACCGTTCCGAGTGGATACCATTCCAGTGGGGGCACGCTGAGTGCACCCACTGGGTGTAGTCCCCGAGACTGCCGTCGACTGCGGGCAGTCGGCGGGAGTCTTAGAGCCTGTCTTTTTGTTGTTGTTCATCACTCGGACTGGTCAGGCCGTACCGAGTGGAGATTACTCCAGTGGGGGCACGCTGAGTGCACGCACTGGGTGTAGTTCCCGAGACCGCCGTCAACTGCGGGCAGTCGGCGGGGGTATGAGAGAACTAAAACTCTTCTTAGCTGGTACTGATCGAACTTGTTCTTCTCTGACTCGGAGGTCGAGTAATACTGGAGATGGGTTTGCATCGAGCAAAATGTTTCTTTCTGAGTTCTCTTCCAGTGGGGGCACGCTGAGTGCACCCACTGGGTGTAGTCCCCGAGCCTCTGTCGGACTAGATGAGTCTGGCAGAGGGTTTAAGTCTCTCGGTAAACCTCCAGGCAGTTGGCACAGCAAATATCTTTGTCTGGAATTGAATCAATCGGATGGATGCGTAACAAGGTGGTTGTACGAACGATGTTCGACGAGTAAGGTAGCCTATACGATTCAGTGATGGTGCTTCATTTTTACCCTTTTGCATGAAAGGGGTATTTATCCAAGTGGACGTGCTTCACTTATAGATCTTCGGCGAACCGAGCATGTATGGTCAGAAGAATATTCCTGATGTGATCAACAGGTTGACCAAATGGGCGTAACCTCTGAGGGTGACATGGCCAACTGCCGTGCGTAGCCCCCGAGTGATGCTCGAAGGAGGTAAACTTGCTACAGAGTGTGATATGAGGTTTGACCATATGAGTAACTTAGCCGTTCCCCGTGGTGTCCGTGTGGGGTGTAGAGGTAAAGACATGTCCAACTGATGGTGACGCGCGAGGCGGCAGAGGGGCGATGATGTGTACAACCGAGTGACGATGCACGGAGCGGTCAAGTGGTGAAGACGCGCGCAACCGAGTGGCGACGCGTGGGGCGGCCGAATGGTGATGACGTGTGAAGTGGTCGAATGTAGGACTACATATCTAGCCAAGTGAAGATGCACGGGGCAGCCGAGTGGTGAAGACGTGCACAACCGAGTGGCGGCGCGCGAAGCGGCTAAGGCGAAGTCGTGTGTCACCGGACGGTGAAAATGGTCCTCGGAGGACTTAGTCAAATGCTTTCGAAGCTTATGTAGTGACGAGTTTGGTGTGGTTGCGACGCAACAAGACCGGCGTGACAACTGAGTCTGAGTAGGAAAGAAGATGGTGTGCAGAGCATCTGGGTGATTATAAAACTTGTCCAAGTGGCGGATCGAATGCACTTGTTGAAGTGAAGGATCTAACTGGTGATGAAGTACTCGACCACTCAGGCGTGTGTCATTTCAAATGAGGTGCAGCCCCCGAGTGCGGCGTAGCCCCCAAGCATACTACAGGCTTCGACAACGAACATGCCGGAATATGAGAAATATAGTCTTGAATGGATGATTTGTAATTCATCGAGTCGGATTTGGGTAAAGATAAGGAGAAGCTTCCGAGTGATGCTCGAAAGAGGCAAACTCGCAAAAGAGTGAAGTGTGAAGTTTAATTATGAAAGGGACTTATCTGTCTCATGCCCGACGAGGTCTATATCATTGATACAATGAAGAGAATTTCATAGAGGGGTTGGTCGGACGTGTTTGAAGTCAACAGAGGGACAAGGTCAGTGTTGTGGTGCGCTAGGATCAGTATGGTGACCGAGTCCGAGCAGCGATGAAGTTGGCGCATAAGGCTGTCGAGTGATCGCGTAACTTGTGTAAAAAATGGCACAAGTCAACACAATAATTTCTTGAGGAAATTTGATGTGTGCTGAAATGATTTGTGTGAATAACACCCATAGACACCCGCTGGGAGTGCAAGGGGCTTGTTGGTTGACCAGCAAAAGTCTAAAAGAGCGAAGGATTCGTTCGCACTTGTCGAAGCGAGAGATGCTACTGAACTCGTTGGAATACTGGCTAAAATAAAATGGAAGTGTAGTGTTTCGACTGAGTTGCAGCCCCGGAGGACCGATGCAAACTCGAAATGAAGAACGACACATGGTGTTCGTAAATGATATATGCGAAAAAAATGGAAGTTGGACTTGGGAGTCACATAACCAGTACTAAGCAAGTATGTGGAAATAAGCAGTCGAGCATAAGGGTACACTCGGTGGTGTGGCGTCCGAGTGAACGTGATGTGTGAATTATGGAATACTCGGGAAGACGAAAATAACAGAATGTAAAATGACTTAGCTGTCTGAAGGCGCGCGGGGTGGTCGAGTGATGATGAGGTGACCAACCGAGTGGCGACGCGCGGGGAGGCCGAGTGGTGATGAGGTGACCAACTGATTGGCGACGCACGGGGCAGCCGAGTGCTGATGAGGTGACCAACCTGATGGCGACGCGCGGGGCGGCCGAGTGGTTATGAGGTGACCAACCTGTGGCGACGCGCGGGGCGGCCGAGTGGTTATGAGGTGACCAACCTGTGGCGACGCGCGGGGCGGCCGAGTGGTTATGAGGTGACCAACCGATGGCGACGCATGGGGCGGCCGAGTGGTTATGAGGTGACCAACCTGGTGGCGACGCGCGGGGCGGCCGAGTGGTTATGAGGTGACCAACCTGTGGCGACGCGCGGGGCGGCCGAGTGGTTATGAGGTGACCAACCTGGTGGCGACGCGCGGGGCGGCCGAGTGGTTATGAGGTGACCAACCTGTGGCGACGCATGGGGTGGCCGAGTGGTTATGAGGTGACCAACCTGGTGGCGACGCACGGGGCGGCCGAGTGGTTATGAGGTGACCAACCGATGGCGACGCGCGGGGCGGCCGAGTGGTTATGAGGTGACCAACCTGTGGCGACGCGCGGGGCGGCCGAGTGGTTATGAGGTGACCAACCTGCGGCGACGCGCGGGGCGGCTAAGTGGTTATGAGGTGACCAACCTGTGGCGACGCACGGGGCGGCCGAGTGGTTATGAGGTGACCAACCGATGGCGACGCGCGGGGCGGCCGAGTGGTTATGAGGTGACCAACCTGTGGCGACGCGCGGGGCGGCCGAGTGGTTATGAGGTGACCGACCTGGTGGCGACGCACGGGGCGGCCGAGTGGTTATGAGGTGACCAACCGATGGCGACGCGCGGGGCGGCCGAGTGGTTATGAGGTGACCAACCTGTGGCGACGCGCGGGGCGGCCGAGTGGTTATGAGGTGACCAACCTGGTGGCGACGCGCGGGGCGGCCGAGTGGTTATGAGGTGACCAACCTGTATCGTGTTTTTAAACTTAGGCGAGTGCTGGACTGCATCTAAGCCCCCGAGTGGGAGGGTTGCTCTCCACTCGGCAGGATTTTTTTTTGAAACTTAGGCGAGTACTGGACTGCAGCTAAGCCTCCGAGTGGGAGGATTGCTCTCCACTCGGTAGGATTTTTTGAAACTTAGGCGAGTACTAGACTGCAGCTAAGCCCCCGAGTGGGAGGGTTGCTCTCCACTCGGTAGGATTTTTTGAAACTTAGGCGAGTACTAGACTGCAGCTAAGCCCCCGAGTGGGAGGGTTGCTCTCCACTCGGTAGGATTTTTTGAAACTTAGGCGAGTACTGGACTGCAGCTAAGCCTCCGAGTGGGAGGGTTGCTCTCCACCCGGTAGGATTTTTTGAAGCTTAGGCGAGACGGATTCGCAACTAAGTCACCCACTGGGGGATTTAGAGCATATAAAAAAGAATAACAATCATTTATGAGATTGTAAAAACTGTTTCGCGGCGTGACCGAGTGGTGAAGATGCTTGCCGCGGAGTAGCGATGCGCGGGGTGGTCGAGTGAAGTAGACCCGTCCCGCGGAGTGGTGACGCGCGGGGCGTCCGAGTGAAGTAGACTCGTCCCGCGGAGTAGCGGTGCGCGGGGTGGCCGAGTGAACTAGACCCGTCCCGCGGAGTAGCGCTGCGCGGGGTGGCCGAGTGAAGTAGACCCGTCTCGCGGAGTAGCGATGCGCGGGGTGGCCGAGTGAAGTAGACCCGTCCCGCGGAGTAGCGATGCGCAGGGTGGCCGACTGAAGAAGACCTGTCCCGCGGAGTAGCGATGCGCGGGGTGGCCGAGTGAAGTAGACCCGTCCCGCGGAGTGGCGACGCGTGAGACGTCCGAGTGAAGTAGACCCGTCCCGCGGAGTGGCGATGCGCGAGACGTCCGAGTGAAGTAGACTCGTCCCGCGGAGTAGCGGTGCGCGGGGTGGCCGAGTGAAGTAGACCCGTCCCGCGGAGTAGCGATGCGCGGGGTGGCCGAGTGAAGTAGACCCGTCCCGCGGAGTGGCGACGCGCGAGACGTCCGAGTGAAGTAGACTCGTCCCGCGGAGTAGCAGTGCGCGGGGTGGCCGAGTGAAGTAGACCCACGCGACGCGAGCAGCATTGTGACCGCGTGCAGGGCGGCCGAGTGCTAAGGACATGCCCAGTCGAGCAATGGCACACGGGCGGCCGAGTGCTTGATCGGGTCGGGTCCGAGTGAGCTAGTGCCATCGGAGTGTCCATGCTGACTCCAGTTGCGTCGGGTTTGTATCCGCGGCCGAGGGTGCTGCTGCAGGGTAGCTGTTGCCCAGGGGAGCAGCCATCGTGTGCGAGCACCATGTTGGGCTCGTGTCTTCATCAAGAAGGCCGTCGTCGAGCAGCTGTTTGGAGAGAAGAGCCGCTGCGCACGGATGCCTAGTCAAGCGTGCCGAATGCAATTGTTTTCCGAGTAAACCTGGTGGGCGATGGACTTGACGCCTTGACGTGAACGAGACCGTCGACCGGTGCCGGAGAGCAGCTCGGGATGTTGATCTTGCAGATATCGCGGTCTTCGATGGCGCACTCTGCGTGGTGCATCACGTCGTCGGACTTGGCAACGCTGGCAAGCATGATGAGCCTGACCGTGGCCGCTCCGCCGGACAGATGTGCCGCATGTGGAGGCATGGCCAGCTCCTTCCGAGTGAATCCTGGATGTTACTCGGAAATTAAGGCGACAAATTAATGATAATTATGTGCGCTTTTGAAGATTGGTCACAGCAAATGGTATTACTAGCATGCAATTATGGCTGCACCGGTCTGCACGCTTCGGTTTTGCATGCCACAAATTAAGCTCCCATTCAGCACCAGCTGCAGTTATGGCATGCATGCATCCGTTGCTGTGTTATGTGCGCAGTTAATGGCATGGGAGCCTAACCGTTCCAGTGAACATGCAACAAAGAGGATTGAGGAAAATACTATGCATGCATGGATGCTTCAGCGCTGGCCGGAGTTACGGCACGAATTGGCTGCCGCGTTATACACGCAGTTAATGGCACGGGTGCCGAACCGATCTAGTGAGCTTGCAGCCAAGAGGATCGAGAGAAAAAAAACTATGCATGCATGTATGCGTATGGATGAGTATTAATTAGAGGAGGAGAGAAAGGTTACGACCTGGTGCGGACGCCGGAGGAGAGCTCCATTGCGGCGAAAACGGCGGGTCTGGTCAGGCACCGGCGAGGTGGCGACGAGGCCGACGAGCGGCTGGAGGCAGCCCAGGCGCCGGAGACGCGGACCGACGCTGCCAAGGGCGAGATCAATGCGGGAACTGGTGGCCACGTTTCACTGCTTGGAGGAGCCGGAGCTGTGCACCGGCCGGAGCGGCATTTCGATGCCTACGCAGCCGGGTCTTGTCCCCGAGGAGCTGGGTCAACCGCCGGTCGTCGTGCTTCCTCGCTCGAGGAACCAGGCCAAGCGTTAGCGGCTGTGTGGGTGTCAGCGCTCGGCAACGGCGTTCGTAGATGAGGCCGAAGATGATGACGGGCGGACAACAGCGCTTCATCGTCCTGGAGCCGATCCATCAATTGGTATGAGCTCGTGTGCATACAAGAAGAACAAACAATCGTTAGATCAATTGCTGATTGTAAAGGAGACAAGATGAGATGAGCAACTCCCTGATTCTTTCGTATGATGAGGAGTTGTCCTCCTGTAGATGGTGTGATGGACGGGACTCCAATGTCAATTTGTAGTGATGATCGTTTGATCTCGGGAGATCATCCCAAGAAAGCTTGGGTTTACTGCCGAAATTAGTCTATTGCCGGCGATTGAAGAAAAAACCATCTGCATCATGGCTCGACAGACGCCATGCCCCACGGTGGGCGCCAACTGTCGTGGGAACGATTCTGACAATAATAAGGTATAGGGTAACGGAGCATGATCTATCGAGATGCATATGGGTGACACGGTGGTTTTAGCGAGTTCGGGCCTCTCACGGTGGAGATAACAACCCTACGTCTCGTGCTCCGGAGAGGCTTTGTTTTATCTGAGTATATATCCGGAGATTACAATGTGTGTGTGAGCGAGAGGAACGGATCCCCATGCCTGAGCTAAGTCCTGAGACTAATGGTGAAAAGAGAGAGCCGTCCAAGAAGAGAAAAAACCCCCAGTCTAGTGGTGGGTGGTGGCTTATATAGAGTGCGCCACCCCCTCACCTCCTATGTTACAAAGTGGGGTATGAATGCCATAATGCCAGCCCGCTATTAAGCCCTCACTATTAGAAAGATGCCGACTGCCTTGCTGCCTGCTGGTCTTCATATATCGGAGTGAGTCATACGGTCGAGTGGTGAACCGTCATCCGAGTGGATGGCATGTCTGTATGAAATTGACCTGGACCCACATGTTGTGTGGACCCCATGCTTCATGATATTTCGACCCTTCGTGGGCCTACCTGTTATGTATATCCCCAACACCACCCCACTAGCATCCGTCACGGCGGCTTCGCCGCATTGGTTCTAGATCCAATCATTGACGGATTTCGTCTCACAAGAGTCCTCATGGACGGCGGCAGCAGCCTGAACCTACTTTACCAGGATACAGTGCAAAAAATGGGCATAGATCCCTCGAGGATCAAGCCCACCAAAACGACCTTTAAAGGCGTCATACCAGGTGTAGAAGCCAACTGTACAGGCTCAGTCACACTAGAAGTGGTCTTCGGATCTCCGGATAACTTCCGAAGCGAGGAGTTAATCTTCGACATAGTCCCATTCCGTAGTGGCTATCACACACTGCTCGGGCGAACCGCATTCGCAAAATTCAAGACGGTACCGCACTATGCATACCTCAAGCTCAAGATGCCAGGCCCTAGAGGAGTAATCACGGTCAATGGGAACACCGAACGCTCCCTTTGAACGGAGGAGCACATGGCAGCGCTCGTAGCAGAAGTACAAAGCAGCCTCTCTAGGCAGTTCTCCAGTTCGGCCTTCAAAAAGCCGGACACTGTCAAGCGCGCCCGGAGTACCCTACAACAAGACCGCCTAGCACGTTCTAAGCTAGCGTAGCAATGCGGCCCCAACCCTAGCCCTCGCGATATAGCAAAACCAGTGCTTCGCGTACATAACTACGCTCTTGAAATACCATGGGCACAGGGGAAGGGGCACTATCACGGCACGCCCGAAATACGGCTTAAACCGCACCAGGGGCTGCCGGATTCCTTTTTTTTTCTCTTACTCTCAGGACTCCATACTTCGGATGACCCGTTCGGCAATTCAACTGCCGCACAAACGATGCAAGATCCAGGAAAGCAGACAAGCCACGCCGCATTATGGAACTCCTAGGTGGTCTCTATCGCGAGCAGTATACCTGTTTTTTAATACAATTCCGCGGCCTGCCCATGGCCAGGACATGCTAAATAGTCCAATTTCTTTTGCTTATTGCACTATTTGTATCGTTCCGCTTTCATAGAAGCCTTTCTATAAACAATCCATAGCTTTTTGTCTATTTTTTGCATTATCCTCTTTTTATATATATGTTTATCAATAACATGTCGCATTCGTACACTGCGGTGCGGCAAAAATACGCGAGGGGCTTCAGTACCCATCAATATGGCGTGAGAAGTCCGTACACTTTCACAAGTGCGGCACCCCGAACTTATAGCACTATATGCATCGGCTCCGAATCATGATTTGGGTCAATAGTTGGGTTTGCCCGGCTCCTATGTTTTGGTGCCTTACGTTCCGCTATATTGGCTAAGGTAGCACTAGGAGAACTACTGCGATTGTGCCCCAGTTGAGCTCGGCTGAGCACCTCAGTAGAGAAAGCTAAAACTGACTGTCATGATGAGGTGAGAGACCGGTCGCTGTTCGAGAGGTTTTTCGAGTCCTTAAAGACTTATGACGCTTCGAGCGAGGAACCGGCTTTGTCCGGCCAAGGCATGGATAGCGCCCCGAACTCGGTCTTCCGGATACTAGGGTCTTCACCGAAATTTAAAATTATAGAGTTCTATGGCTAAGTGAGAGTGTTCAAGCATTATAGTCTGATTGCCTTGTTCGTTGTGCTGAGCGCCTCCCTCGACGGACCCAATCATGGGAAAAAGAGCGCTTAGGTTTATCCCGAACACCCCAGCACTAGTGGCATGGGGGCAGAAGCCGATGACTGGCCATCTCTCAATTTTTTGATAAACGGCTGCACAGAAAGTAATATTTTAAATTCAAGCATTGCTTAGAGCATATGAACAAGTTTTCAGCGCACAGGATAACATGAGCGAGTTCATTCAAAAATTACATCCTTGGTGCATTCATCCGCCATAAGGCGGGCACCGGCCAAAACATCCTTGTAATAGTTCTCGGGCTTGCGATGCTCCTTCCCCGGCGGCGGCCCGTCCCTCACAAGCTTCTCACCGTCCAGCTTACCCCAGTGCACCTTTGCATGGGCAAGGGCCCTACGGGCACCTTCGATGCAGACGGAGCGCTTGATGACCTCGAGCCTTGGACAAGCCTCCACCAGCCGCTGCACCAGTCCGAAGTAGCTCCCAGGCAGGGCCTCTCCAGGCCACAGCCGAACTATGAAGCCCTTCAGGGCCTGTTCGGCTGCCTAGGGGAGCTCGACCAGCTGCTTTAGCTGGTCGCTCAAGGGCACAGGGTGTCCGGCCTCAGCGTACTGAGACCAGAACACCTTCTCCGTCGAGCTACCTTCCTCGGCTCGGTAGAATGCGGCGGCATCGGATATGCTGCGGGGAAGATCTACGAATGCCACTGGAGAGCTCCGGATTCGGGTAAGTAACAAGTAGTTTACTTCTATATGTCTGCTTTGCATAGAGAATGCCTTACCCGCCGCTATCTTTTTCACCGCATCCAATTCCTGGAGGGCCTTCTGGGCTTCGGCCTTGGCAGATTTGGTAGTTTTAAGGGCCGCAGCAAGCTCGGACGCTCGCGTCTTCGAGTCGAGCTCCAAACTCTCATGTTTTATCATGAGAGCCTGAAGCTCTTGCTGCACCTCGCCAACCTGCGCCTCAAATTTCTCCCGCTCGGTGCGCTCCGTGGCCGCTCTCTTCTTGGCCTCAGACAACGCCTGCTTGAGGGTCGCCACCTAAGTTGTGGCCCCTACAATAAGTAGTATACTCCTGTCATTTTTTGCAATTGCGTCTTCGTATATGCATTTTTTCTATAAGGTATCTCTTACCTTCTTTCTCCTCGAGCTGCCGTTTGGCAAGGCCGAGCTCTTGCTCGGTCCGCTCGAGGCCCTGCTTCAGGGCACCCACCTCTGCAGTCAGTGCCGCGGTGGCCAGCAGCGAAGCCTGCAAACGTATATTGACTCCTTTTTAGTTAGACTCCTGTGATATTTAATAGATCCCCTATTCCGCTTTTCTTCCTGAACGCCAAACAAAGCATCAGGGGCTACTGTCTATGCGGTAATATTTTTACATATTTCTACTTACCTCGAAGCCTGTTAGAAGGCTAGCACAAGCTTTAGTAAGTCCGCTTTTGGCGGACTGAACCTTCTGGACCACCGTACTCATGATGGTACGGTGCTCCTCGTCGATGGAGGCGCCCTTAAGCACCTCCAGCAGATTGTCCGGCGCCTCCGGTTGGACGGAGGATGCTGGCTCAATAGGCTTGCTCCTCTTGGCAGGGGTTCGCCTGCCGCGGTCCGGAACCGTTGATGATTCCGGCGCGGTGTCTGGCTTAAAGCCGGACTTGGAGTCCTGGGCGTCTTGTCCCCTTTACTCCTGGAGTTCGGGAGGTCGCCTCGTGGCTCCTCCTGGACCACCTCCTCTTGCCCCGGAGCTTGTTGCGACGCCACTTCGGCGTCACCCGCAGCACAGGGGGAGGCAGCGGGTGGAACTAAATTCACGTCCGATGGATCCAGGGAGCCGCTCGACGACTCGTCGAGCCCGTCCTTGGGAGGGCTGCATGATTATATTCGACATTAGGGAAAGCTGCGCAACAAAAGGAATATCATGAGTTACTCTGGTATCTGAATAGTTACGATTTCACCGGACGCTTGGCCCTGTCCGGCCACTCCTCTTCGTCCTCGTTGGCGTCGGGGGCGTAGTCCGGTGGAGGGGTTTTCCTCTTCTTGGACCCTTCGTCCTCCCCTACTAGGGCGGCCTTCCTCTTCTTTCCTCCCCCCGCTGGAGGGGGAGAGGTCTCTTCTTCCTCCTCCTCGTCTTCACAGGAGGAGTGCGTCTCAGACTCATCGGACGACGAGTCCGACACCACCATATGCCGGGAACTCTTTAGAGTCCCCGTGGCCTTCTTCTTCTTGGCCTTCTTCTCCAGCACCACATAAGGTGCTGGAACCAGCAGCTTCACTAGGAGAGCAAGGGCTGGGTCTTCGGGCAAGGGAGCCGGACAGTTAATCAGTCCAGACTTCGCCTGCCAATCCTGTCAAAGGTGAGGGAGTTTAGATCCCGCATAGAGTCAAACTATGAAGAAAACTTAACATCCTGTAAAAGATGAAAATATTTTACCTCGCCAGCAGGACGCTGCGAGCTGAATCCACGGTTTTCGTAGGCGGATGTGGGAGCCTCAGCGCCTTTGGTTAGCCCCTTCCAGACATCTTCGTACGTCGTGTCGAAGAGCCTGCTCAGAGTTCGGTGCTGCGCCAGGTTGAACTCCCACAAATTGAAGTCCCGTTCTTGACACGGAAGGATCCGCCGGATGAGCATGACCTGGACTATGTTGACAAGCTTGAGCTGCTTGTTCACCAGGGACTGGATGCATTTTTACAGTCCGGTTACCTCTTCTTCGTCGCCCAGTGACAAGCCCGTCTCCTTCCAGGACATGAGCCGCGTAGGGGGTCCGGATCGGAATTCAGGGGCAGCGATCCACTTCGGATCGCGTGGCTCGGTGATGTAAAACCACCCTGACTGCCACCCCTTCAAGGTCTCCACAAAGGAGCCCTCGAGCCATAGGACGTTGGCTATTTTGCCCGCCATGGCACCTCCGCACTCCGCCTGGTTTCCGCGCACCACCTTTGGCTTGACGTTGAAGGTCTTGAGCCAGAGGCCGAAATGGGGGCGGATGCAGAGTAAAGCCTCGCACACGACGATAAACGCCGAGATATTGAGGATGAAGTTTGGGGCCAGATCATGGAAATCAAGGCCATAGTAGAACATGAGCCCGCGGACAAATGGGTGGAGAGGAAAACCTAGTCCGCGGAGGAAGTGGGGAAGAAATACTACCCTCTCATGGGGCCTTGGGGTGGGGAGAAGCTGCCCCTCCTCAGGAAGCCGGTGCGCGATGTCTTTGGACAGGTATCCGGCCTTCCTTAGCCTTTTGACATGGCCCTCCGTGACGGAGGATACCATCCACTTGCCTCCCGCTCCGGACATTGTTGGAGAAGGTTGAGGTAGGAAGTGCGGGCTTGGGCGCTGGAGCTCGGGTGCGCAGAAGATGGATAGGCAAAGGAGGAAGAAGGCGTAGGTAAAAAGGTGGATCCTTATCCCCTTATATGAGCGGATGCGACTATGCGTCCCCACCAGCCTAGTAAAACTCGCTTGCCTCCCAAGCGCCGTGATAAATGGCGCGGTTGGGTTACCCACGTCCGTATTGATGAGAATCCCGTAAATGGGGGACACGATGTCTGCTTTGACAAGACGTGCCAAGGGAACCGCCTCGCAAAACACGCTGAGGTGGAAAAGTGAAAACGATTCGAATAAAGGATTGGCCGTAGTGTGATGTCATGCTGCGGAATACGTCAGAGATTAGATTTGTCTTAATATTATTCTCTCTGTGGCAATACGTGGAAACTTATTTTGCAGAGCCGGACACAACTCTTGGTGTTTACAAACTTTTATGAAGAATTTGGAGGAGGAACCCGCCTTGCAATGCCGAAGACAATCTACGCGCCGGACTTGTCATCATTGAAGCCTGGTTCAGGGGCTACTGAGGGAGTCCTGGATTAGGGGGTGTTCAGGTAGCCGGACTATACCTTCAGCCGGACTCCAGGACGATGAAGATACAAGATTGAAGACTTAGTCCCGTGTCTGGATGGGACTTTCCTTAGCGTGGAAGGCAAGCTTGGCGATGCGGATATTCAAGATCTCCTACCATTGTAACCGACTTTGTGTAACCCTAACCCTCTCTGGTATCCATATAAACCGGAGGGTTTTAGTCCGTAGGACAACTTCATCATACAACAATCATACCATAGGCTAGCTTTTAGGGTTTAGCCTCTTTGATCTCGTGGTAGATCTACTCTTGTACTACCCATATCATCAATATTAATCAAGCAGGACGTAGGGTTTTACCTCCATCAAGAGGGCCCGAACCTGGGTAAAACATCGTGTTCCTTGCCTCCTGTTACCATCTGGCCTAGACGCACAGTTCGGGACCCCCTACCCGAGATCCGCCGGTTTTGACACCGAGACCAGGCGTCATGTTTTCCATCCATGTGTTTCATTTTTTGTATAGTTGTTAACCGAGTAAATGACGCGTTTATGGTTGACTATTGCCACACATTTCCTTGAAATATCTGTCCATTCATTGTAAAAGGCATGAGAATGTACTGAATAGCATGAGCATGGTTTTCCAGACCGTTCTTGTGCACCTTTTCATGCACTGATTGTTCGAATTTGAATTATGTCCATTAATGCCTAGAAAATGCACATAATCCCCTAAATATGATAAATGAGCCCGGGAAAATGTCAAATTTGAACACGTTGCATTTGAGGTGGTATGTTGATCATTGTAAAAAACTAAATTACAAACTAGGACGAAAATTTGGATTCCCCTTCATTCTTGGGGATTTTCCCTCTCGAAAGCATGGAACTTCCTCAGTGATGGTTCGATTTATGAAGGGCGTGCATGACGACATAAGCCAAACCTTCTCAAATTTTTACCAGGGCATGGTGAGGTCATTCCATGCCACCATGCTGGGCGTCATGTTTTTAAGCATTTAATTCATTTTTTCTATAGTTGAAAACTCAACAAACAAACATTTGTGGTTGACTATTGCCACACATTTCAACGAAATATCTATCCATTATTCCTCGTAAAAGGCATGAGAATTTACTAAATGGCACAATCATGGTTTTCTAGGTCGTTCTCATGGACCCTTTCATGCATCGATTGTTTGAACTTGAATTATGCGCATTAATTCCTAGGAAATGCACATAATCCCCTAAATGTGATAAATGAACCCGGAAAAGTGCCAAATTTGAACATGGTGATTTGCATGTTGTATGTTCATCACAGAAAAAAACTCATGGACAAAGGACGAAGGAAATTTGGACCCCTTCAATCTTGGTGATTTCCCCCTTGAAACCATGAAACTTCCTCGGTGATGGTTCAATTTATGAAAGGCGATCACAACATAAGGAAAACATTCTCCAATTTTTACCAGGGCATGGTGAGGCCATACCATGGCACCACGTCAGGCATCATGTTTTCCATCCATGTGTTTCATTTTTTCTATAGTTGTTAACCAAGTAAATGACGTGTTTATGGTTGACTATTGCCACACATTTTCTTGAAATATCTGTCCATTCCTTGTAAAAGGCATGAGAATGTACTAAATAACATGAGCATGGTTTTCCAGATAGTTCTTGTGCACCTTTTCATGCGACCGATTGTTCGAATTTGAATTATGTCCATTAATGCCTAGAAAATGCACATAACCCCATAAATATGGTAAATGAGCCCGGGAAAATGTCAAATTTGAACGCGTTGCATTTGAGGAGGTATGTTGATCGTTGGAAAAAAACTGAATGACAAACTAGGACGGAAATTTGGATTCCCCTTCAATCTTGGGGATTTTCCCTCTCGAAAGCATGGAACTTCCTCGGTGATGGTTCGATTTATGAAGGGCATGCATGACGACATAAGCCAAACCTTCTCAAATTTTTACCAGGGCATGGTGAGGTCATACCATGCCACCATGCCAGGCGTCATGTTTTTTAAGCTTTTATTTCATTTTTTTCTATAGTTTAAAACCCAACAACAAACATTTGTAGTTGACTATTGCCACACATTTCAACGAAATATCTATCCATTATTCCTTGTAAAAGGCATGAGAATTTACTAAATGGCACGAGCATGGTTTTCCAGGCCATTCTTGTGGACCCTTTCATGCACCGATTGGTTGAACTTGAATTATGTTCATTAATTCCTAGGAAATGCACATAATCCCGTAAATATGGCAAATGAACCTAGAAAAGTGCCAAATTTGAACACAGTGATTTGTAGGTTGTATGTTCATCATAGAAAAAAACTCGTGGACAAAGGACAAAGGACAAAGGAAATTTGGGTCTCCCTTCAATCTTGGTGATTTCCCCCTCGAAACCATGAAACTTCCTCGGTGATGGTTCGTTTTATGAAAGACGTGCATGATGACATTTTTACCAGGGCACGGTGAGGTCATACCATGGCACCACACCAGGCGTCATGTGTTTTCCAAGCATGTATTTCATTTTTTGTATAGTTGTTAACCTAGTAAACGGCACGTTTATGGTTGCCTATTGCCACACATTTCCTTGAAATATCTACCCATTCCTTGTAAAAGGCATGAGAATGTACTAAATAGCACGAGCATGGTTTTCTAGACCGTTCTTGTGCACCCTTGCATGCACCGATTGTTTGAATTTGGATTACGTGCATTAATGCCAACAAAATGCACATAATCCCCTAAATATTGTAAATGAACCTGGAAAAGTGTCAAAATTGAACACGGTGATTAGCAGGGCTTATGTTCATCATAGAAAAAAACTCATGGATGAAGGACAAAGGAAATTTGGATTCCCATTCAATCTCGGTGATTTACTATCGCACACGAGTCATCTCTGTCGCCTCTGTGAACCGTGCGTGTTCACTCACACATGCAAAAGGAAAAGAAAACCCTCGCCCACTTCGTCCCCACTCACTCACCGCGGAATCCTTTGCAACAAGGCACCCTAAGCTCGGCGACTGTTGGCGGCGGGCGTAGATCGCGCTCCAAACGGCACCAAATTTCGCCTCCACCACTTTTCGCCGCCTATCTGCACCGACATTCTAGACTCTGGTCGACTTGGCTTTTTCTGCGACATTCTAGAAGGTAATCAACTTAATTAGCGAAATATTCACTCATCTCTTATCGCAGTCCGTCTGTCGCTATTAATCAACCGGAGGAAATCACCGTGGAATCTGATACGTCTTTGTCGTATCTACTTTTAGAAACTCTTTTGCCCTTGTTTTGGACTCTAACTTGCATGATTTGAATGGAACTAACCCGGACTGACACTGTTTTCAGTAGAATTGCCATGGTGTTATTTTTGTGCAGAAATAAAAGGTCTCGGAATGACCTGAAAATCAACGGAGATTATTTTTGGAATATATAAAAAATACTGGAAGAAGAATCCATGTCAGGGGGCCCACACCCTGTCCATGAGGGTGGGGGCTCGCCTACCCCCTGGGCACGCCCCTGCCTCGTGGGCCCCCTGACGCTCCATCAACCTCAACTACAACTCAATATATTCACTTTTGGGGAGAAAAAAAATCAGAGAGAAGGATTCATCGCGTTTTACGATACGGAGCCGCCGCCAAGCCCTAAACTCTCTCGGGATGGCTGATCTGGAGTCCCTTCGGGGCTCCAAAGAGGATAATCCATCACCATCGTCATCATCAACCTTCCTCCATCACCAATTTCATGATGCTCACCGCTGTGCGTTAGTAGTTTCATCGTAGGCTTGCTGGACGGTGATGGGTTGGATGAGATTTATCATGTAATCGAGTAAGTTTTGTTAGGGTTTGATCCCTAGTATCCACTATGTTGTGAGATTGATGTTGCTATGACTTTGCTATGCTTAATGCTTGTCACTAGGGCCCGAGTGCCATGATTTGAGATATGAACCTATTATGTTTTCATGAATATATGTGAGTTCTTGATCCTATCTTGCAAGTCTATAGTCACCTATTATGTGTTATGATCCGTTAATCCTGAGGTGACAATAATCGGGACCATTACCGGTGATGACCGTAGTTTGACGAGTTCATGTATTCACTATGTGTTAATGCTTTGGTCCGGTACTCTATTAAAAGGAGGCCTTAATGTCCCTTAGTTTCCAATAGGACCCCGCTGCCACGGGAGGGTAGGACAAAAGATGTCATGCAAGTTCTTTTCAATAAGCACCCATGACTATATTCGGAATACATGCCTACATTACATTGATGAACTGAAGCTAGTTCTGTGTCACCCTATGTTATAACTGTTGCATGATCGATCGCATCTGACATATTTCTCCATCACCGATCCAATGCCTACGAGCTTTTCCTATATTTTTCTTCGCTTATTTACTTTTCCGTTGCTACTATTACAATCACTATAAAACCAAAAATATTACTTTTTCCACCATTACCACTACTATCATATTACTTTGCTACTAAAGAACTTTGCTGTAGATATTAAGTTTCCAGGTGTGGTTGAATTGACAACTCAACTGCTAATACTTGAGAATATTCTTTGGCTCCCCTTGTGTCGAATCAATAAATTTGGGTTGAATACTCTACCCTCGAAAACTATTGTGATCCCCTATACTTGTGGTTATCAAGACTATTTTCTGGCGCCGTTGCCGGGGAGCATAGATCTATTCTTTGAGTCACTTGGGATTTGTATCTGCTTATCACTATGAAGAACTTGAAAGATCAAAGAACCAAGATTTTTCCCTCAACTACGAGGGGAGGTAAGGAACTGCCATCTAGCTCTGCACTTGATTCACCTTCTGTTTTGAGTAAACTTGCGACACCTACACATGCTATTGATTCTAATAGGTCGCATGTTATTGATGATGCCACTTCTGCTTTGCATGATATTTATGATGAAACTACTTCTATTCTTGATACTACTGTGCCACTAGGTGAATTTATTGATGAACAACTTGCTAGGTCTAGAGAGAATGAAATTATTGAAACTGATAATATTGATGAAAGTGATGATGAAGATTCTCCCCTAGATATGAATTGCTTGTGTGCCTGAGGGTTATGTTATGGATGACGAAACTTCTAGAGACTTCTTAGCTTGCAATGATAGATCTGATCTTAAGAAATTATTAGCTAAGCTTAAAGAAAAGTCTTTGAATGCTGGAATGAAATATGACCCTGCTTTTGCTACTTGACCTATCTTTATTACTGATAAGGATTATGATTTCTCTATCGATCCTGCGATAATTACTTTGGTTGAATCTGATCCTTCCTATGACTATGAATCTGAAACTGTTGTGGCACATCTTACTAAATTAAATGATATAGCCACCCTATTCACTAATGATGAGAAAACTCGTTACTATTATATCCTTAAGTTATTTCCGTTCTCATTAAAGGGTGATGCTAAAACATGGTTTAATTCTCTTGATCCTGGCTGTGTGCGTAGTCCCCAGGATATGATTTATTACTTCTCTGCTAAATATTTCCCCGCTCATAAGAAACAAGCTGCCTTAAGGGAAATATATAATTTTGTGGAAATTGAAGAAGAGAGTCTCCCACAAGCTTGGGGGAGGCTTCTCCGATTACTTAATGCTTTGCCTGATCATCCTCTCAAGGAAAATGAAATACTTGATATATTTTATAATGGACTAACCGATACTTCGAGAGACCACCTGGTTAGTTGTGCTGGTTGTGTTTTCAGGGAAAGAACTGTTGATCAAGCTGAATTGCTATTGAATAATATGTTGACTAATGAAAATAATTAGACACTTCATGAACAAACTCCTAAGTCAACTCCGAAGAAAAGGGGTATTCTATTTCTCAGTCCTGAAGATATGCAAGAGGCAAAGAAATCTATGAAAGAAAAAGGTATTAAAGCTGAAGATGTTAGGAATTTACCACCTATTGAAGAAATACATGGTCTTAATTTGCCACCTGTTGAAGAAATACATGGTCTTGATAACCCGACAAAGGTAGTAAAGGTAAATTCTCTCTATAGATTTGATGAAGGTGATATTCCTCGTAATAAGTCTGCTAGCCAATGCTTTGATGAGTTTGATAATTTTATTGTTAAACAAGAGAACTTCAATGCTTATGTTGGTAGACAATTGAAACGTAATGCTGATATGCTTGAACACTTGAGTGATTATATGGCTAGTGTTAAAGGTGAACTTAAACTTATTAGTAAACATGCTTCTATGGTTACCACTCAAGTATAACAAGTGCTTAAAGCTCAGAATGATTTGCTCAATGAATTAAATAAAAATAAAACTGATAATGCTGTTAGAGTTATGACTAGAGGGGGTAAAATGACTCAGGAACCCTTGTATCCTGAGGGCCATCCTAAGCAAATTGAGCAAGATTCTTAGAGAACTAATATTGATGCACCTAGTCCTTCTAAGAGGAAGAAAAAGAAAAATGATAGGACTTTGCATGCTTCTAGTGAACCTGTTGTTGACACACCTGAGAATCCCAATGATATTTCTATTTCTGATGCTGAAACACAATATGGTAATGAACATGAACCTAGTGATAATGTTAATGATGATGTTCATGTTGATGCTCAACCTAGCAATGATAATGATGTAGAGATTGAACCTGCTGTTGATCTTGATAACCCACAATCAAAGAATCAACGTTATGATAAGAGAGACTTTGTTGCTAGGAAGCACAGTAAAGAAAGAGAACCATGGGTTTAGAAACCCATGCCTTTTCCTCCTAAACCATCCAAGAAAAAGGATGATGAGGATTTTGAGCGCTTTGCAAAAATGATTAGACCTATCTTTTTGCTTATGTGTTTGACTGATATGCTTAAAATGAACCCTTATGCTAAATACATGAAGGATATTGTTACTAATAAAAGAAAGATACCGGAAGCTGAAATTTCCACCATGCTTGCTAATTACACTTTCAAGGGTGGAATACCAAAGAAACTAGGAGATCCAGGAGTACCAACTATACCATGCTCTATTAAAAGAAACTATGTTAAAACTGCTTTATGTGATCTTGGAGCCGGTGTTAGTGTTATGCCTCTCTCTTTATATCGCAAACTTGATTTGAATAAGTTGACACCTACTGAAATATCTTTGCAAATGGCTGATAAGTCAACTGCTATACGTGTCAGTATTTGTGAGGATGTGCCTATTGTGGTTGCAAACGTCACTATTTTAATGGACTTTGTTATTCTTGATATTCCCGAGGATGATAGTATGTCTATTATTCTTGGAAGACCCTTTTTGAATACCGCAGGGGCTGTTATTGATTGCAACAAAGGCAATGTCACTTTTCATGTTAATCGTAATGAGCATACGGTACACTTTCCGAGGAAACAACCTCAAGTCCACAGTATCAATTCTATTGGAAAAATTTCAACAATTACTATTGGAGGTTTTGAATTTCCTCTTCCTACTGCCAAGAAGAAATATGATATTCTTATTGTTGGGGATGTGCATATCCCTGTTGAGGTAACCTAGTGTTATTCAAAAATTCTTCGGTTTCATGTTATTCGGAATGAATTTGTTAACAAGACCTGATCAACCTTGTTAGTGGATTCCTTTTGATGAGCATGAGATGGATGAATTTAGAAAGCACAACTCTCTGTACCCTCCTTTTACTTTCTGTTATTTATATTAAATAAAGCAAAAAATATTATTTTCTGTCTGTTTTCTGAATTATCTATGCAATAAAAAATACCTCGAAAATAAAAGTTCTCCAAATGCCGTGAAATTTAAATATGATTTTTTCTAGAATATTTGAGAATATCTGGCACTGAGATCACAGCAGGGGGAGCAGCCATGTGCCCACGAGGGTGGAGGGCGTGCCTACCCCCTGGGTGCGCCCCCTGCCTCATGGACCCCACATGGGTCCCCTCCACTTATCCTTACACCCACACACTTCGTCTTGCTCCAATCACTAGCCAGCTCAAACCCGAGTTCTTGCTCATCTTGCTGCCATTTTCGATCTCCTTGTTCAAAGCTCCTCTCACAAAACTGCTTTGGGGGATTTTTTTTTTGTATGTGACTCGTCCAATGGTCCAATAAGTGTTTGTTCTAGTGCCAAATTTTTGCTAATTAGATGACCCTGTTCTTGAGCTTGCATGTCAAATTTATGTGGTCAAAAGTAGTTTTAATGCATGATTTAGCCTCTAGGCACTTGTAAGAGTAGTTGCTATCAATTTTGTTAAGTTTGGTTCACTTCTATTTTAAGTTACTAAAAATTTCAGAAATTTTTCAGAGGAAGAAATATGTTTAGGAAAATGTACCAAGGTGGTTCCTCAAGGAAACAAGGACCCAGGCCTGCAATACGCAAGCCGAACAATGAACTGCCGAGGGAGGCTCAAGTGCGGCCTTGTGAATGGCCGTCAGAGGACTTCATGGTTCGAATAAGAATCAAGGAGGAATTTGACGCATATGTGCGTAATGCTGATCTTGAGAGCTTCGAGGCAGATAAGTGCCGTTAGTACTACTACCTCACTGATTCATTTAAGAGAAGGTTTGAATTTACATCATCATGCAATTCTCAAACTATCTGTTGGTGTACTAGAGTAGGGGTACCCTAGTATCCCGAACTTGTGCACGGGCAGTTGCAGCGCCGCGCGGCAAGGCTTGCCGGACGACCGCCACAGTCCTCCGTGGGTTCCTTTGGAGCCATTCAAGAACAAAGCATTCAAGATGAAGAGACAAGGCCCCGGCAAGAGGATCTTGCCGGGAAGAGACAAGGCCCCGGCAAGAGGAGCTTGCCGGGAAGGCCAACCACGGCACTTCAAGAAACTTGCCGCGATGCACCGCACGTCCCGGCAAGGTCCGGTGAGCGACAAGCTTCTGGACTCGACAAGAGGACGACCCTGACAAGGTACTCGCCGGGGGCCCGCTGCCACTCTGTACCCACGCTCCAGCACACCCACCCGCGTGTCGCCATGAGGCTTCCTCAGGGTCGCGTGGCGGGAGCCTGTGCAGCCAGAGGTACGCAGTGGCAAGCGGAGATGAAGAGAAGGCCATCGTGGCAAACGGTGGCGCTCCTAACGGTCACTTTTTGCACTGTTTAGGCAACTCAGACGGGCATTCAATGACCTTGTCCCCTGCCGTCAGAGTTAGGTAGGGTGCACTGTGTCCACAGTAGCGGTAGCTGCGCCTACCGCATCCTTTTCCGTTTTTACCCTTCTAGTCTACGTTGCCACCTGTCGGTGACCCCTTGAAAGTATAAAAGGAGGCCCAAGCGCAACGTAGAAGGGGTTCGGCTCATTCGAAACATCAGGAACTCTCTCACGCTCGGTCTGGCAGCGTCCATCGGTCCTGAGCAAGAATTCAATGCACACAAACAAGTAGCAGTAGGGTTTTACGCATCCGTGCAGCCCGAAGCTGGGTAAAACTGCTCGCGTGTACTGCCTCGATCTGCTCTTTGCGCGGCCTCCGCCCCCCTCTGAACCGAAAGGGGCCCGGTCCCCATAGTTGTTGGTGGATCAGTTTCCCCGACATATTTGGCGCGCCAGGTAGGGGGCGTCGAGATTGTGCGAACCCGATCCGGCGTGCACGCGAGCTAAATCTTCATCGTCTTCATCGACATGCCACCGAAGAAGAAGGATTCGGAGGCAGCTGCTCCGTCTGCGTCGCTTTCACCGCCTCCGGAGCAAACGGGTGGTGGAGTGGACGCCGGCGGAAGAATGGGCGTCGACGAGGGAGCCCTCAGTGCGGCCAAGTCCAAGGACAAGGCGGCACAGACCTCGGCGTCCATGCGCGCACCGTGCCCCTCTCAGGAGGCGCGGGACCAGCAGCGTCATGGCGTTCGCAGCACCATACGTCCGCTGGGCCAAGATCAAGCTAGTGGTTCTCGTGGCGCTCAAGACCAACATGCACGTCAACATGCTAGCTTGAGGGAAGTACGGTCGCCTGGACGGGGCACTGCTCCTTCTAACGTGGTTAGGAGTCCGAGCATGCCCCACTCCTCGCACCGTTCACCTCCGCTGCCCACCACTCCAGCAGAAGCCTTGGCGCGAGCTCAACTGCTCCTAGACTATACTCCGACGGCAGACAAGACCGACGAATGGAGGGCCACTATCCAGAGCCTCATCGGCTTCGCCAACGGCGGCACTGCGCGGCAACCAAGCACCTCGCTACTGCGGCAGGACAGCCAGACATGAGCCGATGGCAACAAGACCGGGGGAGGTGCGACTTCCATGCACTCTCCACTACGAAGGCCAAAATCGCCGACTCGCCGGGTCCACCCCGACAGCGGCTCCAAGAAGGTCCCCAAGATCGACGCCAAGAGTGCTGAGGAGCAGTCTGCTCCGGCGAACCTCTTGGTTTGTTCCGTTGAAGCAGACGCTCCCGACAAGTTTTGCTCCGGCAAGCTTGCCGGGGAATATCACGCTCCGGCCGAACCGTAGGTTCTTACCGTAGAAGCGGATGTGACCACAGCAACAGATATGCCTTTAGCCCTTGTTGTCGAGCCGCAAGCTCCAGCATGGGCGCAGCAGATCGTCCGTTTCCTTCAGACAGGAGAGCTTCCCGAAGAGCAAGAAGAAGCGGAAAGAGTAGCCCGGCAGTCAAGTATGTACAAGTTTGTCGACAACACACTGTACAGAATAAGACTCAAGGGTGTGAAATTGAAGTGCATTCGCCGGGAAGATGGACAACAGCTGTTGGCAGAGATACATGGAGGCATATGTGGTCACCACATTGGCGCAAGAGCACTTGCCGGCAAAGCATTCCGACAAGGTTTTTTCTGGCCGACAGCCCTCCAGGATGCAACTGCACAAGTAACCAAGTGTGAAGCGTGCCAGTTCCATTCCAAACAGATACACCAGCCAGCTCAAGCTCTCCAGACGATCCCTTTATCCTAGCCATTTTCGGTCTGGGGGCTCGACATCCTCGGCCCCTTTCCCCGAGCTGTCGGGGGCTTTGAGTTCTTGTACGTCGCCATCGACAAGTTCACAAAGTGGCCGGAAGTGGAACCAGTGAGGAAGGTGACAGCACAGTCAGCAGCCAAGTTCTTCAGGTCGATTGCTTGCCGTTTCGGGATCCCTAACAAGATCATCACCGACAACAGCATGCAATTTACGAGCCGCACCTTCATGCAGTACGTCCAAGATCGTGGCGCCAAGGTCTGCTTCGCTTCTGTTGCTCATCCGAGAAGCAACGGTCAAGCGGAGAGGGCAAATGCTGAAGTGCTGCGAGGCCTCAAGACCAGAACTTTCGACAGGCTGCACAAGTGCGGAAGAAACTGGATCGAGGAGCTGCTGGTGGTTCTTTGGTCGATCAGGACGACGCCAAATCGAGCCACTGGCCAGACACCCTTCGCTCTAGTCTACGGAGCAGAGGCAGTTCTCCCCATGGAACTCGTTTACGGGTCACCTCGAGTGCTTGCTTATGATGAGCTCGAGCAAGAGCAGTTGTGCCAAGATGACGCATTGCTCCTTGAGGAAGACCATCTTCAGGCTGCTGTGCGAGTCGCTCGCTACCAGCAAGCTTTGCGTCGCTACCATAGCCGCAAAGTTAAAGCCAGGAGCTTCGAGGAAGGCGACCTTTTTCTTCGGTGTGTTCAGTCCGCCAAGAATTCCAACAAGTTGACGCCAAAGTGGGAAGGCCCTTATCGGGTGAAACAAGTCACTAGGCCCGGCGTTGTCCGCCTTGAGACCGAAGATGGCATTCCGGTGAGCAACTCCTGGAACATTGAACATCTTCGTAAGTTTTACCCGTAGGGCGCGGTTGCCGGAAGCTTTTCCGGCAACCACCTTTTGTACAAGTCTTGCCGCTGTTGCATGTAATCCTTTGTACAAAGCCGGGCGCAGACCCTGTGCACCAGTAAAGTTCATGTGCCCCGCACATCTTGTCAGTTTTTATGCTATAATCATTTTTTGCATATGTTATCTGACACTTTGTGCAGCACCAGACCCCGACAAGCGATAACGAGCCCAAGGCTCCATATCATTACTTTATTTCTCTGTTTCTTTCTCAAAAGAGGGAAGGTTCCCTCGCCCACAAGGTTTACCGGGGGGGAAGGAGAAGATAATGGTGTGGACCAGGCCGTTCAAGAAAGTTTCTCCTTGCCGGGAAGCAAACGACAGAAAAGCTAAGTTGCTAAAAGTTTGAGCAATCAGTTTTTTAAGTTTTTGAGTTATTTTCCTTGAACGTCCGTGCTTTGTATGGAAAACCGGTGCGCGGAGGAACCAACTCGTAGCTAGCTGCGCCCTTACTTTGTTTCGAGTCTGCTCAACAACTTAAGTGAGCTGCAACTAGTTGCGACAAGGTTTCTTGTCGTTAGCGACCCCGCCAGCAGGCTGCTGAAGTTCCGCACTCGGCGCTCGCGGCAAGGGTGCCTGCACCGACAAGTTTCCCTAGAAAGCGTAGGGCAGAACCATACAAAGCCAAGAGTCGAGTAAAGGAAGTAACACAGCAATTTTTTTCCTAAGATAGAGTTATATTACAAAAATAACTTGTCGCGCCTCTAATAAAGTGTTCCCATGACATGACTGGCAGCGACAGGAAAAGAAGAAAATGGATGGCCTAATCTACGCGACCGCCGTAAACCCTTTTGACCTCGTTCACCCTATCCACAATGGGTGCGACGAGGGCCTTAAGTGCGTCAAGATCAGCGTCCGCCGGCAGCCTCTTGAGGACGTTGGTGAGGTTGAGGCCCGGATTGCGGAAGGCCACCTTCACCAGCACCTTCTCCAGAACTCCGGCACAAATCGAGCGTGACTCGTCGGCCAACTGCTTTGGGATCCGTTCCCGGAGTTGCTAGAGCGCCGCCGCCACGCCTTTGAAGAACAGAGTGAGCTTGGCGCTGGTTGGAGGTTCTTGTCGGAGGAGTACCCGAAGCCTTCCACCCCCAATTGCACCACCTCCTCTTTGATGACTGCAGCAATGTTCACGAGGCCCTCCGTCCAGAGCGCCACAGTATCTCTGAGAAGATTCTGGGTTTCGGCGGCCCTCGCTAGCAGCGCCTCGTTGGCCTTGATGTCCTTCTTCAGGTCCGCCTCCCGTTTCTTGGCGCCGTCCAACGTCTCCGTCAGGGTGGCCAGCTTCAGCTCCAGATCAGCATTGGAATTCTTGGTGGCGCGCAGCTCTTTGCCCTTCTCGGAGAGTTGGCCCTGCAGCTCACCGTGGGCAAGGGCGTCCTTCTCGCGCTCCAGCTTGAGCGCGGCAAGCTCTTCGCCACCCACCTTCAGATCAGCCTCCAGCTGCGCCACCTTTACTTCCAATTCCTTCTTGGCGGTCTCGGCAGCCGCAGCCGCATCCTTTGCCTCTTGGAGCGACCTGCCAAGTGCCCGTTCGCGCGCGGCAAGCTCCTCCTCGTGGCTGTCGAGGTTCACTTTCCGCTGAGCCAGGTCGCCTTCTCGCGTGTACAGCTTCTCGCCGGTGAGCCGCTGCTGCTCTTCAGCTTCGGCCTTCTCGAGGAGGAAGGCCTTCCGCCCTTCAGCAAGCTGCTCCCGCTCCTCCGCCAAGGTCCGGAGAGCTTCCTGGCGAAAACCCCGGAGCTCCTCCGCGCGCTTCTCTATATCCACGCTCGCTTTCACGACGAGCGCTTCCCGGGACTCCAACTTGACTTGACGGGCGCGATAGAGCGCCAACAGCCTCCGCAGCAGCCGCTCCTCCTCGGGCTCGTCACTGCTGCTTCCCGGTGTGTCAACGATTGACAACCTGGCGGAGGCGAGCACCTCCCCATCCAAAACTTCTCCTTCCACCGGCGCCTTGGAGCTTGACGCCCAAGGGAGCTTGATGAAGATGCCCTCGCCAGCCTTCAGATAGGCGCCGGGCTGGGGCTCCTCGGAGCCTGACGCTGCGGCAGCGGCGGAGGGATCGGCGGTCGGTGCAGCGCCTGACGCTCTTGCGGCCTCAGGGCCATCAGTGCGATCGCCAGATCCCCCGCCAGCTTCCTCGGCGAAAGCCTTGGCGGCCTCTTCACCGGCAGGCACATCGGCACCAGCTCCGTCTTCGGCGGTCGCGTCATCATCAGTGTTGCCGCGCGCGTCCTCTCCGCCGCCCGCCTCGGTCTCCATCGGATCCGCGGAGGGTGGAGCTGACGACCGGAGAAGAATGAGAAGTCAAACAAGCACTCAAGAAGAAAAATCAGCAGAAGAATACAAAGAAAGTTTCGGGCAGGAAGGATTACCTATGCTGGGATCCGCTGTCATAAGCTCCACCACCGGTGGATCGTTAGCGTTGTCCCTTGCCGGAGACTCCTCCCTTGCCGGAGGCTCCTCCCTTACTGGAGAACGCTCCCTTGCTGGGGAGTCCGCCCTTGGCGGCGTAGTCGAAGCAGACGACGAGTCGGAGGTGATCACCACGCCCTCCTGATGAAGCTGTTCTGCTCCTGCACAAACAAACCAGTGATCAGATGTCAACAAAGGAAAAGAGCAACCACGCGCACCCAGAAGCAGAAAGTAAACCATATGCTTACGCTGGGGGCTGCGCTGGGGGCTCCTCTGCGAAGTGATGGCCGGATCCGGCAAGGTGGTCTCGGGCGCGCCTCCTGTCGTCGCAGTGGGCTCGTCCTCGATGACCACCACCTGAGCCTTGGCCCTCTTCGCCGCCCGCTGGGCCAGAGTCCTGAAAAGGGAGAGTCCGGGGTGGGTCAGATCAGATGCAAGATAGGAATGGCAAGTTGAAGAACTACAAGAACAATAAGGGAATCTTACTCTTCTTCCTCTTCCTCGTCGGAGCTGAGCGCGGAGAGGTCGAAGTTCGGCCCACCTCCGGCGCGACGAGGTGGAGGGGTGGGATCCATTGGCCGCTTGGCAGGGACTGCGGCGCCAGCCCGAGATGACCCCGCCCCAGTTGCCACTGCGGCGGGAGGCGCACCCGCGGCAACCGTACTTGTCGTGGCGGAGCGCGTCGCGCGGCGCTGCGACTGTTGACCAGCTTGCCGCCCTGCTGCGTCCCCGATCCTGCGGAGGCGCCTTCTTGGCTGCACTGGGGGCTGCGTTCCGGGCCCTGTTCTCGGCAAGCTCCTCGGAGATGGCGGGCCGCTCGCACCCTCGGCGGGCTCACTCAACTCGGCGTCGGGCGCGGCAAGCTCTTCTTCGTCTTCGGGCCACTCCCGCTCAGCAAGACTCATCGCCGATGCCGCGTCCGCTTCCTCCACCGTGAACCCAAATTCACCCGCGGCTGCGGCTGCCGCCGCCTCTTCCGCCCTGGTGGCGATGCGTTCCATCTCTTGATCGGTGGTGTCGCGGGTGAGGAGCTTCTTGTCGTCAGCATTGACCGCTACTTCCACTAGGCTGTCGAAGAACTGCTGCACAACGTCTCCGGCAGGCTCTTGCCAAGTTGGAGCGATCCCGTGCGAATCACACAACGGCATCATGGCGCAGATGTGGTCGCGCGAGGAGTTGTTGCACAGAGGAACGACGCCTGCCGGCAACCTGAACCACTCGGGATTGTGTGGGTCGTGCTTGAATATCTCCTTGAGTATCCCGTCCAACTGTATGACGGTGAAATTGAAGTTGAGGCCTGGGCGCAACCTCATGATATCTGCCGGGCCTCCAAATTCCCAGGCGGGTCTCCCCCTCGCCTGCAGAGGGGCGATGCGCCGGCAAAGGAAATCTGCGCCGACAGCTCCTACAGTCAGCCCGGCAAGCCTGAGACGCAAGATCCGAGTGGTGGCAATCTTCAGCTTGTCGTCGTCCACGGACAGAGCGCTCCAGTCATTTCCACGCACTGCTGGGGCTTGGCGTACGGCGGTGAACGGCTGCGGGCTCTCTTCTACAACCCAGCACCAATCAGCTCTCCACTCGTCCCACTTGCTGCGGAGCTCCCCCTCCAGATAGGTCTCCTTCTTGCCGGCCCGCGAGATCCAGGCGATCCCGCCGGCAAGAGGTTCCCGTCTCTCGACACGAGGCATAAAGAAATGGCGGAAGAGAGCTACGTTGGGGTGGACTCCGACAAAGTTCTCGCATAGATGGGCGAAAACTGCCATGGTCAGAACGACGTTGGGGGTGAAGTCAAGGAGGTGGAGTCCATAGGTGTTCATGATGTCGCAAAAGAAATCAGAGAATGGCGGGCAGAGCCCGCAGTAGAAGAACACGGCGAAGAAAGGATATCCGCCAACTGGAGCTGCTTGCGAGGCGACGACGGAGAGTACCTTCGTGCGCGGATGCGCCCGCGTCTCCGTCGACCAGAAGAGATAGTACCACTCCCTCAGCTCCTTCGCGGAGAGCTCGGGGGGGGGGGGGAAGTGGCCCGCTCCTTCCGCAGTGCCTCAAGCCGCTGCGCTTCGGTCGACTTCACAGCTTTCGCGGCCGCGGCCTTCGTGGCCTTCCCCTTCCCGGGCTTCGGAGGCATAGCGGAGGCGGTGGGGGAGATCGACGGCGCTGGTGGTGGCGGCAGCGACGGGGGCGGAGCGCTGCCCTCTTTCAACTCTGCAAGCGGAGGAGGGCGGCGGAGATTTCTGAGATTGCAGCAGCGAAGGGCGAAGGTGGGGGAAATGCCCCTGTATCCCCTGCTTATAAAGAGGGACGGGGCGGACATTTCGGCCTTCCAAATAAACAACCACCCACGATCTCTCCCACGACTCCGCGATTGACGCGTGCCGTTACGGGGGGCGCGGTGGATACGGAGTTAGATTCGGCATAACCCAGGCTCCGCGCGTGCCCGTGCCCTATTTTGGGCCTGGCCCAACAGTGCTCGGTACCGTGTGTGGCCCAGGCCCAGGGGCTCCTATCGGTGTACTAGAGTAGGGGTACCCTAGTATCCCGAACTTGTGCACGGGCAGTTGCAGCGCCGCGCGGCAAGGCTTGCCGGACGACCGCCAAAGTCCTCCGTGGGTTCCTTTGGAGCCATTCAAGAACAAAGCATTCAAGATGAAGAGACAAGGCCCCGACAAGAGGATCTTGCCGGGAAGAGACAAGGCCCCAGCAAGAGGAGCTTGCCAGGAAGGCCAACCACGACACTTCAAGAAACTTGCCGCGATGCACCGCACGTCCCGGCAAGGTCCGATGAGCGACAAGCTTCTGGACTCGACAAGACGACGACCCCGACAAGGTACTCGCCGGGGGCCTGCTGCCACTCTGTACCCACGCTCCAGCGCACCCAACCGCGTGTCGCCATGAGGCTTCCTCAGGGGCGCGTGGCGGGAGCCTGTGCAGCCAGGGGTACGCGGTGGCAAGCGGAGATGAAGAGAAGGCCATCGTGGCAAACGGTGGCGCTCCTAACGGTCACTTTTTGCACTGTTTAGGCAACTCAGACGGGCATTCAATGACCTTGTACCCTGCCGTCAGAGTTAGGTAGGGTGCACTGTGTCCACAGTAGCGGTAGCTGCGCCTACCGCATCCTTTTCCATTTTTACCCTTCTAGTCTACGTTGCCACCTGTCGGTGACCCCTTGAAAGTATAAAAGGAGGCCCAAGCGCAACGTAGAAGGGGTTCGGCTCATTCGAAACATCAGGAACTCTCTCACGCTCGGTCTGGCAGCGTCCATCGCTCCTGAGCAAGAATTCAATGCACACAAACAAGCAGCAGTAGGGTTTTACGCATCCGTGCGGCCCAAAGCTGGGTAAAACTGCTCGCGTGTACTGCCTCGATCCGCTCTTTGCGCGGCCTCCGCCCCCCTCCGAACCGAAAGGGGCCCGGTCCCCATAGGTGTTGGTGGATCAGTTTCCCCGACACTATCCTGTTTGATCTTTATGATAAATCTTATACCATGGACTTAGAAGATTTTAATACTGCTTGTAAACTCCCATAGTGGGGTAATGTCAGTGAACCTCGTAAATCTGAATATAGGGATTTTATTGCTAGTATCACTGTGGGGGAATCTAGGGAAATCACACAAGCTACTATAGGGAGCATTCATTTTCCTACTATACATTATTTTTCTCTCTTTATAGGTAGATGCATAAATGGTAAGGATGAGGCATGCCACATGTGTGTTCCAGATCTTAGTGTTCTCAAGAGTGCTGTATTAGGAGATAGACAATATAACTTAGGGGCCATTGTTGCACGTAGGATGCATAATAACAAAATTAATGGAGATTTCTTTGGTGGAATTTATGCAACCCGTTTAGCTGATTTTCTTGAGATACCCATTCGTGGATATGATATTGAGTTGCCTCCTGCTTATTTAGATTATAATGCTATGGTTCATCATCAGTTCATTGAGAGGAACAATCAGTCCCTCCAGTACCGACTAATCTTTGACAGGCGACGCACCTATCACGTCGCTCTCCCTGCTCCTACTTTCTTTGACTTTCAGGCAAAAGGGAGATATGTTATAACCAGGGAGGAGGGCGGAGGCAGGTCACCTCCAAGCTGCAGCTCATCAGGCAATTGCCGCTGCATCTCAATACGACCCCAGCTACAACTTCGATCCATGGGCATAGACCAACTTAGGCCAAAAGCCTAAGCTTGGGGGAGTACATATCTCTCACCGACATTACATTCATGTTCACACACTCATGCCAGTTATCGGTGCTCATACTTTTTCATTGTATCATCCATGCTAGTTTATTTCCATTTTCTCGCTTTCTTCTTGTGTGTTTGAAAAACATTAAGAAAAAACAAAAAAATCAGTTGTAGCTTTTAGTTAGTTTACTTTCCATGCCTGTAGTGGTAGTAATTAAGAGAAAACCCAAAAAGATTTCTCGTTCTTCTTTTGCTTGTTGGGAGCTTTCCCGTGTAAAGAGTTTTGTTTTATTTCTTTCCTTTGGGGGCCGAGAGGAGAATACCATAATGAAAATGTTGAGTGGCTATTATATGCATTATTGTTGATCTAACAAAGAGCCCATATTACCTTCTCTCTTGAATTGAATGCTTGCAGATTCCAGCTTAGTCCAATGCACGTGCACTATTATTATTATTCACACTATTCGTTCGTGCAAGTGAAAGGCAATAATGATGATTATATGATGGACTGATTGAGATGAGAAAATATGGTATGAACTCGACCGCTCTTGTTTTTTGTAAATATGATTAGTTCATTGTTCCTGATTCAGCCTACTATGAAAGAAACATGTTTACAATGACAACTAGAGATTGTAGTTGCTTATGCCATGCTTAATTAGCTAGGAGTTTATAATGATTTACCTTGCGTGCCAACATGCTATTAAAATGGTTGTGATGCGGTATGATAGGGTGGTATCCTCCTTTGAACGATTCGAGTGGCTTGACTTGGCACAGCCTTCACTTGTACTAAGCGGGAATATTGCTTGTGCATCCAATTCCATAAACCCCAAAGTTATTCCATATGATTCCACCATACCTACCTATATACGGTATCTACCTACCGTTCCAAGTAAATTTGTATGTGCCAAGCTCTAAACCTTCAAATAAACATTCTGTTTTGTATGCTCGAATAGCTCATGTATCAACTAGGGCTGTCTGTATCCTCCATGCTAGGCGGGTTATTCTCAAGAGGAGTGGACTCCGCTCCTCACTCACGAGAAAATGGCTGGTCACCGGGATGCCCAGTCCCATGCTCAAATCAAATCAAAATAATTGCAAACAAAACTCCCCGAGGATTGCTGTTAGTTGGAGGCACCCGTTGTTTCGGGAAAGCCATGGATTGATGCTTGTTGGTGGTGGGGGAGTATAAACTTTACCATTCTGCTTGGGAACCACCTATAATGTGTGTAGCATGGAAGATATCAAGATCTCTCGGTTGTAATGTTGACAATGAAAGTATACCGCTCAAAATATTATTCATCTCTATTTCAAAACCGAGCGCTGGCACCTCTAAAAATCCTTGCTTCCCTCTGCGAAGGGCTTATCCATTTACTTTTATGTTGAGTCATCATCCTCTTATTAAAAAGCACCAGTTGGAGAGCACTGCTGTCATTTGCATCCATTACTGTTAGTTTACATCGAGTATGACTTGACTAGATCTCTTTTACCATGAATTACAATGTCTAGTGAGTCCTTGATCTTTAAAGGTGCTCTGCATTTATGTTTTGTGGTCTCGGAAAGGGCTAGCGAGATACCATCTTGTTATATCATATAATGATTGTTTTGAGAAAGTGTTGTCATTCGAGATTTATTATTATTGCTCGCTAGTTGATTATGCCCTTGATATGAGTAAACATGAGTGTCGGTGTCAAAACCGTCGGATCTCGGGTAGGGGGTCCCGAACTGTGCGTCTAGGCCAGATGGTAACAGGAGGCAAGGGACACAAAGTTTTACCCAGGTTCGGGCCCTCTTGATGGAGGTAAAACCCTATGTCCTACTTGATTAATATTGATGCTATGGGTAGTACAAGAGTAGATCTACCACGAGATCAGAGAGGCTAAACCCTCGAAGCTAGCCTATGGTATGATTGTATGATGTATATGATCTATCGACTAGCCTGGCCTCGGTTTATATAATGCACCAAAGGCCTAGGATAACAAGAGTCCTAGCCGAATACGCCGGTGGGGAGGAGTCCTTGTCTTGATCGCCAAGTCTTGTGGAATCTTCCTTGTATGTGGCAGCTGTCCGAACTGGCCCATGAGTATACAACCATGGGGGTCCTCGGCCCAATCTAACAGATCGGGAGATGACGTGGTGAGTACCCCCTAGTCCAAGACACCGTCAATGAGACCTAAATGTTATTGTGAATATGGTTAGTTCATAATCTTTGCTGAAAACTTGAATGTTGGCTTTACATATTTACAACAACAAGAGCAAACAGAGTTTGTAAAAGTTTTTCTTTATCACTTTCAGTTTGTCAACTGAATTGCTTGAGGACAAGCAAAGGTTTAAGCTTGGGGGAGTTGATACGTCTCCGTCGTATCTACTTTTTCAAACACTTTTGCCCTTGTTTTGGACTCTAACTTGCATGATTTGAATGGAACTAACCCGGACTAACGTTGTTTTCAGCAGAATTGCCATGGTGTTATTTTTGTGCAGAAATAAAAGTTCTCAGAATGACCTGAAAATCAATGGAGATTATTTTTGGAATATATAAAAAATACTGGAAGAAGAATCCACGTCAGGGGGCCCACACCCTGTCACGAGGGTGGGGCGCGCCCCTGCCACATGGTCCCCTGACGCTCCACCGACCTCAACTCCAACTTCATATATTCACTTTCGGGGAGAAAAAAATCAGAGAGAAGGATTCATCACGTTTTACGATATGGAGCCGCCGCCAAGCCCTAATCTCTCTCGGGAGGGCTGATCTGGGGTCCGTTCGGGGCTCCGGAGAGGGGAATCCGTCGCCATCATCATCATCAACCTTCCTCCATCACCAATTTCATGATGCTCACCGCCCTGAGTACTTTCATTGTAGGCTTGCTGGACGGTGATGGGTTGGATGAGATTTATCATGTAATCAAGTTAGTTTTGTTAGGGTTTGATCCCTAGTATCCACTATGTTATGAGATTGATGTTGCTATGACTTTGCTATGCTTAATGCTTGTCAATACGGCCCGAGTGCCATGATTTCAGATATAAATGTATTATGTTTTCACGAATATATGTGAGTTCTTGATCCTATTGCTACGTCTTGAGCTTGCGTTGGTTTTCCCCGAAGAGGAAAGGATGATGCAGCAGAGTAGCGTAAGTATTTCCCTCAATTTTTGAGAACCAAGGTATCAATCCAGTAGCAGGCCACGCTCAAGTCCCTCGTACCTGCACAAAACGATAGCTACTCGCAACCAACGCGATTAGGGGTTGTCAATCCCTTCACGGTCACTTACGAGAGTGAGATCTGATAGATATAATATTTTTGGTATTTTTGGTATAAAGATGCAATGTAAAAAGTAAAAGCAAAGTAAAAAGCAAAGCAAGATTAAAGTTATGGAGATTGATATGATGAGAATGGACTCGGGGGCCATAGGTTTCCCTAGTGGCTTCTCTCAAGAGCATAAGTATTCTACGGTGGGTGAACAAATTATTGTTGAGCAATTGACAGAATTGAGCATAGTTATGAGAATATCTAGGCATGATCATGTATATAGGCATCACGTCCGTGACAAGAAGTCCGAAACAATTCTGCATCTACTACTATTACTCCACTCATCGACCGCTATCCAGCATGCATCTAGAGTATTAAGTTAAAAACAGAGTAATGCCTTAAGCAAGATGACATGATGTAGAGAGATAAATTCATGCAATATGAAATAAACCCCATCTTGTTATCCTCGATGGCAATGATGCAATACGTGCCTTGCTGCCCCTTCTGCCACTGGGAAAGGACACCGCAAGATGAAACCCAAAGCTAAGCACTTCTCCCATGGCAAGAACTACCAATCTAGTTGGCCAAACCAAACGGATAATTCGAAGAGACTTGCAAAGATAACCAATCATACATAAAAGAATTCAGAGAAGATCCAAATATTATTCATAGATAGACTTGATCATAAACCCACAATTAATCGATCTCAACAAACACACCGCAAAAAGAAGATTACATCGAATAGATCTCCACAAGAGAGGGGGAGAACTTTGTATTGAGATTCAAAGAGAGAGAAGAAGCCATCTAGCTACTAACTATGGACCCGAAGGTCTGAGGTAAACTACTCACACTTCATCGGAGAGACTATGATGATGTAGAAGCCCTCCGTGATGACGGCCCTCTTCCGGCGGAGCTCCGGAACATGCCCCAAGATGGGATCTCGTGGATATAGAAAGTTGCGGCGGTGGAATTAGGTTTTTGGATCCTATTCTGATCGTATGGGTGTACGTGTATATATAGGAGGAAGGAGTACGTCGGTGGAGCTCCGAGGGGCCCACGAGGCAGGGGGGCGCGCCCTAGGGGGGCCCACCCTCGTGACCGCCTCTTTTGTTCCTTGGAACAGGGTCCAAGTCTCCTGGATCACATTCGGTGAGAAAATCACGTTCCCGAAGGTTTTATTCCGTTTGGACTCCGTTTGATATTCCGTTTCTTCGAAACACTGAAATAGGCAAAAAACAACAATTCTAGGCTGGGCCTCCGGTTAATAGGTTAGTCCCAAAAATAATATAAAAGTGGAAAATAAAGCCCAATATAGTCCAAAACAGTAGATAATATAGCATGGAGAAATCAAAAATTATTGATACGTTGGAGACGTATCAGGCATCCCCAAGCGTAATTCCTGCTCGTCCTTGAGTAGGTAAATGATAAAAAGAGAATTTTTGATGTGGAGTGCTACTTGGCATAATTTCAATGCAAATCTTCTTAATTGTGATATGAATATTCAGATTCGGAAGATTCAGGACAAAAGTTTATATTGACATAAAAATAATAATACTTCAAGCATACTAACAAAGCAATTATGTCTTCTCAAAATAACATGGCCAAAGAAAGTTATCCCTACAAAATCATATAGTCTGGCTATGCTCTATCTTCACCACACAAAATATTTAAATCATGCACAACCCTGATGACAAGCCAAGCAATTGTTTCATACTCTAACTTTTTCAAAACTTTTTCAATCTTCACGCAATACATGAGCGTGAGCCATGGATATAGCACTATAGGTGGAATAGAATGGTGGTTGTGGAGAAGACAAAAAGGAGAAGATAGTCTCACATCAACTAGGCGTATCAACGGGCTATGGAGATGCCCATCAATAGATATCAATGTGAGTGAGTAGGGATTGCCATGCAACGGATGCACTAGAGCTATAAGTATATGTAAGATCAAAAAGAAACTAAGTGGGTGTGCATCCAACTTGCTTGCTCATGAAGACCTAGGGCAATTTGAGGAAGCCCATCATTGGAATATACAAGCCAAGTTCTATATTGTAAAATTCCCACTAGTATATGAAAGTGATAACATGAGAGACTCTCTACTATGAAGATCATGGTGCTACTTTGAAGCACAAGTGTGGTAAAAGGATAGTAACATTGTCCCTTCTCTCTTTTTCTCTCATCATTTTTTTCCTTTTTTATTTGGGCCTTTTCTCTTTTTTATGGCCTCTTTTTATTTGGGCTTCTTTGGCCTCCTTTTATTTTTTATTTTTTTCGTCCGGAGTCTCATCCCGACTTGTGGGGGAATCACAGTCTCCATCATTCTTTCCTCACTGGGACAATGCTCTAATAATGATGATCATCACACTTTTATTTTTCTTACAACTCAATACTTAGAACAAAATATGACTCTATATGAATGCCTCCGGCGGTGTACCGGGATATGCAATATGACAATGATGGGGTGTGTCATGATGAACTAGATGGTGGAAAGTTGCATGGCAATATATCTCGGAATGGCTATGGAAATGCCATAATAGTTAGGTATGGTGGCTGTTTTGAGGAAGGTATATGGTAGGTGTATGATACCGGCGAAAGGTGCACGGTATTAGAGAGGCTAGCAAAGGTGGAAGGGTGAGAGTGCATATGATCCATGGACTCAACATTAGTCATAAAGAACTCATATACTTATTGCAAAAATCTAGAAGTTATCAAAGCAAAGTATTACGCGCATGCTCCTAGGGGGATAGATTGGTAGGAAAAGACCATCGCTCGTCCCCGACCGCCACTCATAAGGAAGACAATCAATAAATAAATCATGCTCCGACTTCATCACATAACGGTTCACCATACGTGCATGCTAAAGGAATCACAAACTTTAACACAAGTATTCTTTAAATTCACAACTACTCAACTAGCATGACTTTTATATTATCACCTCCATATCTCAAAACAATTATCATGCTTCAATCTTTTCTTAGTAGTCAACACACTCAAAAGAAAGTTTCACAAATCTTGAATACCAAACATATTATTATTAAGCAAATTACCATGCTTTTAAGAGACTCTCAAAATAATTTAAGTGAAGCATGAGAGATCAATAGTTTCTTTAAAACAAATCCACCACCATTATCTAAAAGATCTAAGTGAAGCACATAGAGCAAAATTATAATGCTCAAAAGATATAAGTGAAGCACATAGAGCAAAACTACATAGCTCAAAAGATATAAGTGAAGCACATAGAACAAAACTACTTAGCTCAAAAGATATAAGTGAAGCACATAGAGTACTCTATCAAATTTTAATTCATGTATGGCTCTCTCAAAAGGTGTGTACAGCAAGGATGATTGTGGCATACTAAGACACAAATACACAAATAATACAAGACGCTCCAAGCAAAACACATATCATGTTGGTGAATAAAAATATAGCTCCAAGTAAATTACCGATGGAAGTGGACGAAAGAGGGGATGCCTTCCGGGGCATCCCCAAGCTTTGACTTCTTGGTGTCCTTGGATTATCTTGGGGGTGCCATGGGCATCCCCAAGCTTAGGCTCTTGCCACTCCTTGTTCCATGATCCATCAAAAGAATTCACCCAAAACATGAAAACTTCACAACACAAAACTCAAAATAGAAAACTCGTGAGCTCCGTTAGCGAAAGATAACAAAAGACCACTTCAAGGTACTGTAATGAACTCATTCTTTATTTATATTGGTGTTAAACCTACTGTATTCCAACTTCTCTATGGATTATAAACTATTTTACTAGCCATAGATTCATCAAAATAAGCAAACAACACACGAAAAACAGAATCTGTCAAAAACAGAACAGTCTGTAGTAATCTGTAGCTAGCGCAAGATATGGAGCCACAAAAATTCTAAAATAAATTTCTGGACGTGAGGAATTTATCTTTTAATCATCTGCAAAAATAATTAACTAAATATCACTTTCCAAATAAAAATGGCAGCAGTTCTCGTGAGCGCTAAAGTTTCTCTTTTTACAGCAAGTTCAACAAGACTTTCCCCAAGTCTTCCCAACGGTTCTACTTGGCACAAACACTAATTAAACACAAAAAAACAACCAAAACAGAGGCTAAATAATTTATTTATTACTAAGAAGGAGCAAAAAGCAAGTAATAAAAATAAAATTGGGTTGCCTCCCAACAAGCGCTATCGTTTAACGCCCCTAGCTAGACATAAAAGCGAGGATAGATCTAGGTATTGCCATCTTTGGTAGGCAATCCATAAGTGGCTCTCATGATAGTTTCATATGGTAATTTTATTTTCTTTCTTGGAAAGTGTTCCATGCCCGTTCTTAATGGAAATTGAAATCTAATGTTCCCTTCCTTCATATCAATAATCGCACCAACCGTTCAAAGGAAAGGTCTACCAAGAATAATAGGGCAAGAAGGATTGCAATCTATATCAAGAACAATGAAATTTACGGGCACATAATTCCTATTTGCAACAATAAGAACATCATTAATCCTTCCCATAGGTTTTCTTAATAGTGGAATTCGCAAGATGCAAGTTTAGAGAGCAATCATCAAAATCACGGAAATCTAGTAAATCACACAAAGTCTTGGGAATAGTAGAGACACTAGCACCCAAATCACACAAAGCATAAAACTCATGATCTTTAATTTTAATTTTAATAGTTGGTTCCCACTCATCATAAAGTTTTCTAGGGATAGAAACTTTCAACTCAAGTTTTTCTTCATAAGATTGCATCAAGGCATCAATAATATGTTCGGTGAAGGCTTTGTTTTGACTATAAGCATGTGGAGAATTTAGCACGGATTGCAACAAGGAAATACAATCAATTAAAGAGCAACTTTCATAATTAAATTCCTTGAAATCCAATATAGTGGGTTTAGCAACATCTAGATTTTTATTTCTTTCAATCCCACTTTCATCAATTTCATCATTAAGATCTAAATACTCCGATTTTTTAGAATGCCTTCTAGGTAAAGGAAGATCATATTCAGTTTCATCAAGATTCATATTGCAAAACAAAGATTTAATAGGAGACACATCAATAACTTTTAGATCTTCATCTTGATTTTCATAGGAATCCGGTTTAGCAGCCATCTTATTAACTAAGGTGGCTTGCATATCCGAAATTTCAGCAGTCATCTTTTCTAGATGAGCAATTTGGGATCTTATACCATCAAATTATTTAGACATATCATCTAGCTCTTTATTCATATAACTCATAAATTTTTTGTTCCTTAAGCTCGTTTCTAAAGAAATTGTTATGCTAAAATTGCAAAACCATAAACTTCCTAAATTTGGTTTCGATCTCCTCTAACCTTTTGAGGTGGAGATCACCAAATCTCGGTTGAGCCATCGTGACAAACAAGCAAACTAGCACACACGCAAACAAGAGGGCAAGCGGGCAAAAAGAGGCGAATAGAGAGGGAGGATAGAGAGAGAGAGAGGGCGAATAAAACGGCAAGGGTGAAGTGGGGGACAGGAAAACGAGAGGCAAATGGCAAATAATGTAATGCGAGAGATAGGGATTGCGATGGGTACTTGGTATGTTGACTTTTTGCGTAGACTCCCCGGCAACGGCGCCAGAAATCCTTCTTGCTACGTCTTGAGCTTGCGTTGGTTTTCCTCGAAGAGGAAGGGATGATGCAGCAGAGTAGCGTAAGTATTTCCCTCAGTTTTTGAGAACCAAGGTATCAATCCAGTAGGAGGCCATGCTCAAGTCCCTCGTACCTGCACAAAACGATAGCTACTCGCAACCAACGCGATTAGGGGTTGTCAATCCCTTCACGGTCACTTTCTAGAGTGAGATCTGATAGATATAATATTTTTGGTATTTTTGGTATAAAGATGCAAAGTAAAAAAGTAAAAGCAAAGTAAAAAGCAAAGCAAGATTAAAGTGATGGAGATTGATATGATGAGAATAGACCCGGGGGCCATAGGTTTCACTAGTGGCTTCTCTCAAGAGCATAAGTATTCTACGGTGGGTGAACAAATTACTGTTGAGCAATTGACAGAATTGAGCATAGTTATGAGAATATCTAGGCATGATCATGTATATAGGCATTACGTCCGTGACAAGTAGACCGAAACGATTCTGCATCTACTACTATTACTCCACTCATCGACCGCTATCCAGCATGCATCTAGAGTATTAAGTTAAAAATAGAGTAACGCCTTAAGCAAGATGACATGATGTAGAGAGATAAATTCATGCAATATGAAATAAACCCCATCTTGTTATCCTCGATTGCAACGATGCAATACGTGCCTTGCTGCCCCTTCTATCACTGGGAAAGGACACCGCAAGATCGAACCCAAAGCGAAGCACTTCTCCCATGGCAAGAACTACCAATCTAGTTGGCCAAACCAAACGGATAATTCGAAGAGAATTGCAAAGATAACCAATCATACATAAAAGAATTCAGAGAAGATCCAAATATTATTCATTGATAGACTTGATCATAAACCCACAATTCATCGGTCTCAACAAACACACCGCAAAAAGAAGATTACATCGAATAGATCTCCACAAGATAGGGGGAGAACTTTGTATTGAGATTCAAAGAGAGAGAAGAAGCCATCTAGCTACTAACTATGGACCCGAAGGTCTGAGGTAAACTACTCACACTTCATCGGAGAGGCTATGATGATGTAGAAGCCCTCCGTGATGACGGCCCTCTTCCTGCGAAGCTCCGGAACAGGCCCCAAGATGGGATCTCGTGGATACAAAAAGTTGCGGCGGTGGAATTAGGTTTTTGGCTCCTGTTCTGATCGTTTGGGGGTACGTGTGTATATATAGGAGGAAGGAGTACGTCAGTGGAGCTTCGAGGGGCCCACAAGGCAGGGGGCGCGCCCTAGGAGGGGGCCCACCCTCGTGACCGCCTCTTTTGTTCCTTGGAGCAGGGTCCAAGTCTCCTGGATCACGTTCGGTGAGAAAATCACGTTCCCAAAGGTTTTATTCCGTTTGGACTCCGTTTGATATTCCGTTTCTTCGAAACACTGAAATAGGCAAAAAACAACAATTCTAGGCTGGGCCTCCGGTTAATAGGTTAGTCCCAAAAATAATATAAAAGTGGAAAGTAAAGCCCAATATAGTCCAAAACAGTAGATAATATAGCATGGAGCAATCAAAAATTATAGATACGTTGGAGACGTATCACCTATCTTGCAAGTCTATAGTCACCTATTATGTGTTATGATGCATTAACCCTGAAGTGACAATAATTGGGACCATTACCAGTGATGACCGTAGTTTGACGAGTTCATGTATTCACTATGTGTTAATGCTTTTGTCCGGTACTCTATTAAAAGGAGGCCCTAATATCCCTTAGTTTCCAATAGGACCCCGCTGCCACGGGAGGGTAGGATAAAAGATGTCATGCAAGTTCTTTTCAATAAGTACCCATGACTATATTCGGAATACATGCCTACATTACATTGATGAACTGAAGCTAGTTTTGTGTCACCCTATGTTATAACTGTTGCATGATCGATCACATCCGACATAATTCTCCATCACCGATCCAATGCCTACGAGCTTTTCCTATATTGTTCTTCGCTTATTTACTTTTCCGTTGCTACTGTTACAATCACTATAAAACCAAAAATATTACTTTTGCCATCGTTACCACTACTATCATATTACTTTGCTACTAAACAACTTTGATGCAGATATTAAGTTTCTAGGTGTGGTTGAATTGACAACTCAACTACTAATACTTGATAATATTCTTTGGCTCCCCTTGTGTCGAATCAATAAATTTGGGTTGAATACTCTACCCTCAAAAACTATTGCGATCCCCTATACTTGTGGGTTATCAGAATCATTTTTGTTCTAGCTGATTCATGGGTGTTCATTCATGTGTCCATAGTGCGAGCACAAATCGGACAACTGTGGTCGTGGCCAGTCGGAAATGAAGTTCTATCTCACCATTCCCGATAACTTCAGGAAGCGCTCGGTATGTTCAATCTCAACCTACCACGATTGGCATGGCCTAAATTTGTGAACATATACCGTTCGTTGCTACATTATCTATATATTTGCATCAATCTTTGTTACATTATCTATTTTAATTCTATATTTTTGTACTTTGCTTTCATCTCTCTCTCTCTCTCTATATATATATATATATATATATATATATATATATATGGATCTGTTCTATCAGTTACTCCCATATTTGCATCTTGCTCTGTTATTTCAATATATCTAATTTACGATATTAATTGTTCATTTCAAGCAGTACATCCCTTGCTTTGTAAGAACATGAGTAGAAGGAAACCTTGGGCTTTACTTTGCTGATGACTCCCAGGATGTCATATTGACAACACAACATGGATTTACAATGATGGTTAGCATAAAAAATGATAAAGATGGTCACTCCAATTTTAATGCGGACCTTTGGAGAAAAATATCTAAGTGTTATGAACTAAAAGTTGGCAATAAAATTGTAGTGCGTGCACCACAACCTGGTCTAATTAACATGGATGTTTACTTCCCCAACGTCATCAGCCAATCAAAGTCTGATCAAGGTTAGTGTCCTTTCAACTTTCTCCTTGCTGTCATATTACTATTTAAGCAACCAATTGATCACTATTTAAGGAACCAATTGTGATATCATATTCTGACTCCATTCCTACACAGTAACAAATTCTATTTACCAATTTATGCACACTAAATATTCTTCTGCCATGTTCTGAATAAGTAATACCTTTCCACCTTTTAAGCAGGATATGTTGGATGCATAGTGAATGATCTGTATGTTACTAAGCGTACCAAATTTCACTGGAAGGACTTGAAGCATGTCATAAACTTTGTTGATAATCTGACAGAGATATCACAGTGTATGAACGCTGGATTTTGGATGGGATTAATTAGATCTATGTTACACACACTGAACAAGACCCATTGTGTGCACAAAACGCTCGTAAAAAGTCATATTTTAATGTTCATGCTCATAAACTATATATATCTTCAACGATATGTTACAATTGTTTTTATTCTACATCTCAACAGAAATCGCCCCCTGTAGCAGTTCCTGGATCGATTTCCCGGCGTGGTCGAATTACACTTGTGCCTACTAATAACGCCAAAGTGATTGCAAGGTACTGCATTTCCCGCAGAAATGGAACCATTCAAATTAACAAGTTCTCACTTCTCGTGGCAATGCATCCATATTGGAAAAATGGAGACATTGTTCTACTCATGATCTACCAAGGCACAGGATGGCTCTTCCTTTTCATTGACGAGATGTTGAGTCGCCGGGATCAAGCTGCTTCCAGTGGATAGTTGTGGTTGTTGGCCCTCATCCTCTTAATATGTGCTAGCTGTACTATATATGTTAAGTATGTAGATATGGAACATATGGTTGTTGGCCCTTAGCCTCTTAAAATGTGATAGTTGTTACTATGTTAAGTATGTAGATATGGACCATATGGTTGTCAAAACCGTGTTACGAAGATCCTCCTTTTGTCGAATAGTGTAACCACTATATATATGTTACTCAAATGATGTTACCCAAGTTCATAAATTTTCATGGAAAGTATTAGTATTATACACAGTTCATTGAGTTTAAGCGTGTGCCCGATGACCAAAAGGCATTTGTAGATTAACTGTCCATATTGCAAATTCACACACATGTTAACATAAGGAAACGTATGTGTAACATACTAATCATCGCACACGAGTACTCGCAGACGCATCGTGTGCGATACTCTGCCACCGCAAGCAACTAGTTTGCATTTTTCAAAGTTTTTTGTACACACAGAATCGCACACGAAGTAACTGCATTGACCATATTTGTTGTAGTTTCACATCGCAAACAGTTCATCCGAGTCGGCTGTTTGCCACGTATCACACACATCTTGTTTACACGACTCCTTTGTGTTCTTTTGGCTCATCGCAAATAGTTCATCCATGTGAACTGTATGCCGCATATCACACACATCTTGTTAAGTTGAACCGTTTCTGTTGTGTTCCCTAATTGAAAATAGTTCATCCGAGTTAATCGTATGCCATATATCACACACACATTGATATGGCTGCCCGTTTCTGTTGTTCTACCTCATCGCAAACGGTTCGAACGGATTAACTGTGTGTCCTGCATCGCACACACATTGTTATGGTTGCCAGTTTCTGTTGTTCTGCCTCATCGCAGATAGTTTGAATGGATTAACCGTGTGTCATGCATCGCACACACAAATAAAATCTGAACTATGTTTGATGCATCCTCCATCGCAAATGTTTTGCACCTCTTTTCATGGTTTTTAACACCAAAGTTTGCAATTATAGCATGGCACATAGTTTCGGCAAAGGGTCTCTGATCGTAGTGTCGCGTTAGCAGTATCCTGCAGTAGTGATAGATATGCAAAAAACTATCAGGTACTAAGTTCATGATAAATTAAATTTCAATTAATCATATTACTAAAGAACTCCAACTTAGATATGATCATGTGACCCATATCAACTAAACCATGTCCAATCATCACATGAGATGGAGTAGTTTTCAATGGTGAACATCACTATGTTGATCATATCTACTATATGATTCACGTTCGACCTTTCGGTCTCAGTGTTCCGAGGCCATATCTGCATATGCTAGGCTCGTCAAGTTTAACCCGAGTATTCTGCACGTGCAAAACTGGCTTGCACCCGTTGTATGTGAATGTAGAGCTTATCACACCCGATCATCACGTGGTGTCTCAGCACGAAGAACTGTAGCGACGGTGCATACTCAGGGAGGACACTTATACCTTGAAATTTAGTGAGGGATCATCTTATAATGCTACCACTGTACTAAGCAAAATAAGATGCATAAAAGATAAACATCACATGCAATCAAAATATGTGACATGATATGGCCATCATCATCTTGTGCCTTTGATCTCCATCTCCAAAGCATCGTCATGATCTCCATCGTCACCGGCTTGACACCTTGATGTCCATCATAGCGTCGTTGTCGTCTCGCCAACTATTGATTCTATGACTATCGCTACCACTTAGTGATAAAGTAAAGCAATTACATGGTGATTGCATTTCATATAATAAAGCGACATCCATAAGGCTCCTTCTAGTTGCCGATAACTTTTACAAAACATGATCATCTCATACAACAATTTATATCTCATCACATCTTGACCATATCACATCACAACATGCCCTGCAAAAACAAGTTAGACGTCCTCTACTTTGTTGTTGCAAGTTTTACGTGGCTGCTACGGGCGTATGAGAACCCAGAATTAACTTCCAGACCCTCCTATGTATATTTGTCAACCCCAGGATCATTGTTGACAACACAGCGAAATGGTATCATTGCACAATGCACAAATTTATTACAAGTTTAATAAATCTTGCCACAAGGCATACATAGGGAAAATGTCTAATGACATTTATTACATAGAGATAACAGCGGAATGTAAAAATGCGTAGCGACTCCATCTCAGTCACAGGCAGTCGATGTAGTCCACGTGACCTCACTCCTACGAATCGTCATAGTAGTCGTAGTCATCACCTTCATCTTCATGGAACTCTGTTGTCAACAAAATTATTGCCATGAGTATATTATGTACTCAACATGCCTCCCTCGGGGAAGGACCTAATAGCTACATGTGGCTTCAACGGAAGGCTGTATGGCTCATTTGCATAAAAGCTAATTTTGTTTCAAAAATATAGCAGTTGAATAAAAGCACCTTTTGATGAAAACATGTTTTATCTCCAGAATATCTTTCATCAAAGTGAGGATCCTCGATCAACTCACACTCTTCATAGGTTCCAAGAATAGGGGCAAAGAGGGAATAAGCAAGACAGGTCCTGTATGTCAAGAAAGATTCATGTGTCGTCCATGACCGTGGACATGGCTATTCGAATAGTTTTACACTCTGCAGAGGTTGTACACTTTACCCACACGACACAATCTCGTCTTGATGCCACCAGTGGCCGCTGGTATAGTACACCATTTGGTATACCGGCAGGGAGATTATGACGAGGTCTTTGGACTAGATCCCCCAAAGATGTGACATGCCCATCGGGTCTGGCGCACGGAACTGAGAGTACGTCCTTAAACCGGTCCCCCCATCTGTGCTGAGGATACTCCTCACAAGGCAGCTATCCCATCTGTGCTACAGCGACATCGACACCTAAGGCTGACTAGCTTACTTGATCAAGCGGGTGCCCATATAGCATGTGGTTGTACTGTTATCACAATCTTCAAATCCAAGACTTATTAGGCCTGAAGCGACACGAACGACTGATTTCCCCTTCAACTCGTGAAGGGCGGCCAATCGCTCCTTCAATCCTTGATTCAGCTGTCGCCCTCGCCAGTATTTAGATAGTAAGTTTCACCCAGAGTAGAAGAGGATAGAGAAGGTCAACAAGGGCCAACTGGCCTAGCTCAGCGTCAAGTTTCAAATGTCAATGACTTAGAGGTCATTCAACAGGGCACCTATAGGGTGATAAGCATGGCTAAGCATTTCTACTCTATCGGAATACTATAATTCTACTCAGGTGTCAAATGAATAGGCGACAAGCGGATCAAGGTAATGTGTCAATCGAGACACTAGCTACAAGAATTAAATAGCATGGACATAGTAACCATAAAACACAATGCAATTTTGTAAACATAGGATAAGTATGATCAAAGAAGGAGGCATGCCTTCGTTGTTGAGTCCTTCTTCGGTAACCTATTTCTGTCCATGTCCAACATCGTCGTAACGATAGGAAAAGAAAAACAATAAATACCAAAGCAATAGAAAATCGAAATAACATCCAAAACAAATTAAGAGTGGATGGATAGCAAGATATTGATTAGATGGAGATTCCAAAAGGAGATAGCACGATTGGAAGGTAAGTACATGACTCAATAAATTGACATGGTTTAGGTTGACACAGCTAAGGAAGACTTGGCGATCAAGACTAACGTTCTAATATGAATTATGTGATTAAACACTAGTAGTGCCCACTACACATCTTAACAAACTATATAGGAAACTACTATATAACAAACACAATGGCATCAACACACATGAAAAGGAAGCGCCTTATGTATTTAACTACACAATCACAACATTGCATGATAAAGGTGAAAGTGAACCACAAATAAATATTTAGATGGAATCTAAATATCTATAATGGTCAATAGCAGTAAAAACATATACATGAACTACATAATAATTCGAAAGCAAGTGTTCCATAAGACAAAAAACCAACATTACAAACCATAGTAATTAAGGAATGAAACAACATACAACACATGAATTGACTTGGATATAGATTCTATCCTAATGCTAAACTAAACTAAAATGAGATCAACTTCATTATATCAAACCAATACTATGGCCAAACAATTAAACAACAGGACACATATTACACAAGGTATGTGAATGATAAGTTATAAATATGTCTTGACGAATAACACACGCATCAAACATATAAGTGACCCTGGCAAGATACTAAACTGGGAGATGGTCTTAATAATAAAGAACAACTAATACTAATGACCACCGACAATAATATTAACACCACATGCTTGCAATAATAAAGCACGATACACACACTGAGTGTGTCATCAAAGCATAACTCTACTGACATGACATATGACTCGTCCTAAGCATAAGAGTCATATCAACAAATATTAAAACACTCCTAAGGCCAAGATGTAAGAAGTTAAACATCTACAAGGAAGAACTAAAGTAGGCAACTATAACACTTAGAGCTTCATAAGACTTGAAAGATCACTTGCATGACGATGGCTAGACATACAACAATGCAACAACTAGATATAATAGATATGACAAAGGACATGCACACAACAAATGCAATAGTAAGATAAACCCGATATGATGCTAAGCATGGGTGATCATCACACGAGATCCCAAAATATGCCACCAAGAGAGTACAACTCATAACTATGAGATAACCTAGTTAATATCAACTAACATGACTATCAAGAATGGCATTAGCACACAACACTATCATGTTAGTTGTGACTTATAAGCAAAAGGGAAAAACATACTAAGAAAGTACACATCTAGGTCATGGCATCAATCACATCAAATGATGTGCTATACTAACAATAACATGAAGACATGTATTTTTACCTAGTACAACCTAGACTTGCTAATACATAACTAGACAACCTGGGCATCATAGAGCACACGGGTTGTTACACACATGTCATGCAATCCATTTATACAATCCCAACAACATGGCATAGTATTGATAAAGAAAGAAGTTGCTCAATAAAAGAAGGTACAAGATCAACAAACTACTATAATGTAAATCAAGGCTAACCAAATGTGTAGTCATACAATACAAACTAGAAATGATATAGTACATGGTACGCATACAACCAAACATGCATTCTGCTATAAGCAATTGTTAACACGGCATGGTAATAAACTAATATAAATAAACACACATGATAATTATCAATATGCAATAAACTAGTTATTCCATCAGAATGATTCTATATAGCCATACAAATATGAATGACATAAAGCATCCAACCATGAAATCATGGATAACAAACATCTAGAAAGAAGAGGAACAACTTGGGAATTATATTCTACGTAACAAACTATAATGCACTCATTTCCAAACATCAAGGCATTTTATTTGACATCTAGCATAAATAAAACTATGCAAAACACCTACAAATGATGCCTAATAACTATCAGATGCATGCCATGATTTCAAACCAATAAAACGAACATGCGACATGGACGAAAATGAATATGTAAACCATATCTAAGATATCAACATGCTAAACAAAATTAAATAGTCAAGATATGAAGTATTTCATGATTCAATAAACAAAGCAAAGCTTAGAATAATCTTACAAAATTATAAACATGGCGAATGTTCACCAAATATTGTACGCATGCATAAGAAAGGACACCATAACGCATAAAACAATACCAATACGAGACAACACATAAAAATATATTTAGTAACTCAAACAAAATCTACACAAAACACTAAACATGAGAATGATTCCTAAAAAAACAATACACATGCATAAAAATAATTATATGTGGTCACACAAATTATCGAGCCAAAACAATTTTAACAAGAGTAAAATAAATCTAATAAATCACATGACGCACAGATTAAGAGATATCTAGCATACACTCATAAGAATATCAAGAACACATTAACCATACTCGAAAGACCGTTGAATACAAAAAAACGAGTATGATTATATCTATTCTACCGTTCACAAGATAGAACCAACAATCTAACTCCCCCAATGAGTTTCTACAGCCACAAGATACATTTCATATGTTTACCACAAGATCATTCGATGGACAGAAAATAAAAAAGACAAGACGATGCCATCAAATCGAATTCGGTTTTGGACACACGCGGTCAACGACATAGATAGGTTGAATCATGATGTCTAAGGGATACAGTAGGTGATGACAAGTACGAGTGCAAAAGGAATTTGATAGAAGCTCACCAAGTTTGACGGAACAGTGCGATGAACTGGATGAACAGTGTAGACGGACATGTGAAATTCTTCGCGTGTGGTCGACGGAACGTGTTCCTTCTTCTCTGAATGGAATCACGACATGGAGCAGGATCTTCGAGCGCAAGGATTTGGATGGAGGTGTGGTGAGTCGCCGGGAACAAGCTCTCGTGTCCATGGAGCAGCAGCGGTTTGAGGAGGGTTCTTGGCAAAACAAAGATGGGAGAAGGCAGGAGGGCTGAGAGGAATGAGAGAGGAGATCGGGGCGCTCGTCCATGTACTCACGGATTTGGAAACCGTGAAGTACTAAGGAAGTTAGAGGAGGGGTGCATAGTGGCTGTAGGTTTTCTCTTCTCTGTATTGTGTGCGCGTGTAAGCGTGGGTGAAAGAAGGAAATGAAGTGATCGAGGTGGAAGAAGAGGTGGAGGCGCACGATAAGGCCTTTCAGTTTTGGAAACCGATGGGTTTATGGGAAATAAAAGGAGAGGAGGAATCATGGCTATTGACGTTTCCTTTCTGTAGGATTGTGAGCGTACAGAGAGGGAGGAGAAGAGAGGTCGCTCTGCTGGGTGAGATGGGCCAGATCGGCCAGACCCATGAGGAAGGAGGGAAGAGGGGAAAAATAGAGAGAGGGGGTTGTTGGGCTACGGTCCAAGAGAGATGGAGAAAAAAAGAAAAGAGATGGGTTGGGTCCATTCGGGTGAGAGGAATAAGAAACACAAGCTAAAATAGAGAAGGTAGATTGGCCATCGAATATTGCCTAGATTTTGGGAAAAGTAATTAAATATATTTTCCTTCTTAGGAAAATCTATAAAAGGAATAGAAGCTAAAAAATTCAAGAGAAGTTACAAAATACAAATGCGCATAATTTAATATGCTGAAGGGAGAAAAACAAAACCTAGCTAAAAGAGAAGAACAAAACTCAAGTTAAATTTAAGTTTGCATTAGATCAAGTTAAATCCTTCAAATTATAGAAGTCCAATTTAAGCTTTGTTACCAAATAAAACAAATGAAATTTTCTCGCCCTAATTTTTGGAAAACTTTCTCTTAAACATTCTAAGAATTGGGATGTTACAGGGCTTCTAGCAAGAACCGTTCTTACCTACACATCAAAACCACAACAATTTTTTGTCAAGTGTGCTATTTTAACCTTCAACAAGGACCGGCCATAGTCAAACTCGATTCAACTAAAGTTGGAGAAACAGACACCCGCTAGCCACCTATGTGCGAAGCACGTCGGTAGAACCAGTCTCATGAACGCGGTCATGTAATGTTGGTCCGGGCCGCTTCATCGAACAAGACCACCAAATCAAAGTAAGACGTTGGTTGTAAGCAGTATGCCTATTATCGCCCACTACTCTTTGTGTTCTACTCATGCATATATCATCTACACATAGACCTGACTCGAATGCCACTATTGGGGAACGTAGTAATTCAAATATTTTCCTACGATCACGCAAGATCTATCTAGGAGATGCATAGCAATGAGAGGGGAGCGTGTGTCCATGTACCCCTGTAGACCGAAAGCGGAAGCGTCTAGTAACGTGGTTGATGTACTCGAACGTCTTCACAATCCAACCAATCCAAGTACCGAACGTACGACACCTCCATGTTCAGCACACATTCAGAATGATGGCGTCCCTCGAGCTCTTGATCCATTAGAGGGTCAATGGAGAGTTGCGCCAGCACAACGGCGTGGCAACGGTGTTGGTGATGTGATCCGCGCAGGGCTTCGCCTAAGGACTACGACAATATGACCGAGGTGGTAAACTATGGAGGATGGCACTGCACACGGCTAAGAAACAACTGTTGTGTCTTTGGGGTGCCCCCTGCCCACATATATAAAGGAGGGGAGGAGGAGGCCGGCCCAAGGGGGGGCGCGTCATGAGGGGGGAGTCCTACTAGGACTCTGTTCCTAGTAGGATTCGGCCCCCCTCCTTCCATCTAACGGAGAGGGGGGAGGGGAGAGGAGGGAGAGGGAGAAGGAAAGAGGGGGGCCGCACCCCCTCCCCTTGTCCAATTCAGATTGGGGCAAGGGGGCGCGCGCCACCTCCCATGGACTGCCTCCTCTCCTCCACTATGGCCCATAGGCCCATTAACTTTCCCGGGGGGTTCCGTAACCTCCTAATACTCCAAAAATTCCCCGATCTTCTTCGGAACCATTCCGGTGTCCGTATATAACCTTCCAATATATGAATCTTTACCTCTCGACCATTTAAGGACTCCTCGTCATGTCCGTCATCTCATCCGGGACTCCGAACAAACTTAGGTCACCAAAACACATAACTCATAATACAAATTGTCATGGCACATTAAGCGTGCGGACCCTACGGGTTCGAGAACTATGTAGACATGACTGAGACACATCTCCGGTCAATAACCAATAGAAGAACCTGGATGCTCATATTGGCTCCTACATATTCTACAAAGATCTTTATCGGTCAAACCGCATAACAACATCCGTTATTCCCTTTGTCATCGGCATGTTACTTGCCCGAGATTCGATCGTCGGTATCATCATACCTAGTTCAATCTTGTTACCGGCAAGTGTCTTTACTCGTTCCGTAATGCATCATCCCACAACTAACTCATTAGTCACATTGCCTGCAAGGCTTATAGTGATGTGCATTATCGAGAGGGCCCAGAGATACCTCTCTGATACACGGAGTGACAAATCCTAATCTCGATCTATGCCAACTCAACAAACACCATCGGAGACACCTGTAGAGCATGTTTATAATCACCCAGTTACGTCGTGATGTTTGATAGCACACAAAGTTTTCCTCCAGTATTCGGGAGTTGCATAATCTCATAGTCAAAGGAATATGTATAAGTCATGAAGAAGCAATAGCAATAAAACTAAATGATCATTATGCTAAGCTAACGAATGGGTCTTGTCCATCACATCAATCTCTAATGATGTGATCCCGCTGATCAAATGACACACATGTCTATGGTCAGGAAACATAACCATCTTTGATTAACGAGCTAGTCAAGTAGAGGCATACTAGCTAGGGACACTTTGTTTGTCTTTGTATTCACACATGTACTAAGTTTCCGGTTAATACAATTCTAGCATGAAAAATAAACATTTATCATGATATAAGGAAATATAAAAAAACAACTTTATTATTGCCTCTAGGGCATATTTCCTTCAGACTATGTCATTGATGTAAGTAAATGTGAGACCTAAATGTTATTGTAAATTTGGTTAGTTCATAATCTTTGCTGAAAACTTGAATGCTGGCTTTACGTATTTTCAACAGCAAGATCAAACCGAGTTTGTAAAAGTTTTTCTTTATCACTTTCAGTTTGCCAACTGAATTGCTTAAGGACAAGCAATGGGTTAAGCTTGGGGGAGTTGATACGTCTCCATCGTATCTACTTTTCCAAACTCTTTTGCCCTTGTTTTGGACTCTAACTTGCATGACTTGAATGGAACTAACCCGAACTGACGTTGTTTTTAGCAGAATTGCCATGGTGTTATTTTTGTGCAGAAATAAAAGTTCTCGAAATTACCTGAAACTTCACGGAGATGATTTTTGGAATTAATAAAAAATATTGCCGAAAGAATCAACCGAGAGGGGCCCACACCCTGGCCACAAGGGTGGGGGCGCCCACCCCCCTGGGGCGCGCCCTCCGTCCTTGTGGGCCCCCTGGACCTCCACCGACCTCAACTCCAACTCCATATATTCAGGTTCGGGGAGAAAAAAATCAAAGAGAAGGATTCATCACGTTTTATGATACGGAGCCGTCGCCAAGCCCCGTTCTTCCTTGGGAGGGCAGATCTGGAGTCCGTTTTGGGCTCCGAAGAGGGGAATCCGTCGCCATCATCATCATCAATCATCCTCCATCACCAATTTCATGATGTTCACCACTGTGCGTGAGTAATCCCATCATAGGCTTCCCTGGACGGTGATGGGTTGGATGAGTTTTACCATGTAATCGAGTTAGTTTTGGTAGGGTTTGATCCCTAGTATCCACTATGTTCTCAGATTGATGTTGCTATGAGTTTGCTATGCTGAATGCTTGTCACTAGGGACCGAGTGCCATGATTTCAGATCTGAACCTATTAGGTTTTCATGAATATATTTGTGTTCTTGATCCTATCTTGCAAGTTATACCTACTACGTGTTATGATCCGGCAACCACGGAGTGACAATAGTCGGGACACTTCCAGGTTATGACTGTAGTTTGAGGAGTTCACGTATTCACTAAGTGCTAATGCTTTGGTCAGGTACTCTATTAAAAGGAGGCTTTAATATCCCTTAGTTTCCAGTAGGACCCCACTGTCACTGGAGGGTAGGACAAAAGATGTCATGCAAGTTCTTTTCCATAAGCACGTATGACTATACTTGGAATACATGCCTACATTATATTGATGAATTGGAGCTAGTCCTGTGTCACCCTATGTTATAACTATTGCATGATGAATGCCATCCGACATAATTATCCATGATTGATCCATTGCCTACGAGATCGTTTCATATTGATCTTTTCTAAGTTACTTTTTCATTGTCATTGTTATGATTGCTACAAACTGCTACTGTTACTTTTGCCACCGTTACCGTTACGTCCATAATACTTTGCTGCAGATATTAAGTATTTCAGGTGTGTTTGAATTGACAACTCAGCTGGTAATACTTGAGAATATTCTTTCGCTCCCCTTGTGTCGAATCAATAAATTTGGGTTGAATACTCTACCCTCGAAAACTGTTGTGATCCCCTATACTTGTGGGTTATCACCTGACATCATGAGGGAGGACCACCTCAGCTCCGTAGACGAGGAAGAATGGAGCCTCGCCCTTGGGCTTGGTCGCGGTGGTGCGGATGGACCACAACACAGACTGGAGCTCATCGACCCAGTCCCTGCCGCCGGCCTCGAGCTTCTTCTTGAAGGTCCTCGCCTTGAGGCCCCTCAGGACCTCCGCATTGGCGCACTCAGCCTAGCCATTTCTCTGTGAGTGTGCCACAGAAGCGTAGCATATCTGCATTCCAAGGTTAGCACAATATGTTTTGAAAAGGTTGCTCATGAACTGAGAGCCATTGTCGGTGATGATGCAGTTGGGAACCCCGAAATGGCTCACGAGGCCCTTAACAAACTTGACGGCCGAGCTGGCTGGGATGGTGCAGACGACCTCCACCTCCGCCCACTTGGTGAACTTGTCAATGGCGACGTATAGGTAGTGGTAGCCCCCGGGCGCTCGAGGAAATTGGCCCAAGATGTCCAGCCCCTAGACTGCGAACGGCCATGAGAGCGGGATGGTTTGGAGGCCCTGAGCGGGCTGGTGGATGTGACTAGCATGGAATTGACAAGCCTCACAAGATCTTACCAATTCGGTGGCATCATTGAGCGTCGTGGGCCAGTAGAATCCGCTACAGATTTCTTTGCCCACGAGGGTGCGCTACGGGGAGTGGTGCCCGCAGTCCCCGTCATGTATGTCGGCCAACAGCTTGCATCCCTGCTCCCTGGAAATGCATCATATAGAAATGTCGTTCGGGCGCTTCCGATAGAGCTCACCATCCTGGATGTACTACGCGGTAGCCTGGTGGGCCACATGTTCCGTATCCTCCTCCTTCTCCGGCAGGGCGCCCCGGAGCAGGTATGCCTTGAGCTCCTTGGACCAGCACCCCTCCTAAGGCCCGAGCGCAAGAAGCATGCGGGCTCCCGAGGTTGGGCAGCAGGCTGGGGCACTCGAAGGGGGCACCGGGGAGAGCCTCCTGAGGCGATGCTGGTCCCTCTACGGGGGGAGCCACCGATGGCTTGAAGAGCCGCTCCTCAAAGACGCCCGACTCTTGAGGATCTCGTCGAGATGCCCTCTTGGCGATGTCGTCCGCCTCCTTGTTCGTGTTGCGGGGTACATGATGCAGTTCCAAGCCCAAGAATTGTTTCTCAATTTTGCGTACCTCCTTGAGATATGCCTCCATGTGCTCGTCCTTTGGCTTGTACGCCTTGTTGGAGAAGTTGACGGGGAGCTGGGAGTCACCCCGGATGGTGAGGCGCTTAACCCCCAGGGCCGCCGCAGCTTTAAGGCCGACGATTAGGCCCTTGTACTCCGCGATTTTGTTGGAGATCTTCTCAGCATGCTAGAAGCAGAGATGCACGACGTAGTAGAGCTTGTCCTGGGTGGGCGAGATGAGCACGGCTCCAGCCCCCGCGCCCTGACGCGCAAATCCACCGTCGAAGTACATATGACACTCAACATTTTCATCATGGTCTTCTCCTCTCAACCCCCAAAGAATAAGAAAAGAAATAAAACTATTTACACGGGAAAGCTCCCAACAAGCAAAAGAAGAGCGAGAAATCTTTTGGGGTTTCTTTTAATTACTACCACTATAGGCATGGAAAGTAAACTAGCTAAAAGCTACAACTATTTTTTTGGGTTTTTCTTAAGGTTATTCAAACACACAAGAAAAAGGCTTAGAAAAGAAAATAACCTAGCATGGATAGTACAATGAAAAAGTATGAGCACCGACAACTAGAATGAGTGTGTGAACATGAATGTAATGTCGGTGAGAAATACGTACTCCCCCAAGCTTAGGCTTTTGGCCTAAGTTGGTCTATGCACACAGATCGAAGCTACTCTCTCCGGTGTACTGACGAGGGCCCTCAGGGTACCACTGGTTGGCGATCTCCTCATGATCCCACTGATAAACAGAGTGTTGTTTGCGCTGGTCGTGGAGGAAGTTGGTGAGGCCTCCGCAGTGCGAGGAAGATTGTATTTGGGCTTTTTATTCTCCTCATTCTGCTTATCCTTCCAGCTTCGGCTTGAAGAGCCCCTCAACAATCTCTTCATCATTTTCTTTCTCTGAAAAATTTCTGAAATTTTTAGTGAACCAAACTCAACAAGATTGATAGCAACTACTCACACAAGTGCCTAGGGACTATATCATGCATTAAAACTACTTTGGACCATATAAATTTGACATGCAAGCTCAAGAACAGGGTCACCTCAGCAGTAAAAATTTGCAATAAATAAAGCACTAGAACAAAATCTAATTGGACCATTGGAGGAGTCATATACCGAAGAACTATATCCCCAAATAGTTTTGTGAATGGAGATTTGAGCAAGGAGATTGAAAATGGCAGCAAGATGAGCTAGAACACGGGTTTGAGCTTTGGGAGGATTTTTCTGAAGGAAGACATAGTGAGTGGGTGCTGGAATAAGTGGAGGGGGTCCACGAGGCAGGGGGCGCGCCCCAGGGGGGTGGGTGCGCCATGTGCCCTCATGGCCAGATGGTGGGTCCCCCTGGTGTGTTCTCAGTGCAAGATATTCTTAAATATTCTACAAAAAAATCATATTTCATTTTCAGGACATTTGGAGAACTTTTATTTTTGGGGTATTTTTATTACAAGCATAATTCAGAAAAGAGACAGAAAATACTATTTTTGCTTTATTTAATCTAAATAACAGAAAGTAAAAGGAGGGTACAGAGAGTTGTGCTTTTTAACTTCATCCATCTCGTGCTCATCAAAAGGAATCCACTAACAAGGTTGATCATGTCTTGTTAACAAACTCTTTCCGAATCGCATGAAACCGGAGAATTTTTGAATTACACTAGGTTACCTCAACGGGGATATGCACGTCCCCAACAATAAGAATATCATATTTATTCTTGAAAGTAGGAAGAGGGAATTCAAAACCTCCAATAGTAATCATTGAAAATTTGCCAATAGAATTGATACTGTGGGCTTGAGGTTGTTTCCTCGGAAAGTGTACCGTATGATCATTACCATTAACATGAAAAGTGACATTGCCTTTGTTGCAATCAATAACAGCCCCTACAGTATTCAAAAAGGGTCTACCAAGGATAATAGACATACTATCGTACTCGGGAATATCAAGAATAACAAAGTCCGTTAAAATAGTAACATTCGCAACCACAACAGACACATCCGCACAAATACCGGCAGGTATAGTAGTTGATTTATCGGCCATTTGCAAAGATATCTCAGTAGGTGTCAACTTATTCAAATCAAGTCTACGATATAAAGAGAGAGGCATAACACTAACACCGGCTCCAAGATCACGTAAAGCAGTTTTAACACAGTTTCTTTTAAGATAGTATGGTATAGTTGGTACTCCTGGATCTCCTAGTTTCTTAGGTATTCCACCTTTAAAAGTATAATTGGAAAGCATGGTGGAAATTTTAGCTTCTGGTATCTTTCTTTTATTTGTAACAATATCTTTCATATACTTAGCATAAGGATTCATTTTAAGCATATCAGTCAAACGCATAGACAAAAAGATAAGTCTAATCATTTCAGTAAAGCGCTCAAAATCCTCATCATCCTTTTTCTTGGATGGTTTAGGAGGAAAAGGCATGGGTTTCTGAACCTATGGTTCTCTTTCCTTACAGTGCTTCCTAGCAACGAAGTCTCTCTTATCATAACATTGATTCTTTGATTGTGGGTTATCAAGATCAACAGCAGGTTTAATTTCTACATCATTGTTATTGCTAGGTTGAGCATCAATATGAACATCATCATTAACATTATCACTAGGTTCATGTTCATTACCAGATTGTGTTTCAGCATCGGAAATAGAAATTTCATTGGGATTCTCAGGTGTGTCAACAACAGGTTCACTAGAAGCATGCAAAGTCCTATAATTTTTTTCTTCTTCTTAGAAGGACTAGGTGCATCAACATTAGTTCTCTAAGAATCTTGCTCAACTCTCTTACGCTGGACCTAAGGATAGAAAGGTTCCTGAGTCATTCTACCCCCTCTAGTCACAACTCTAACAACATTATCATTTTTCTTATTATTTAATTCACTGAGCAAATCATCTTGAGATTTAAGCACTTGTTCTACCTGAGTGGTAACCATAGAAACATGTTTACTAATAAGTTTAAGGTCACCTTTAACTCAAGACATATAATCACTCAAGTGTTCAATCATATAAGCATTATGTTTCAAATGTCTACCAACATAAGCATTGAAGTTTTCTTGTTTAACAATAAAATTATCAAACTCATCCAAGAATTGCCTAGCAGACTTATTACGAGGAATATCACCTTCATCAAATCTATAGAGAGAATTTACCTTTACTACCTGTGTCGGGTTATCAAGACCATGTATTTCTTAAATAGGTGGTAAATTCTTAATATCTTCAACTTTAATACCCTTTTCTTTCATAGATTTCTTTGCCTCTTACATATCTTCAGGACTGAGAAATAGAATACCCCTTTTCTTTGGAGTTGGCTTAGGAGTTGGTTCAGGAAGTGTCGAATCATTATCATTACTCAATATATTATTCAATAGCAATTCAGCTTGCTCAACAGTTCTTTCCCTGAAAACACAACCAGGACAACTATCCAGGTGGTCTCTGGAAGCATCAGTTAGTCCATTATAAAAGATATCTAGTATTCCATTTTTCTTGAGAGGATGATCAGGCAAAGCATTAAGTAATTGGAGAAGCCTCCCCCAAGCTTGTGGGATACTCTCTTCTTCAATTTGCACAAAATTATATATTTCCCTTAAGGCAGCTTGTTTCTTATGAGCAGGGAAATATTTAGGAGAGAAGTAATAAATCATATCCTAGGGCTACGCACACAACCAGGAGCAAGATAATTAAACCATGTTTTAGCATCATCCTTTAATGAGAATGGAAATAACTTAAGGATATAGTAGTAACGATTTTTTTCCTCATGACTGAATAGGGTGGCTATATCATTCAATTTAGTAAGATGTGCCACAACAGTTTCAAATTCATATGTAACACCCACAATGCGGCTATATCTCCCATGTGTCGGGGCACGACTTAGAGGCACAGTCGCATGGTAGGCATGTCGCAAGAGGGGTACTCTTTACACATCCCATGTACTGAATAAGAAAGGGATAAAGAGTCGGCTTAGAATTTCCACTTCACACAATACATAAATAATCCATACATCATCCAAAGTACAATCAAAGGTCCGAATGCAGAACCAAAATAAAGAAAGACCACCCCTAATGCTAGATCCCCGATCGCCCCAACTGGGCTCCACTACTGAACAACTGGACAAGACACAAAAACAACGACCAAGATCTTCATCAAGCTCCCACTTGAGCTCGGCTGCGTCACCTGCACTGGGATCATCGACACCTGCAACTGTTTGGAAGTATCTGTGAGTCACGAGGACTCAGCAATCTCACACCCGCGAGATCAAGACTATTTAAGCTTATGGGTAGGAGAAGGTAGTGAGGTGGAGCTGCAGCAAGCACTAATCATGTATGGTGGCTACGCAAAAGAGAGCGAGAAGAGAAGCAACACACGGTCAAGAAACTAGAAGTGATCAAGAAGTGATCCGTAAACTACTTACGTCCAAGCATAACACAAGAACTGTGTTCACTTCCCGGACTCCGCCGAGAAGAGACCATCATGGCTACACACGCGATTGATGCATTTTAATCAAGTTAAGTGTCAAATTCTCTACAACCGGACATTAACAAATTCCCATCTGCCACATAACCGCAGGCACGGCTTTCAAAAGTTCAAATTTTTGGGGAACGTAGCAGAATTTTAAAATTTTCTATGCATCACCAAGATCAATCTATGGAGTCATCTAGCAATGAGGGAGAGAGGAGTGCATCAACATACCCTTTGTAGATCCCGCGCGGAAGCGTTCAAGAGAACGAGGTTGATGGAGTCGTACTCGTCGTGATCCAAATCACCGATGACCTAGCGCCGAACGGACGACACCTCCACGTTCAACACACGTAAGGTTGGGAAGACGTCTCCTCCAACTTGATCCAGCAAGAGGAAAGGAGAGGTTGATGAAGATCCAGCAGCACGACGGCGTGGTGGTGGAAGCAATGGTGATCTCGGCACGGCTTCACCAAGCACAGGGAGAGGGAGGAGTGTCACGGGAGGGAGAGGGAGAGGCCAGGGGCTAGGGTGCGGCTGCCCTCCCTCCTCCCACTATTTATAGGACCCCTAGGGGGGCGCCGGCCCTAGGAGATTGAATCTCCAAGGGGGGCGGCGGCCAAGGGGGGTGGAGTGCCCTCCAAGCCAAGTGGGGCGCCCCCACCCCTAGGGTTTCCAACCCTAGGCGCAGGGGAGGCCCATGGGGGGCACACCAGCCCATCTGGGGCTGGTTCCCCTCCCACTTCAGCCCATGGGGCCCTCCGGGATAGGTGGCCCCACCCGGTGGACCCCCGGGACCCTTCCGGTGGTCCCGGTACAATACCGATTACCCCCGAAACTTTCTCGATGCCCGAAACTTGACTTCCTATATATATATATCTTCACCTCCGGACCATTCCGGAACTCCTCGTGATGTCCGGGATCTCATCCAGGACTCCAAACAACTTTTGGGTTACCATATACTAATATCTCAACAACCCTACTAGCGTCACTGAACCTTAAGTGTGTAGACCCTACGGGTTCGGGAGACACGCAGACATGACCGAGACGACTCTCCGGTCAATAACCAATAGTGGGATCTGGATACCCATGTTGGCTCCCACATGCTCCTCGATGATCTCATCAGATGAACCATGATGTCGAGGATTCAATCAATCCGTATACAATTCCCTTTGTCAATCGGTACATTACTTGCCCGAGACTCGATCGTCGGTATCCCAATACCTCGTTCAATCTCGCTACCGGCAAGTCACTTTACTCGTACTGTAATGCATGATCCCGTGATCAACCACTTGGTCACATTGAGCTCATTATGATGATGCATTACCGAGTGGGCCCAGAGATACCTCTCCGTCATACGGAGTGACAAATCCCAGTCTCGATTCGTACCAACCCAACAGACACTTTCGGAGATACCTGTAGTGTACCTTTATAGTCACCCAGTTACGTTGTGACGTTTGGCACACCCAAAGCACTCCTACAGTATCCGGGAGTTGCACAATCTCATGGTCTAAGGAAATGATACTTGACATTCAGAAAATCTATAGCAAACGAACTACACGATCTTTGAGCTATGCTTAGGATTGGGTCTTGTCCATCACATCATTCTCCTAATGATGTGATCCCGTTATCAATGACATCCAATGTCCATAGTCAGGAAACCATGACTATCTTTTGATCAACGAGCTAGTCAACTAGAGGCTCACTAGGGACGTGTTGTGGTCTATGTATTCACACATGTATTACGATTTCCGGATAACACAATTATAGCATGAACAATAGACAATTATCATGAACAAAGAAATATAATAATAACCATTTTATTATTGCCTCTAGGGCATATTTCCAACACAAACCCTACAGGGGTGTCCCAACTTAGCCCATCACAAGCTCTCACGGTCAACGAAGGATATTCCTTCTCCCGGGAAGACCCGACCAGTCTCGGAATCCCGGTTAGAAGACATTTCAACAATGGTAAAACAAGACCAGCAAAGCCGCCCGAATGTGCCGACAAATCCCGATAGGAGCTGCACATATCTCGTTCTCAGGGCACACCGGATGGGCAAGACGTCGGGTTGGCATAGACCCTAGTTGCCCAGGGGGCGCCGGACATCGCCCAGTTTGGACCAACACTTAGAGAAGCACTGGCCCGGGGGGTTAAAATAAAGATGACCCTCGGGTTAATTACTCCCAAGGGAAAGGTGTAGGTTGTTAGGCAAATGTAAAACCAAGGTTGGGCCATGATGGAGGAGTTTTATTCAAAGCGAACTGTCAAGGGGTTCCCATAACACCCAACCGCGTAAGGAACGCAAAATCAAGGAACATAACACCAGTATGACGGAAACTAGGGCGGCAAGAGTGGAACAAAACATCAGGCATAAGGCCGAGCCTTCCTCCCTTTACCAAGTATATAGATGCATTAATTAAGTAAGGTATATTGTGATATCCGAACATATCCTTATTCCAACATGGAACAAACTTCAGCTTCACCTACAACTAGCAACGCTATAAGAGGCGCTGAGCAAAGCGGTAACATAGCCAAACAACAGTTTTCTAGGAAGGTGGGTTAGAGGCTTGACATGACAATATGGGAGGCATGATATAACAAGTGGTAGGTAGCGTGACATAGCGATAGAACGAACAACTAGCAAGCAAAGATAGAAGTGATTTTGAGGGTATGGTCATCTTGCCTGAGACCCCGCAAGGAAGAAGAACGAGCCCATCAAGAAGACAAATGGACGTAGTCGAATGAATCCTCACAACTCTGGAATGAAACCGAAGCTAATGCGAGAAGCAACCCGGAAAGAAGCAAACAACATAGTAAATGACCATCACATAAGCATGGTATGATTCACAACCAAGTATGATGCATGTCCGGCTTAATGAAGCATGGCATGGCAAGGTGCACAAACAATACTACAAATTAACTGGAGGTCAATATGCAACGACTTGCATATTGACGAAACACCACATGACTTATTTAGTTCTCTCTCGGTTATGTACCCAACAATATTAAATGTTACTAACATGGCAAGAGGTGAAACATAATAAAACTACCTATCTAGGCAAGTTGAAATGAGGCCGGGACAACAAGCAACATGTCCGGAAAATCCGCATATGCATATTATGAATTTGGTACTGTTCTTCCCTAAATACAATTTTAGAGTTGTTAAACAAGCAAAGTAATGCCACCATGTTAAACTAGACATTTTTCTACCCCATTTACATATAAAGTTCATTAAATTTGGAGTTACGGTTATTTAGTTATGAAATAAATCATTTTAGCATGGCATATGAGCAAATTTAAACAAACAACAAGTTTAACATATCAAACATGCATGAAAGTTGGATATTATTAAAATAGACAAAATTCTATGCATTTTTCATATAAATTTTAATTAATTCTGATGCATGGTTATTTAGGTGTGAGCATTTTAAAATGATGGCATATTCTGTAATTATGCATGTGAAGGAAAATTAGTAAATTCGTCCAGAAAAAAAACACGTCCACGGGCTGAAACTGCCTAGCCCAACAAGCACAGGAGAGGGGTTGGGCGCTGCTCACATGGGCCAAGGCCCGTCTAGTGGAGATGTGGTAGCAGGGAAGCGGCTTGGGCCAAATCTCGCTGCGTGCCTGGCGCGGTCGATTCAGAGGGACAACGCGGGGCGCAGTTGCCTGGCCTCGCTCGATGCAGAGGAAGCAGACAGAGGAGGCAAGACACGGTGCGGCTTCAGGCGATGCAGGGCGCGACGGCGGATGGAGCTCGAAGTAGAGGAGGCAGGGTCTTGGCGCAGAGCAGAGGTGGACTCAGGGCTCCGGCGGGAGCTGCAACTGCTTGGGTGGCTGATGGCCATCCGCGCGAGGACGACGAGGAACGAGAGGACTTGCACGGCGGCGCGATGTAGAGGAGCAGCAGAGGACGGAGGTCCGGCGGGGAGACGGGTCTCCAGGGCGACGGATCCTGCCGGCGTCGAGGAGCTCCGGGCGGCGCAGAAGCTTGAAGTGGAAGCCATGGTGCTCCCTTTCCATGGAGAAAACAGACATGGGAAAACGGGGTAAGGTTTGGAGGAGAAGGAAGGAAGAGGAGTAGGGAAGGAGCGGCGACGGGGTCGGCCTGCAGGTGGTGGCGCGCTCGGGCTCCAAGGCGACGAGGAGGAGGCAGTAGGGCGCAGAGGTCAGAGTCAAGGGGATCAAGGAGCTTCTCTCCTTCTCAAGGACTCAGACAACTTCACGATCCATTTGGGATCGAGGGGAGAAGACGTAGGCCTCAGGCGCCTGGGGAAACAAGCATATGAGCTCGAGATCGAGGCTCCTGCTCGATCTAGAGCTTGGCGCGAGGATGGATCGAGAGGAGGAGGTGGGATGGTATTGTGCTGAAAACGAGGGAGGAAGGAGGCGCGGGTTGGCTCGGGATGGATCCCGATGAAGATGCAGCGGCGGCGGGGTAAGGGACAAATGTCCTAGATTTTAGGGTTAAACTAGATTAGGACTAGGGGTTTTTATATAGGGAAAGGAAGGGGTATTTAGACCATCCGAATAAAATCGTAGGGTTGAGATAAAAAGCTAGGGGAGTCCAAAAGAAAAACTGAAGATGTTTTAGGGACGTTTGGGGATGATCCGAATCCAACGGTGACGACTGCCCGGGTCGGGTTCAGGACAGCTTTCGGACACGCACGCGAGGAGGGCCGCGGACTGATGGGAGAGGTTAGGTTGGGCCTAGCGGTAGGTAGTGGACTGTGTTGACGCTCTAGGGAGGAAAGAGAGGGAAGCCCGGCAACAGTTTTCGGACACCGAAAACGTCCGATGATTTGACCGACTATATTGTCGCTATAATTATCCGTTGGGGCGTCAAACAGACTCCAAATGCGATGAAACTTGGCCGGCAGCCTACTAAGAACATAACAACACCGCATGCCAACTTTCATCCCATTCCGAGAACATATTCCGGCCACTTATAAAATAATATTTCAGAGGTGCCGCAGGCGCGTGCAACTGTGTCTGGGCTCAGAACGGACAACGGAAAGAACTAGGAGATCGAGACGGATGCAAGTTTTGAAAACAGGATGATGCAATGCACATGATGACATGGCAAGATGCGACATGCAAGAAAATGACAAGGCAACAACAACGAATAACTGGAAGACACCTTGTGCGTCAGCCTTGGGGCGTCACAACACTCCACCACTACGAGAGGATCTCGTCCCGAGATCTAGGATGGCACCGAAGAAAAACGAAAGAGGAAGAGAAGAGGTAAAACTAAGTTGCTTCTTTGATGGTGAAACCAAAGAACCTTGAGAGGTTAAACCATTGAAAGAACAATACAATGGAGATGAACAAGATTGCGAACACTCCGTCAGATAAGAGAAACATGGGACACGATGAGAACCAAGAAGTTGAGTGACAAATAGATATTGAAACCACTCCGGTTAAAACAAGATACATAAGGAATACGATTTATATAATTTGGGCAACACTCTGACTGAAAGGAGAAGGAAAACTTGATAAGTTGCAAAGAACTTGAAAGGAGGTCATGACACTCCGGTTAAATGGATAAGCAAAGGAAAGAAAATGATCTTGAGGAAAACAAGATAATTGGTCGAAGAGAGCAACATCACAATGCCTCCGGAAGAGATAAAAGAATGGAATTAAAGGAACAGAGAAGAAAACAACTTCTTTTACATGAACTGAGCTTTGAAAAAGCATCTTTAGGAGAAGGGTCGAACGGAGTTGTTGGAAAACCAACAACGAAAAGAGTAAGCTTGTTGTGGGCTTATGGAAAACATCTCGAAATCTTGAGGTGAAATTCTGCCACTAACGAAACAATAGATTGGATTGATATGAACAAGGACACAAGAAACTTATTTCACCGGGAGGATAAATGAATAATTTGGGTTGTTTATAAGCACCATAAATAGAAACAACCCTTAAGGAAAACTTTAGGTGAAATATAACCCAATATAACTCCAATGAAGAGATTGATGGATTGAAAAGATGTCTTGAGCGAAGAGAAAATGATGGATTTAGATTTCTCACTCTTGAAAACTTGTGAATCATGAAACACGAAGGGAAATTATCAATATTGACATAACACCACCTCAAAATATAAGATATGAAAGAATTGCACTTCGGAGTGCAAGATGAAGAATGCTTGAACTCCTCTGAAAAGAATCTCGATGAACACTCTGAGAAGGAATTAAATCCTTAATGAACCATCATGTAGAGCCTCCGTGAAGAACTCCGGTAATAAAAGGATAACGAAAAGAAAGAGAAGTTGAAAACACAAGGTGAAGACTTGCAATGATTTAGATGAAGCTTCAAAATGATATAATTTAGAGATCTTGAAACTCCAGGAAAGAAAGATGAACAAATGAAAGAAAAGAATTTTATGAACCTCCGGAATAAGGAATTGAATTTACTCAATGAAACAAGAATAATAATTACATTATGCTTATCCTTCACCAATTTAAGTTGATGATAAGCAACGGATTTGGCATACTACTTATTCTCGTAGAAAGGATTAAGATAGATATAGCGCAAACTTGAGAAGGTCTTCAACGAACCACCGGTAGGATTGAAAAAAAATGAATTGATACAATAACAATGGAAGAGAATTCTTGAATGAACCACCGTAAGAATTGAAAATAAAAATAGGAAAGTCACAATTCACCCGGAAGAATTGGAAAACAATGAAGATACTTGAGGGGATTTGGATACATGAGAACGAAGAGACCGTGAGCTGATTAGAGAAAACTTGAATGATGCACCGGTATGATTGGGGAAAGAGAGATGAATGCTGAGAATGGATAATTCTGAGATGATGGGCTTCAAAGAATCAAACTGAAAAAACTCTTGAATTGCTTTGGATGGGTGAAAAGAATTCTCACAATCGAAAACAATTATGAGAGGATGGCATGAAGCTAGAACCATGAATCTTCACGAGAACATATATGATTGAAGAGAAACTCTTCTTTGGTCTTCAAAATCCGAGAATGACGACGAGAAGCAACACCATGAATTGTTGAGGCACTCCGGAATGAAAATTAGAAAGGTTGAACCAACGATGAAAAGAATGTGAAAGATCTTGGAGAAGGCATTTGACTGATGATAATTCATTCTCATGTCAAACTTGGAAAATAATTTGAGAGTAACTCTGGGAAGATTAGAAGAGTCCGGTAAGATCCTGGGAAAATACCTCTGGGTTAGGGCCCACTTAAGAGAAACATCGTTGAACGATTTAAAATAGATAATGCGCCGGTTGAATTAAATGGCTTGAATGAGATAACAACCTCGAAATAACTTGAACGGATCAAGAATGGAAACGTGATCCTTCTGAGATATCTTTAGCACTCCAGAACAAATGAATAGCGAGAAGTGAATGATTAAGAGGTGCACCGGCATGAGAAAGCATTTGAACTGAGGAAAAAGATATGATAAACAAAGCTTGAATTAAATCCACCGGAGAAGAAAAAGAACAAAGAATAATACAGTTGAAACTCCGTTAGTATCCTCCTGAGAATCACCGGATAAGAACATTGATGGAAAAGAATGAAGAGACTTCACATCAATAAGATGGATACTTGATTAAGAAATCTGAGTCCTTGAAGAAAAAGGGGTGGGTGGGCGGGAAAACAAAAGCAACTTGGGGACGGATGAAACGAACACCGATTGGAAAGAATTGAAAAGACAACCTTGATACGTCTCCAACGTATCTATAATTTTTGATTGCTCCATGCTATATTATCTACTGTTTTGGATGTTTATGGGCTTTATTATATACTTTTATATCATTTTTGGGACTAACCTATTAACCCAGAGCCCAGTGCCAGTTTTTGTTTTTACCTTGTTTTAGGGTTTCGAAGAAAAGGAAAATCAAACGGAGTCCAATTGACCTGAAACTTCACGGAACTCTTTTTTGGAAGGAAAGAACCCCAGAAGACTTGAAGTGCACGTAAGGGAAGCTTCGAGGAGGCTACGAGGTAGGGGGCGCGCCCACCCCCCTGGGCGGGCCCTCCACCCTCGTGGGCCCCTCATGGCTCCCCTGACATATCTCTTTCACCCATATATACCCACGTACCCTAAAACTATCGAGAAGCACAATAGATCGGGAGTTCTGCCGCTAGAAGCCTCCGTAGCCACCGAAAGCCAATCTAGACCCGTTCCGGCACCCTGCCGAAGGGGGCAATCCCTCTCCGGTGGCCATCTTCATCATCCCGGTGCTCTCCATGACGAGGAGGGAGTAGTTCTCCCTCGGGGCTCAGGGTATGTACCAGTAGCTATGTGTTTGGTCTCTCTCTCTCTCGTGTTCTTGAGGTGATACGATCTTGATGTATCGCGAGCTTTGCTATTATATTTGGATCCTATGATGTTTTCTCCCCCTCTACTCTCTTGTGATGGATTGAGTTTCCCCTTTGAAGTTATTTTATCGGATTGAGTCTTAAAAGATTTGAGAACACTTGATGTATGTCTTGCCGTGCGTATCTGTGGTGACAATGGGATACCACGTGATTCACTTGATGTATGTTTTAGTGATCAACTTGCGGGTTCTGCCCATGAACATATGCATAGGGGTTAGCACACGTTTTCATCGTGATTCTCCGTTAGAAACTTTGGGGCACTCTTTGAGTTTCTAGGTGTTGGTTGAATAGATGAATCTGAGATTGTGTGATGCATATTGTATAATCATACCCATGGATACTTGAGGTGACATTGGAGTATCTAGGTGACATTAGGGTTTTGGTTGATTTGTGTCTTCAGGTGTTATTCTAGTACGAACTCTAGGGCTGCTTGTGACACTTATAGGAATAGCCCAACGGATTGATTGGAAAGAATAACTTTGAGGTGGTTTCATACCCTACCATAATCTCTTCGTTTGTTCTCCGCTATTAGTGACTTTGGAGTGACTCTTTGTTGCATGTTGAGGGATAGTTATATGATCCAATTATGTTATTATTGTTGAGGGAACTTGCACTAGCAAAACTATGAACCCTAGGCCTTGTTTCAACGTATTGCAATAACCATTTACGCTCACTTTTATCGTTAGTTACCTTGCTGTTTTTATATTTTTCAGATTACAAAAACTACTATCTACTACCCATATACCACTTGTATCACCATCTCTTCGGCGAACTAGTGCACCTATACAATTTACCATTGTATTGGGTGTGTTGGGGACACAAGAGACTCTTTGTTATTTGGTTGCAGGGTTGCTTGAGAGAGACCATCTTCATCCTATGCCTCCTACAGATTGATAAACCTTAGGTCATCCACTTGAGGGAAATTTGCCACTGTCCTACAAACCTCTGCACTTGGAGGCCCAACAACGTCTACAAGAAGAAGGTTGTGTAGTAGACATCAAGCTCTTTTTTGGCGCCGTTGCCGAGGAGGTGAGTGCTTGAAGGTATATCTTTAGATCTTGCAATCGAGTCTTTTGTTTTTTGTTTTAGCACTAGTTTAGTTTATAAAAGAAAACTACAAAAATATGGAATTGAGTTTGTCTCATACGCTTCATCTTTTTAATATCTTTCATGAGTATGATGGAGAGGAAAATTGTGCTCAAGTGATGGAGGAAGAAAAGTTTATAAAATGTTTGGCACTAAATCTTTGAATGATGAGCATGATTGCAATGTTGTTAGTACGAATTCTTGGAATATCCATGATACTAATGATGATTGCACTAGTTATGATGAAAATGTCTCCTATAAACATGTCAATTTTTGTGGAGTGCATTGGGTTTGCAAGTATACACCAAATAGGGAAGATAGATATTGCGAGAGGCATAAGTACTTAGAAACTAAATTGTTGCAAGAAAGGCTAGATGATTGTGCTAAAAATTTAAATTTTCTTGGCCATACTTATGAGCTTTGCAATGAACGTGGTCATTTAACCATCCGATGCAAATTGTTTCATGATCTAATCATGTCCAAAAATTGTGATGGGTTGATTTCCCTTGCACATTATAATGAACTTAGTTTGCTTATGGGTTACGAAGAAATGAAACGTATAATTAATTATCTTCCATAATTTGCCCGTTATAAACTTCTTGGATTTGATCTAGAGGAAATTTATATGTATTGTGCAGTGAATTGTATTGAAAATCCTTATATTGCCAACTACATAAAGAAAAGAAAACAAATAGAAGATTAAGAGAATACTAATGAAAGGGAAGAGACCTCCCAATATCCTCCTATTATTTCTTATGATGAATCAGGTAACGAGGAGGGGCCTCCTGTTCAACCAATCTCATTAATAAGGAGCTCCAAAAAGAGGATTGAACCCACACATGATGTGGTGAAGAGGAAGAAAAGAAAAAGGAAGAGAGGTAAAAATATATCTCCCCGAAATAATGCTGCTCCTGTTACTATCGTGCCTCATGAAAATATAATCGTGGAAGATAACGATACTTCTTATGATCTTGAAAATCTTTTTGGCACTTGCTTGGAAGAATATGATAATTGCTATACTATTGGTGCTATCCATACTATTAATTATGAGAGTGATTATTCTTATGATATGAAAAGGCCCAAGCTTGGGGATGCTATGTTTGATGAAGATGATGTTTTTGAGAATATATTTGCTGCAATTAATGTTTGTCCCAAGCTTGGGGATGCTACGTTTAATGAAGATGATATTTTTAGTCTCCCAAGTTTTGAAATGCACATTTATAATGATGATAGCATGCCTCCTACCTATGATGATTATTGTGATGATACTTATGCTATAAAAAGTAGTGATTATATTCATAAAACTTTTCATGATTATGATTACCCCTTTCCTGAACATTACTCTTTTAATGTGAAAACAATTTATAGTATTCGAGTTTCTTATGATACTCCCACTATTCCGAATGAGAAGAATTTTGCTTATGTGGAGAGTAATAAAATTTCTATGCTTGTAGATCATGAAAAGAATGCTTTAGGTACTGGTTATATTGTTGAATTCATTCATGATGCTACTGAAAATTATTATGAGGGAGGAATTTATGCTTGTAGGAATTGCAATAATATTAAGTTTCCTCTCTATGTGCTTAAAGTTTTGAAGTTATGCTTGTTTTACCTTCCTATGCAAGTTGATTCTTGTTCCCACTAGTTGTTTGCTCACAAAGTCCCTATGCATAGGAAGTATGTTAGACTTAAATGTGCTAGTCATATTCTTCATGATGCTCTCTTTATGTTTCAATTCTTATCCTTTATGTGAGCATCATTGAATCATCATGCCTAGCTAGGGGCGTCAAACGATAGCGCTTTTTGCGGATGATTAATATATAAATTCCTCAGGTACAGAAATTTATTTGAGAATTTTATGAGTTCCAGAAGTATACGTTTGATACAGATTACTACAGACTGTTCTGTTTTTGACAGATTCTATTTTGGATGTGTTGTTTGCTTATTTTGATGAATCTATGAGTAGTATCGGAGGGTATGAACCATAGATAAGTTGGAATACAGTAGATATTATACCAATATGAATTAAGAATGAGTTCATTACAGTACCTTGAAGTGGTGATTTATTTTCGTATACTAACGGAGCTCACAAGTTTTCTACTTTAAGTTTTGTGTTGTGAAGTTTTCAAGTTTTGGGTAAAGATTCGATGGACTATGGAATAAGGAGTTGACGGTGTCCTGGACTAGGGGTACTCACCACGTCATCTCCCGATCTATTAGATTGGGCCGAGGACCCCCACGGCCGTATACTCATGGGCCAGTTCAGACAGCTGCCACATACAAGGAAGATTCCACAAGACTTGGCGATCAACACAAGGACTCCTCCCCACCGGCGTATTCGGCTAGGACTCTTGTTATCCTCGGCCTCTGGTGCATTATATAAACCGAGGCCAGGCTAGTTGGTAGATAATATACAATTATACCATAGGCTTGCTTCTAGGGTTTAGCCTCTCTGATCTCGTGGTAGATCTACTCTTGTACTACCCATATCATCAATATTAATCAAGGAGGACTAGGGTTTTACCTCCATGAAGAGAGCCCGAACGTGGGTAAAACATCGTGTCCCCTGCCTCCTGTTACCATCGATTCTAGACGCACAGTTCGGGACCCCCTACCCGAGATCCGCCGGTTTTGACACCTACATTGGAGCTTTCATTGAGAGTTCCGCTATGTGATTGACAAAAGGATCAATGGCTCACCTGCAGATCAACTGCGACTTCGGCATCTTCGTCACCAGCTCGACTGGTCACCTTGGTTCAACCAAGAACTGTGCCCCATGTTCGGATCACCATGTTCGGACGAGGGCCTTCATCAAACATCAACTCCGATCTCTATCAAGATCATGGAGGAATCATCCATGGAGCTCGGGGGCTCAACGTCAACATTGCCCTCAGGCGACCGTGCTGTTTTTCTGGACAGTGAACTCGTATCTGCCGCAACACCTCGTCGAGTATCGCTTTGACTATTGCATTGGTGGAATTGTGCGGAATTGAGTCTACAACAACCCTAGAAAATTTCGTCGAGTTTCGATGGAGGAATCTCTGGCAATCCATGATATACCGGAGCCATGTCAAATCTGGACGGGAATCTGGATGAGTTTAGGGCGTGGTTTCCAGCTTCTAGCTCGGACGTCCTTTGGAAGATCCAACCGTTGATCGGCTGCGGAATTCCTATATCTACCACCTCTCAGAATTTCAGCTCGATCCGACCGTCCAAACTCCGGGAACCTTCCGATTAGTGCATCTTTTTCGGATCTGTTTTCTGCGCGAAAACGAATCCGACCCGAGTTCGTCTTTTTCATGAACGGGATTTCGGACATCCCTTTTGAAGAAAGTTCTGTATGGGGTATTGTGTTTTGTTCTCGAACACATCCCACTAACTTTAAAATCTTTTGAACATGATCTTCAACATCATGCTGCTGTCAAACCAGTCCGGCAATATTGCTCCACGGCTGCCGACCTGCGCTAGACACGTCGTCACTTTGTTGAGCCGAGCTCAACTTCTTCGGATCATCATCTAGGCAAGCCGAACAAGAGTCCGGCATCGTGAAGGATAAATCATCACCAACATCGCTGCCCCACGGATTACACGGAGCGGGCATACCGGCATCGCCACACCGTAGCTTCATCAAGACGGCATCGACCACGTCACGACCTGCATCGGCAGGGCCGCACTATTGCTTCTTCAAGCTGCTGTCCATCATGCCGACCTACTTCGACTCATTGGCTGACATCGAGGCTTCGACATCTCGGCTGGACTGGGGCCTTCGCCATCTCTTCATCAACCTACTCCGGACACTTCGGCGTCACTAGCCGACCAGCTCCGTCACGTTAGCTGGGCCGAGGGCTTTGCCTTGGCGAGCCAACCTTTGCCAGCATTGCCATGCCATCATTTTATTGCCCGTCAAGAAATCGGTGTGCGGATCGAGTCCCAATTTGGGGAATCACCTTCCTTCGGATTGTACAACAAATAAACCAGGTGCTATTAATCCCAGTATTTTTTGCTTGTTCGGGTTTATTTTTCCCAAGGAATTATTACTCTGGTTTGTCTATCATATGTACACAGGTCTATCAAATGGTGGCCGCATTGACGACAGTCGCATGGTGGTTCGGTCAGTTTCCGTACATAGTCCGGTGAACGCCGCATCGGAGCTCGGACCGACCTGCGAATTCAGGCTTTGCCACGCCTTTACCGCATCACGCCGACGCCCTGCATCGACATTGACTTCGGCGCCAGGCCATATTTCTTTTATTACTCACCTTGCATAAATTATTTATTATGCAATGATTTTTTTTTAATTATTATTATTACTATTATCTCCGGTTTGCACTATTTTTTGTGCATAAGAAAATGATCTGGGCACTTCGGCATCACTCTACTGGTCTGCATTGACCGTGCTATGTCACCACTTCGGCGTGTCGAGCTCTCCGCTCTACCACCTCGGGACCGGCTTGGGAGGTGGAACCTTGCCCTGCATCAAGCTCGGACCGCGTCATCAGTACCGAACACATTAATTAGCTAAGTCGCTTTCATGCTCAAAGCTTTAATTTCTAACTTGTGTTCGGGTCAACCAAGCATTATACTTTTTTGGAAAAAAAAGTTTCTTGTAAAATTTTTCCTTGTCCAAACTTTGTTTGTGTCGCATAAATTCAAATAACCAATTCATTTGGGGGCTTCCTTCATGAAGCTTTTCCTCTTGCATATGATTATACTTGTACGGCTTCGTTCCTTGTTCGTGTATTACGCCACAATATGCACCATATTGACTTAAGCGATTGGCAAGCTGGGTTGCCTCGCTCCTGTGTTTACCCCTATGTTCCCGATTGTTCGGCTAGGGAGTAAAGGGAGCACCTCTGTGATTGTCACGATCGGGTCATCCGATCCAGACCTCAGACTGGGTGAAGCCGAAAGCTAGCGCTCTTATAGTTTTCAATGATGGTCGGCACACAACGGAACTCATGAGTACAAAAAATCTAATGCACAAGTCTCATAGTAACAATGAGCACCGAAGAAAGGTATCGGTGGGGGTACTATTTTCTTTGAAGATGCTTCTTATACTTCGCAGTAATATAGCATAAGTTCTCTGAGCGCGCTTTGTCTGTTACAGTCTTATGGCCTGGTTATTGGAAGCACTATCGATATTCTCGACAGATGGAGTACATAACACTTTTCGGTCCTTGACCGAAGAGGGAGAAGCCGACGGTCGGTTAAGACGCGTTTAAAGTTCGGTTGAACATAGATATGATATAAGTAGTTTGGTACATGCAATCATTGTTTTACCCAAGTCACTTGGGGGCTCTTAAATTTATATGAGTCGTTTTATGATAAGTGTTCTTCTTCTTAGTCGTTGCAAAGTTTTATTATTATTATTATTATTATTATTATTATTATTATTATTATTATTATTATTATTATTATTATTATTATCTATCACTCCTTTTTTCGACACGAGCGTGTGGTCACTAGTCGGGGAGCCTAATTTCTCTCTCAAAGCCGCTAGAGTTTAGTTTGCTAAACTGGCCTAATGAGGAGTACTCCGCCCTCGGGATAGGAGGTTGAAGCCGTAGGCTGACCCGCTTATAGTCTTGAGATAGGATGTATCATGTTAAAGCACGACAGAAGCACTTCTTTTGCTAAGGCCAATTTTCGGATTGGCACCGAACACTTGATCTTGTTCAGACGTCAAGTTTTTAATGACGTTTTTTGGTTTTCCAAGTGTATGGCACTTTTAAACTATTTGTGTGTTTTCAGCACAAGTCTCGCAGTGCAATGCCGGACACCTTTAGAGATTCAGCAAAAATATTCTCGGATATTGCTATATATGCATCGGTTTCGAATTGTGTCTTCGGTCAATAGTTGGGTTGCCCGGCTCCTGCACTTGCTTCCTACGTTCCGCTTTGTTTGCCTAGGCATGCAAAGGGAGAACCACTACGATTGTGCTTCCAGCTCACATCGTTAAGCACCTCAGTGGAGAAAGCCGAAAACTGACTATCACAATAAGCGTAAACTGGTCAGCGATCCGATGACTGTGTTAAATGACGGGCCATTTATAACAATGGCTGAAGTGTTTACGGCTTGACCTGAACTGTCGTCGAACACTACAGGGGACTATTAACTGGCCTCCCAAACTAAATCCTCGATATTTTGCTCTTACATTAGAGCTTAGGTTTCATGTTCATGCTTAGCATGACAACCCAAAGAAAGGAACCGATAGCGGGACTATTTTCTTTGGAAGACATTTCTTATGTTAAACAGTAATATAACATATCTCTCTGCGTACCTTTGTTTATAAAACCGTATGGCCAGATTGCCATGTTTGTCGTAAATCTTTGCCCTCATAAAGGCTTTATAAAGTAGGACAAACACTCCTCAGCTACTAGCTGAGGAGGTGGAAGCTGATGGTCGGCCAACAAAGTTTTGTACAATGCGGATCCGAGCATTAATGATGTAAAGTACTTGGATACATAGAGTCATTACACATAATTTGTGATTTCACTATGGATGTCGATCCCTAATTCGGCCACCCGTGCACGCATTAAGGCTCGAGGGTTACCGGGCTTCGGGCTTATTATTTACAAATATTAAAGGGGCACATCGATCCCCTGATCTGGTGTTGCCACCCGACCAGTGTCTCGGGGGGCTACTGCATTGCCTATTCAATGCAGAAAATTTTATGTGCAATATAGTTTCCGAGGAGATTTTGATCCTCAGGTTGGTCGGTCGCACCCAACCTGAGTCTCGAGGACAGAACACACCGCTTTTAGTGTCCCGAAGTATTCTGCCGAGCTAGGACTTGATCCTCAGGCCGATTTTGCAAATCAACCTGAGTCTCAGCGGCTACTGGGATCAGCGGTCTTATGTCATCCTTCATGTGCATCTCGGGTTTTAGACCGATACCCACCTTGAGGGTTACTGACTATATATCTCGGCAGAGAATAAATTGCACCAATAAAAAATATTGACAAAAATCGGCCCACATTCGGGGTGGTGCACCACCTCAGAAGCAGTCCGGCATAAAGCTCGGGCGCTAGCGGCTGGCTCCATAGAGGGCATTTTCGTCATTAAGCTCGGCTAAACTCCTTCAAACTTCTTTGAACCAATGTGATTTACGACACCTCGGATACAATCCGGCGTTGGAGCTCGGATACAGTCCGGCGTTGGAGCTCAGATACATAGTCCGGCGTTGGAGCTCGGATACATTTCGGCATTAGAGCTGGGAAGCGGTCCGGCGTTGGTGCTCGGCTGCAAAAGATACCTCGAATGCAGTCCGGCGTTGGAGCTCGGACGCAAGAGGACGCTGCCGCCCGGGAACAACTTCGAACCCGAGGTGTGGCATAAAAATAACAAGGCATTGATAAAGGGCGGAAACTTAAAGGGGCTCCTCGGATACCCGACGTGTAAACTCGTCGAATGCATTTCGGTGATCCTCAAGATCGAAGATGAGAAGATTTGTTGAACCAGTCTTCAAGACCGACGACCGAAGATGAAGAACGGTTCGGAAGAATCGAGGAGTGTACCTAACTTGAAGACCGGTTCAGGGGGGCTACTGACGGTGTTCTGGACTAGGGGGTACTCACCACGTCATCTCCCGATCTGTTAGATTGGGCCAAGGACCCCCATGGCCGTATACTCATGGGCCAGTTCGGACAGCTGCCGCATACAAGGAAGATTCCACAAGACTTGGCGATCAAGACAAGGACTCCTCCCCACCGGCGTATTCGGCTAGGACTCTTGTTATCCTAGGCCTCTGGTGCATTATATAAACCGAGGCCAGGCTAGTCGATAGATAATATACAATCATACCATAGGCTAGCTTCTAGGGTTTAGCCTCTCTGATCTCGTGGTAGATCTACTCTTGTACTACCCATATCATCAATATTAATCAAGCAGGACGCAGGGTTTTACCTCCATCAAGAGGGCCCGAATCTGGGTAAAACATCATGTCCCCTGCCTCCTGTTACCATCGATCCTAGATGCACAGTTCGGGACCCCCTACCCGAGATCCGCCGGTTTTGACACCGACAGGAGTGGCAAGAGACTAAGCTTGGGGATGCCCAAGGCACCCCAAGGAAATATTCAAGGACAACCAAGAGCCTAAGCTTGGGGATGCCCCGGAAGGCATCCCCTCTTTCATCTTCGTTCATCGGTAACTTTACTTGGAGCTATATTTTTATTTGCCACATGATATGTGTTTTGCTTGGAGCGTCATGTTATTTTATTTAGTTTTGCTTGCTGTTTGAATAAAATACCAAGATATGAAATTATTAAATATTAGAGAGTCTTCACATAGTTGCATAATTATTCGACTACTCATTGATCTTCACTTATATCTTTCGGAGTAGTTTGTCATTTGCTCTAGTGCTTCACTTATATCTTTTAGAGCATGGTGGTAGTTTTATTTTGAAGAAATAGATGAACTCTCATGCTTCACTTAGATTATTTTGAGATTCTTAAATAGCATGGTAATTTGCTAAAAATCTCAATATGCTAGGTATCCAAGATTAGTAAAATTTTCTTATGAGTGTTTTGAATACTAAGAGAAGTTTGATGCTTGATGATTGTTTTGAGATATGGAGGTAATAATATCAAAGTCGTGCTAGTTGAGTAGTTGTGAATTTGAGAAATACTTGTGTTGAAGCTTGTGATTCCCATAGCATGCACGTATGGTGAACCATTATGTGATGAAGTCGGAGCATGATTTATTTATTGATTGCCTTCCTTATGAGTGGCGGTCGGGGACGAGCGATGGTCTTTTCCTACCAATCTATCCCCTTAGGAGCATGCCCGTAGTACTTTGTTTCGATAACTAATATATTTTTGCAATAAGTATGTGAGTTCTTTATGAATAATGTTGAGTCCATGGATTATACGCACTCTCACCCTTCCACCATTGCTATCCTCTCTAGTACCGCGCAACTTTCGCCGGTACCATAGACCCACCATATACCTTCCTCCAAACAGCCACAATACCTACCTATTATGGCATTTCCATAGCCATTATGAGATATATTACCATGGAACTTTCCACTGTTCCGTTTATTATGACACACTCCATTGTCATATTGCTTTGCATGATCATGTAGTTGACATCGTATTTGTGGCAAAGCCACCGTTCATAATTCTTTCATACATGTAACTCATGCATCATTGCACATCCCAGTACACCACCGGAGGCATTCATATAGAGTCATAGCTTGTTCTAAGTATCGAGTTGTAATTCTTGAGTTGTAAGTAAATAAAAGTGTGATGATCATCATTATTAGAGCATTGTCCCAGTGAGGAAAGAATGATGGAGACTATGATTCCCCCATAAGTCGGGATGAGACTCCAGACGAAAATAAATAAATAAAAGAGGTCAAAGAAGCCCAAATAAAAAAAGAGAAAAGAGGCCATAAAAAGAGAGGGCCCAAATAAAAAATAAAAAAATAAAAAATGAGAGAAAAAGAGAGAAGGGGCAATGCTACTATCCTTTTACCACACTTGTGCTTCAAAGTAGCACCATGATCTTCATGATAGAGAGTCTCCTATGTTGTCACTTTCATATACTAGTGGGAATCTTTCATTATAGAACTTGGCTTGTATATTCCAATGATGGGCTTCCTCAAAATGCCCTAGGTCTTCGTGAGCAAGCGAGTTGGATGCACACCCACTGACGGTGTCCTGGACTAGGGGGTACTCACCACGTCATCTCCCGATCTGTTAGATTGGGCCGAGGACCCCCATGGCCGTATACTCATGGGCCAGCTCGGACAGCTGCCGCATACATGGAAGATTCCACAAGACTTGGCGATCAAGACAAGGATTCCTCCCCACCGGCGGATTCGGCTATGACTCTTGTTATCCTAGGCCTTTGGTGCATTATATAAACCGAGGCCAGGCTAGTCGATAGAGAAGATACAATCATACCATAGGCTAGCTTCTAGGGTTTAGCCTCTCTGATCTCGTGGTAGATCTACTCTTGTACTACCCATATCATCAATATTAATCAAGCAGGACGTAGGGTTTTACCTCCATCAAGAGGGCCCGAAACTGGGTAAAACATCGTGTCCCCTGCCTCCTCTTACCATCGATCCTAGACGCATAGTTCGGGACCCCCTACCCGAGATCCGCCGGTTTTGACACCTACATTGGAGCTTTCATTGAGAGTTCCGCTGTGTGATCGACAAAAGGATCGATGGCTCGCCTGCAGATCAACTGTGACTTCAGCATCTTCGTCACCAGCTCGATTGGTCACCTTGGTTCGACCAAGAACTGCGCTTCGTGTTCGGATCACCATGTTTGGACGAGGGCCTTCATTAAACATCAACTCCGATCTCTATCAAGATCATGGAGGAGTCATCCATGGAGCTCGGGGGCTCAACGTCAACATTGCCCTCAAGCGACCATGTTGTTTTTCTGGACAGCGAACTCGTATCTGCCGCCACCACCTCCTCGAGTATCGCTTTGACGATCGCTTTGGTGGAATTGTGCGGAATTGAGTCTACAACAACCTTGGAAAATTTCGTCGAGTTCCGATGGAGGAATCTCTGGAAATCCACGATATATCGGAGCCCTGTCAAATCTGGACGGGAATCTGGATGAGTTTAGGGCGTGGTTTCCAGCTTCTAGCTCGGACGTCCTTTGGAAGATCCAACCGTTGATCGGCTGCGGAATTCCTATATCTACCACCTCTCAACATTTCAGCTCGGGGATTTCAGACATCCCTTTGGAAGGAAGTTCTGTATGGGGTATTGTGTTCTGATCTTCAACATCATGTTGGTGTCAAACCAGTCCGGCAATATTGCTCCACGGTTGTCGACCTGCGCTAGACACGTCATCACTTTGTTGAGCCGAGCTCAACTTCTTCGGATCATCATCTCAGCAAACCGAACAAGAGTCCGACATCGCGAATGATAAATCATCACCAACATCGCCACCCCACAGATTACACGGAGCAGGCATACCGGCATTGCCGCACGGTAGCTTCATCAAGCCGGCATCGACCACGTCACGACCTGCATCGGCAGGGCCGCACTATTGCTTCTTCAAGCTGGTGTTCATCACGCCGACCTACTTCGACTCATCGGCTTACATCGAGGCTTCGACATCTCGGCTGGACCGGGGGCTTCGCCATCTCTTCATCAACCTACTCCGGACACTTCAGCGTCACTAGCCGACCAGCTCCGTCACGTTAGATGGGCCGAGGGCTTTGCCTTGGCGAGCCAACCTTTGCCAGCATTGCCATGCCGTCGTTTTATCGCCCATCAGGCAATGGGTGTGCGGATCGAGTCCAATTTTTGGGAATCACCTTCCTTCGGATTGTACAACAAATAAACCAGGTGCTATTAATCCCAGTATTTTTTGCTTGTTTGGGTTCATTTTTCCCAAGAATTATTACTCTGATTTGTCCATCATATGTACACAGGTCTATCAAATGGTGGCCGCATTGACGACAGTCGCATGGTGGTTCGGTCAGTTTCCGTACATAGTCCGGCGAACGCCGCATCCGGAGCTCGGACTGACCTGCGAATTCAGGCTTTGCCACGCCTTTACCGCATCATGCCGACGCCCTGCATCGACATTGACTTCGGCGCCAGGCCATATTTCTTTTATTACTCACTTTGCATAAATTATTTATTATGCAATGATTTTTTTAATTATCATTATTACTATTATCTCCGGTTTGCACTATTTTTTGTGCACAAGAAAATGATCTGGGGACTTCAGCGTCACTCTACCGGTCTGCATTAACCGTGCTATGTCACCACTTCGGCGTGTCGACCTCTCCGCTCTGCCACCTCGGGACCAGCTTGGGGGATGGAACCCTGCCCCGCATCAAGCTTGGACCGCGTCATCAATACCGAACACATTAATCAACTAAGTCGCTTTCATGCTCAAAGCTTTAATTTCTAACTTGTGTTCGGTTCGACCAAGCATTATACTTTTTTGGAAAAAAGTTGCTTGTAAAATTTTTCCTTGTCCAAACTTTGTTTGTGACGCATAAATTCAAATACCCAATTCATTTGGGAGCTTCCTTCATGAAGCTTCTCCTCTTGCATATGATTATACTTGTACGACTTCGTTCCTTGTTCGTGTATTATGCCACAATATGCACCATATTGACTTAAGCGATTTGCAAGCTGGGTTGCCTCACTGCTGTGTTTACCCCTACGTTCCCGATTGTTCGGCTAGGGAGTAAAGGGAGCACCTCTGCGATTGTCACGATCGGGTCATCCGAGCCGGACCTCAGACTGGGTGAAGCCAAAAGCTAGCGCTCTTATACTTTTCAATGATGGTCAGCACACAACGGAACTCATGAGTACAAAAAATCTATTGCACAAGTCTCATAGTAACAATGAGCACCAAAGAAAGGTATCGGTGGGGGTACTATGTTCTTCGAAGATGCTTCTTACACTTCGCAGTAATATAGCATAAGTTCCCTGAGCGCGATTTTTCTGTTACAGCCTTATGGCCCGATTGCCTGGTTATTGGAAACACCGTCGATATTCTCGATAGATGGAGTACATAACACTTTTCGGTCCTTGGCCGAAGAGGGATAAGCCGACGGTCGGTTAAGACGCGTTTAAAGTTCGGTTGAACATAGATATAATATAAGTACTTCGATACATGCAATCATTCTTTTACCCAAGTCACTTGGGGGCTCTTAAATTTATATGAGTCGTTTTATGATAAGTGTTCTTCTTCTTAGTCGTTGCAAAGATTTATTATTATTATTATCTATCACTCCTTTTCTTGACACGAGCGTGTGGTCACTAGCAGGGGAGCCTAATTTCTCTCTCAAATCCGCTAGAGTTTAGTTTGCTAAACTGGCCTAATGAGAAGTACTCTGCCCTCGGGATAGGAGGTTGAAGCCGTAGGCTGACCCGCTTATAGTCTTGAGATAGGATGTATCATGTTAAAGCACGACAGAAGCACTTCTTTTGCTAAGGCCAATTTTCGGATTGGCACCGAACACTTGATCTTGTTCGGACGTCAAGTTTTTACTGACGTTTTTTTGGTTTTCCAAGCGTATGGCACTTTCAAACTATTTGTGTGTTTTCAGCACAAGTCTCGCAGTGCAATGCCGGACACCTTTAGAGATTCGGCAAAAACATTCTCGGATATTGCTATATATGCATCGGTTTTGAATTGTGTCTACGGTCAATAGTTGGGTTGCCCGGCTCCTGCACTTGCTTCCTACGTTCCGCTTTGTTCGGCTAGGCGTGCAAAGGGAGAACCACTGCGATTGTGCTTCCAGCTCACATGGTTAAGCACCTCAGTGGAGAAAGCCAAAAACTGACTTTCACAATAAGCGTAAACTGGTCAGCGATCTGATGACTGTGTTAAATGACGGGCCATTTATAACAGTGGCCGAAGTGTTTACGGCTTGACCTCAACTGTCGTCGAACACTACCGAGGGCTATTAACTGGCCTCCCAAACTAAATCCTCGATATTTGCTCTTACATTAGAACTGGCCTCCCAAAATATTTATCTTATTATTATTATCTCTATCAGATCCCACTCTTACAAGTGGTCATGAAGGGATTTACAACCCCTTTATCGCGTTGGTCGCGAGGTTCTTATTTGTTTGTGTAGGTACTAGGTGACTCACGCGTGGTCTCCTACTATATTGATACCTTGGTTCTCAAAAACTGAGGGAAATACTTATGCTGCTTTCCTGCATCACCCCTTTCCTCTTCAAGGAAAAACCAACGCATGCTCAAGAGGTAGCAAGAAGGATTTCTTGCGCCGTTGCCGGGGAGATCTACGCCAAGTCAAGACATACCAAGTACCCATCACAACTCTTACCCTTCGCATTACATTATTTGCCATTTTCCTCTCGTTTTCCTCTCCCCCACTTCACCCTTGCCGTTTTATTCGCCTTTCCGCTTATTTTTCTTGTGCCATGGCTGATTCAAAAAGCGCTAAGGGTCCTCTCCCGGGTTTTACTCTGGATAGTCCCTATGTCCTCTCTAAGCTCATAAATAATGATGCTATGGAAAGACCTACCGGGGTTATCAATGAGGGTTTGAATAATTTTGATGAAAATGATCCCCGAAGTTTTCGTTATTTACTTGATGAATCTTTGAAAGGTGCTTGGGATAGGCTATTAAGGATCCGAGCTAGCTATGTGCCCCAATATCAATTTGAGATATACCTGAAAAGCTTTTATATTGGTTTACCCTCTTCGTTCAAACAAGTTCTAGATTCTATTTTTGAAGAAGGTTTTCTTGAGGGGGGTCCCATAGATACTTATGAAAAGATGAAAACTATATTTGGGCACCCCATGAGTGAGAAGGTGGATTCCACCTCTCTTTTGTGCTTTTACCAAAATGAAATTATCAAAGAAATGAAGGCTAGTTTAGATGCAAATTTCCGTAATGTGCTTAATCTTTATTCCACCATTAATGTCCATGTGCTCTCTCAAAATAGAAAGATAAATGCTATAGAAAAGAAATTTTCTCTTTTCTTTCCCAATACCAAAGATGGTAATACCTAGATCTATCCTCGCTTTTATGCCTAGCTAGGGGCGTTAAACGATAACGCTTGTTGGGAGGCAACCCAATTTTATTTTTATTCCTTGCTTTTTGTTCCTGTTTATTAATAAATAATTCATCTAGCCTCTGTTTATATGTGGTTTATGCTTTTAATTAGTGTTTGTGCCAAGTAGAACCGTTGGGAAGACTTGGGGAAAGTCTTTTCAATCTCACTGTAAAAAACAGAAACTTTAGCGCTCACGAGAATTGCTGCCATTTTTTATTGGAGAGAGATATTTAGTTAATTATTTTTGCAGATGATTAATACATAAATTCCTTACGGCCAGAAATTTATTTTAGAATTTGTTTGGTTCCAGAAGTATGCGTTTGATACAGATTACCACGGACTGTTCTGTTTTTGACAGATTCTGTTTTTCGTGTTTTTTGCTTATTTTGAAGAATCTATGGCTAGTAATGGAGTTTATAAACCATAGAAAAGTTGGTATACAGTATGTTTAACACCAATATAAATAAAGAATGACTTCATTACAGTACCTTGAAGTGGTGTTTTGTTTTCTTTCGCTAACGGAGCTCACGAGATTTTCTGTTAAGTCTTGTGTTGTGAAATTTTCAAGTTTTGGGTAAAGATTTGATGGATTATGGAACAAGGAGTGGCAAGAGCCTAATCTTGGGGATGCCCAGGGCACCCCAAGGTAAAATCCAAGGACACCAAAAAGCCTAAGCTTGGGGAGGCCCTAGAAGGCATCCCTTCTTTTGTCTTCGTTCATCGGTAACTTTACTTGGAGCTATATTTTTATTCACCACATGATATGTGTTTTGCTTGGAGCGTCTTGTATGATTTGAGCCTTTGATTTTTAGTTTACCACAATCATCCTTGCTGTACACACCATTTGAGAGAGACACACTGTAGGATCGAAAGTATGTCTAGAGGGGGGGTGATTACACTACTTGACCAAATAAAAATCTAGCATTTTCCCAATTTTAGTTCTTGGCAGATTTTAGCAACTTTGGATAAGTCAAGCAATCTTAACACAATTCAAGAAAGCATGCAAAGAGTATATGAGCAGCGGAAAGTAAAGCATGCAACTTGTAAGAATGTAAAGGGAAGGGTTTGGAGGATTCAAACACAATTGGAGACACAGATGTTTTTGTCGTGGTTCCGATAGGTGGTGCTATCGTACATCCACGTTGATGGAGACTTCAACCCACGAAGGGTAACGGTTGCGCGAGTCCACGAAGGGTCCACAAAGAAGCAACCTTGTCTATCCCACCATGGCCATCGCCCACGAAGGACTTGCATCACTAGCGGTAGATCTTCACGAAGTAGGCGATCTCCTTGCCCTTACAAACTCCTTGGTTCAACTCCACAATCTTGTCGGAGGCTCCCAAGTGACACCTAGCCAATCTAGGAGACACCACTCTCCAATAAGTAACAAATGGTGTGTTGATGATGAACTCCTTGCACTGGTGCTTCAAATGATAGTCTCCCCAACACTCAACTCTCTCTCATAGGATTTGGATTTGGTGGAAAGAAGATTTGAGTGGAAAGCAACTCGGCAAGGCTAGAGATCAAGATTCATATGGTAGGAATGGGATATCTTGGTCTCAACACAAGTGTAGGTGGTTCTCTCTCAGAAAATATAGGTTCGAAGTGTAGTTTCATTCTGATGGATCTCTCCACGAATGAAGAGGAGGTGGAGGGGTATTTATAGCCTCCACAGAAAATCTAACCGTTACACACAACTTGCCAATCTCGATGGGGCCTAATAGTTAAACTCGGTCGGACCGATTCAGCAAATCTAGTGACCATTAGTGTTTTCGGTGGGACCGACATGCAACTCGGTAGGACCGATATGGTTAGGGTTAGGGCATAACATAATCTCAGTGGGGCCGATTTTGGTAATAAGCTAACCAGAGAGTTGGTCAGGTAAACTCGATGGGACCGATTCACTCATTTTGGTGAGACCGAAATGTTACAAAAGGGAAACAGAGAGTTTCCATTGCAATCTCGGTGGGACCAATCGCTCATCTCGGTTGGACCGAAACGTTACGAAGGTAAACAGAGAGATTGCAACCCCATCTCAGTGAAACCGAGATCCCTATCGATGAGACCAATTTTCCTAGGGTTTGTGGCAGTGGCTATGACATCTGAACTCGGTGGCGCCAGATAGGAAGAATCGGTGGGGCCGAGTTTGACTTTTGGTTTAGGTCATATGTGGATGTGAGAAAGTAGTTGAGGGCTTTGGAGCATATCACTAAGCACTTTGAGCAAGATCCTCATTAAGCAACACCTCATCCCTCCTTGATAGTATTGGCTTTTCCTATAGACTGAATGTGACTTTGGATCACTAAAATAGAAAATGTAGAGTCTTGAACTTTTGAGCTTGAGCCAATCCTTTTGTCCTTAGTGTTTTGAGGGGTCCACTTTTCTCATCCATGCCATGCCAATCATTGAGCTTTCCTAAAATATTAGTCTTGAAATAGCATTAGCTTAATGAACTATATGTTGTTAGGAATTACCAAAACCACCTAGGGATAGTTGCACTTTCAATCTCCCCCTTTTAGGTAATTGATGACAACGTATAGATCAAAGCTTCGTCAAATGATAATAAGAGTGAAAAACATTGTCGCTTTGAGAAGTATGTGAAAAGCAAGAGGTCCCCCTAAATTTGTGCATAGTTTAAGATTTGCTTTATTGGACTGCAAATGCACAAAGAGTTAGGATCATGGTTTACTCTTCCATGTCACATACATCTTGGTGGAGCGCTCAAAATGATAATAATTAAAATACATGCACTCCTCACCATGCAAAGTGAGTGATCATATGGAATATAAAAGGATAATGTCATCCAACAAGCATAAACGTGTATATGATCAAACACATGATCATCCAAGTCACACACAAGCATAAAGTATCTCAAACGAGCAGATAAAAAAGTTCAACCACCAAGGAGAAACACAAGAGAGAACAAAAGCAACACTCTCTCTCGAAGCCTATGATCTATACATTTTCTCCCCCTTTGGCAACAAGTTACCAAAAAGTTCATAAAAAATGTGTAGTGCTAAATCATCACTCAGGCTTGGTCTTTAGGTGGTGGTGTAGAAAGAACTCCAAGGACGAAGGCGTCAGTCGATGTAGATGGAGCTGGTGGCGTAGGTGCTGGAGCTGGTGGCACTGAAGCTGTAGCTGGTGCAGATGAAGTTGCTCTGGTGTCTGTGACAGGCATAGCAGCAGACCTCTGACCCCTGGGCACTCTAGCAAAAGCATTAGTGGTTGTCTTGCCCTTCTTCTCCTGCACTTCCTCCTGAAGTTGCTCAACAACGGACTGTATCTCAGTGATCTTCACATCTAAGTCATAGAACTTCTGCTCCATGATCCTCTCCAAGCTCTCCTGGTTTTGATTCAGGGTGGCCAGTCCCTTCTCAATCCTCAGAGTGGAGGCAATCAAGTAGCTAAGCTGATCTTGCTTGCTCTTCAGAAGATACTGAGATGCCTCATCCATGGTTGGCATCTTTGCAGCCTTTTCAGCCCTAGCCTTCTCCTTTTTGGCTTGTGCGTGCATAGAAGATGGTTCATTTTCATCCATCACCACAGTGTTGTCCTCAAAGTCTGGGTAGATGGGCAGGTGCTCCTTGTCCAGCAGATATGTATTAGTGCCCATCCTGGAGTTGATCAGCTCCTGGATCTATGGGGCATACCCACAACTCCTTTTCTGATCTGCAGCTGTCCTCTTTATGGTTTCCACAATTAGGATCATGACCTTGAACTTCTGTGGAACATCAAAAATGTGAAGCAAGTTAATTGCATGGCCTCTGATATCTTGTGATCACCTGACTTTGGCAAGAGAGTGTGCCTGAGGATCCAGTTGATTGTTGGCAAACCTGACAGAAGGTAATGTACTGATCCAAACTTGTGTGTCTCAAGGGCAGCACCTGGGATCTCTTTGTACATATGTGCCATGGTGTTGTGACCTTCTTATTCTTGGCATAGACATCCAAGTCATCTTCACTCTCCTCAGGAGCATTGATCAATTTTTCCCATTCAGCAACCGTTGACTAGTACCTAGTACCTTCAGACATCCAGACAATCCTTCCATCTGGGTAGAAATGAGCCGTGGAGTAGAACTGCATAATGAGCTCATCATTCCACTTTGTGAGCTTCTGAGCCACAAACTCACCGACTCCACACGCCTTGAAACTGTCATATACACCAGGGAAGTGATCCTCATTTTCCTCAATGAATTTCCAATCAACCCATCTCATGTCACACACTATGGGCTTCTTGTCAAGTAAGATAGTCTCATAGAAGTCCTGTTGTTCCTTTGTATGGAACCTGTAGTCCACAGCAGTCCTTCTCCTGGTGGCATATGGATCAGACTCTCTCCATAGCCTTAAACCAAAATCCTTCCTAATTTTCATGTTCTCTGCAACTGGATGAGCATCATTGTGATCTGGAATTTTGGGCTTCAACTTCCTTAACACAACAGAATCATCTTCTCCTTCAGCATCTTGAGGCACTGGGGCCTTGTTCTTCTCCTCAGCAGGGATGTTCCTGGTGCTCCTCTTTGGTTTTGGCTTTGGAGCTGGAGCAGCAGTCTTAGGAGCGGTATTAGGCTTAGATGGAACATCCCCTGCCCTTATAGCATCTCCCATAAGCTTTTGAGCTTTGGGTGCTAGTGCTGCATCCTCTTCCTCTTCCTATTCTTCAGAGTCTTTCATTATTGAAGATCTTCCAAGCACTCTGGCAGTGGTCTTCTTGACCCTTTCCTTTCTTTTCTTTTCTGCCACAACTTGCTCTTTGGGTGCAGATCCCAAAGTCTCTTGAGTGGATGTTCTGGCTTTTGACATGGGAGCTCTCTTGGCAGGAACCTTTTGCTTCATCCCTGGCTTAGTGGCAGCAGCTGTGCCATTTTCCTTTTTCAGGACTTTCCTCTTTGAGGTGGCCTCTTACTCAATAGCCACATAGTCCTCATCCTCAGAATCTGAGGTTTTCTTCTTTCTGGTCCTGGTGGCTGCCTTAGGCAAGTTGCTGGGTGTGCTCCTGCTTCCATCATCTGAGCTACTGGAGGGACTAGTGCCCTCACTCATGTGAACCTGCTCCTCAGATTTGTTCTGACTGTCACTCTGACCTGAGATGATGCAAACACTGATAACATACCCTGTGAATAGATTATAGATGAGGTAGAGTGGATGAGCATCACAAAGTGCAGAGGTTTTTGCAAAAGAATGAATCAAAGACTTAGTTTTAGTTTTCCATGGAAAGCATTTGGGATCTACCAATTTAAAATCTCGGTGATACCGAAGCAGCTGTTGGAACCTAAACTAGTGAACTCGGTCAGACCGAGTCACAGTTCGGTGGCACCGAGACTGCTAGGGTTTCACGAAGACTTGAACTCGGTCACACTGATTTGCAATTCTCGGTCAGACCAAGAATCACATGTGCAATGGCCTGAGCCAAATCGGTGGAACCGATTTCAACAACTCGGTCGGTCCGAGATGGTTTTGGCGAAAACCTAACCCTAAATTTTCAATCCACAACTAAACTACAGAGTATTTTCATTGGATAGAGTGATCTCAATCGTGGCAAGATACATGGTAAAACAATGTGCTAGGGAATCGGAGTGAGAACAACACAAAGATCAAGTCCATGCCCTAGTTAGGCGATGGACTTGCTACGGCGGCAATGGCAGAGACGATCCCGTTGACGGCGGTGGAGGCCAGCGACTGGAGGCGGCTGGCGATGAGGAGGACGATCCGGAGACACAAGGAGGCAGAGCAGGCTGAGCGCGGGCGAAGAGGTTCGGAAAGCTTTCCTAATTTTGGCCCGTGGGTATATATAGCCTGACCCTGTCGGTGTGACCGAGTGGAACAACTCGGTGGCACCGAGATGCATAACTGCAAGCAGTTACTGCAACTCGGTGTGACCGAAAAGTTCAAATCGGTTGCACTGAGATTAAAGACCTAGATCGACTTAGTGATCTCGGTATGACCGAAATGGATGAATCGGTCAGACCGAAACGCACAAATAAATTTTGGAAGTTTAAGTCTATGAGGAATCGAGGACTCTGAGTGCTCCTCACACAGAGTGGTTCGAATCTGACTTGATCAAACTTTGTGATGCAGCATGAATAGAGTTTGAGACGAGAAGAGCATAGATAGCTAGAGAAGGTTCTTAGGCATTCTTGTCCATCCACTTGGCAATAGAAAAGGAACCAATCAATCAAAACAACAAGGGGATGTCCTCGAATGAGTAAATTATGCAACCAACATGCTCACACAATAAAATAACAAATGAAATATGTGGCAAAGCATGCACAAACAATTCTAGCATCTATCAAGCAATTAACGATGACTAGGTCATCTATATATGAGTATATTAACTTAGAAGTCAAATGAGAACATTTGATCATAGGTCATACTCATCGTTTAAGCACAAGTGGGGTTACCACTTTTACATAAAGCGTTGTTGTGTTCACACCATTAGAGTTTCTTTAGCTCAATTCTTAGAGTAAATCTCCCCCTAGATGTGAGATCCCCCCTAAGAGGGATGAACTAACCTTGGGTTTTGTCGATGATGACTTCATGTGGGTGTTGAAGATGTGGATGCTCTAAGTTGATGTAGATCATTCGGAGCTATCCTTTGGAGTGAGTTGCACTTTCAATACCTACACGGGTTAGTCCCACAAGGAACAAACAAGGATATCCATAGACATGGAGTGATGAACACACAAGATGATGTCTATGAGAGCATTAGGTTACCTTGTCCCTTGTCTTACCAACAATAGGGTTTGTGACTCCTTGAACTAGTGCAAGATGTGGAAGTTGATTGCACTCGTTCTTGCCGAAATGATAAGAGTGAAGTATGTTGGCAGAGTCACCCTCAAGAACTCTCTAGTTCTTTTTCTTCGGGATCCACACCATCTTGATGGGAATCCTCGGAGTTGTAGTTGTACCTTTTTCTTTGTGGTCTTGTGGTGGAAGATCATCTTGAGCTTGTGTCCCTTTGAACGAAGTAGGATCATACTTCTCTTGTTGAGGAACAAACTTCGTCTTGGGGTATTGATCTTCTTCCCACTCAACTCCATTGGCATTGAACTTTCATTCAAAACCAATACCTTGGTTCTTCTGGTGCTTTCCTTGCTTGCTTACAATTTCCTCGAATTGCTTACTCCCGGCAAGGCTCTTGTAAACACCTTTCTCTATGATTCCCTTCAATAAGCTATTTTCTTGCTCAAGTGTAACTTGGCTAAGAGAATCATTAGTGGAATCAAGAGAACTACTAGAAGCAACAATATTGGATTTAGCATGATTATTGTTACTACTAGAGGAAGAATCCTTCTTGTTCTTGTTACTAGACTTGACTTGAGGCATGTAAGTGGATAAGAGTAAACGCTTGGCAATGTAAGAAGAACTTTTCTTGCGAAGATCATCATTGATTGCCTTTAAGAACTCATGCTCTTGCTCAAGATTGAGCTTCTCAAAACGTAATTTCTCATGAGTCCTTAAAAGTTCTCGATGATCTCCTAAGATAGTTTCATGAGCTAACTTAAGAGTGTTTAGTTCTTTAGTTAGAGACTCAATATTCTCCTTATCATTGTCATTCGTTTCATCTTGATTAGCATGATTAATTGATGTTTCATCATAGTATTCATCACTAGAGTTGTCAACAAGTAAATCATCATCACCTAACAAATCATCTTCATCACTATTGAAATCAACATACTCGGGGTGTGATACCTTTGGACCTTTGGCGATGAAGCATCTTCCAATTCCTTCATTTGGTGAATCAAATATGTCGTAGGAGTTGGTTGACACAAGTGCTAGACCGGCAACACCTTCATCTTGAGTATATTCGGAGTCGAAGTGATAGCTTCTCTCGGAGTGATTGTCGGAGTCGGAGCCGGATACCCATTCACCAACATGAGCTTGATCTCTTCGTTTTGTGTAGCTCCTTGATGACTTGTCCTTCCTTTCCGAATCCTTGCTTCTCCGAGAGGGTCTTCGTTCATAACGATCATCCCTACTTCTTAATTATGTCCCTCGATGGTGATTCTTCTCTTCTACTTCTTATTTTGGGAGAATCTTTTCTTCTCTTGTAGGGGGGCGTACACTCATTGGAGTAGTGTCCGGGTCTTCCACAATTGTAGCAGTTTCACTCTCGACTAGAAGATCTTTTGTCATTGTAGGACCTTAACTTGGAACTTATCTCTTTGCTTCTACTCGTGTAGAACTTGTTTAAGTTCTTCACCATTAGGCTCAATTCTTCATTGAAGGTTTGTTTCTCACTTGATGATGTGGGAGCTTCACATGAGGCTTGGTAAGCACCACTTGACTTGTTATGGAGCTCCTCCTTATCCTTGAGTGACATCTCATGAGCAACAATTCTTCCAATGACTTCCGTTGGCTTGAGATCTTCGTAATTTGGCATCATTTGGATCAATGTGCATAAGGTATCATATTTTCCATCCAAGGCTCTTAGGATCTTCTTGATGATGAATTTGTCAGTCATCTCTTCACTTCCTAAGCCGGCAATCTCATTTGTGATAAGAGCAAGCCTAGAGTACATTTCAGCGACACCTTCACCATCCTTCATTTTGAACTTGTCAAGTTGACTTTGAAGCACATCCAACTTGGATTCCTTGACGGAGTCCGTACCTTCGTGCATATCAATCAAAGTATCCCAAATTTCCTGTGCATTCTCAAGACGGCTGATTTTGTTGAATTCTTCGGGGCACAATCCGTTGAAGAGGATATCACAAGCTTGAGCATTGTATTGTAGCATCTTCAACTCTTCCACGGTAGCTTCACGGTTCGGTTCTCTCCCATCAAAGAATTCACCTTGCAAGCCAATACACACAATAGCCCAAACGGCGGGGTTATGTCCAAGAATATGCATTTTCATCTTATGCTTCCAACTAGCAAAATTAGTGCCATCAAAGTAAGGACCTCTACGGTGGTAATTTCCCTCGCTAGACGCCATACTCTCCTAGCTTGTGAAACCAAGGCTATGACCACCAAAAGCTATGGAAATCAAAGCAAATGGAGACAAAAGCTCTGATACCACTTGCAGGATCGAAAGTATGTCTAGAGGGGGGGTGATTAGACTACTTGACCAAATAAAAATGTAGCATTTTCCCAATTTTAGTTCTTGGCAGATTTTAGCAACTTTGGACAAGTCAAGCAATCTTAACACAATTCAAGCAAGCATGCAAAGAGTATATGAGCAGCGAAAGTAAAGCATGCAACTTGCAAGAATGTAAAGGGAAGGGTTTGGAGGATTCAAACGCAATTGGCGACACGAATGTTTTTGTCGTGGTTCCGATAGGTGGTGCTATCGTACATCCACGTTGATGGAGACTTCAACCCATGAAGAGTAACGGTTGCGCGAGTCCATGGAGTGCTCCACCCACGAAGGGTCCACGAAGAAGCAACCTTGTCTATCCCACCATGGCCATTGCCCACGAAGGACTTGCCTCACTAGCGGTAGATCTTCACGAAGTAGGCTATCTCCTTGCCCTTACAAACTCCTTGGTTCAACTCCACAATCTTGTCGGAGGCTCCCAAGTGACACCTAGCCAATCTAGGAGACAACACTCTCCAAGAAGTAACAAATGGTGTGTTGTGATGAACTCCTTGCTCTTGTGCTTCAAATGATAGTCTCCCCAACACTCAATTCTCTCTCACAGGATTTGGATTTGGTGGAAATAAGATTTGAGTGGAAAGCAACTTGGGAAGGCTAGAGATCAAGAATCATATGGTAGGAATGGGATATCTTGGTCTCAACACAAGTGTAGGTGGTTCTCTCTCAGAAAATATAGGTTGGAAGTGTAGTTTCGTTCTGATGGCTCTCTCCATGAATGAATAGGAGGTGGAGGGGTATTTATAGCCTCCACACAAAATCTAACCGTTACACACAACTTGCCAATATCAGTGGGACCGAATAGTTAAACTCGGTCGGACCGACTCAGCAAAGATAGTGACCGTTAGTGTTTTTGGTGGGACCGACATGCAACTCGGTAGGACCGATATGGTTAGGGTTAGGGCATAACGTAATCTCGGTGAGACCGATTACACAAATTTGGTGGGGCCGATTTTGGTAATAAGCTAACTAGAGAGTTGGTCAGGTAAACTCGGTGGGACCGATTCGCTCATTTCGGTGAGACTGAAATGTTACAAAAGGGAAATAACGAGTTTCCATTGCAATCTCGGTGGGACCGATCGCTCATCTCGGTGGGACCAAAAAGTTACGAAGGGAAACAGAGAGATTGCAACCCCATCTCGGTGAGACCGAGATCCCTATCAGTGAGACCTATTTTCCTAGGGTTTGTGGCAGTGGCTATGACATCTGAACTCGGTGGCACCGGAGAGAAAGAATTGGTGGGGGAGAGTTTGACTTTTGGTTTAGGTCATATGTGGATGTGAGAAAGTAGTTGAGGGCTTTGGAGCATATCACTAAGCACTTTTAGAAAGATCCTCATTAAGCAACACCTCATCCCTCCTTGATAGTATTGGCTTTCCCTATAGACTCAATGTGACCTTGGATCACTAAAATATAAAATGTAGAGCCTTGAACTTTTGTGCTTGAGCCAATCCTTTTGTCCTTAGTGTTTTGAGGGGTCCCATTTCTCGTCCATGCCATGCCAATCATTGAGCTTTCCTGAAATATTAGTCTTGAAATAGCATTAGCTCAATGAACTATATGTTGTTAGGAATTACCAAAACCACCTAGGGATAGTTGCACTTTCACACACATGAATCGGAATTTATTAGAATACTCTATGTCCTTCTCTGATATCTTTTGAGCTATATAGTTCTTGCTCTAGTGCTTCACTTATATCTTTTAGAGCATGGTGGTGGTTTTATTTTATAGAAATAATTGATCTCTCATGCTTCTCTTATATTATTTTGAGAGTCCTTTAGAACAGCATGGTAATTTTCTTTTTGGAATAATAAAAACTTTCATATAAGTGCATTGAATACCATGAGAAGTTTGATACTTGATAATTGTTTTGAGATATGGAGATGGTGATATTAGAGTCATGCTAGTTGAGTAGTTGTGAATTTGAGAAATACTTGTGTTGAAGCTTGTGATTCCCGTAGCATGTACATATGGTGAAACGTTATGTGATGAAGTCGGAGCATGATTTATTTATTGATTGCCTTCCTTATGAGTGGCGGTCAGGGACGAGCGATGGTCTTTTCCTACCAACCTATCCCCCTATGAGCATGCGCGTAGTACTTTGTTTCGATAACTAATAGATTTTTACAATAAGTATGTGAGTTCTTTATGACTAATTGTGAGTCTATGGATTATACGCACCCTCACCCTTCCACATTTGCTAGCCTCTATACTACCGCGCACTTTTCACCGGTATCATACACCCACCATATACTTTCCTCAAAACAGACAACATACCTACCTATTATGGCCTTTCCATAGCCATTCCGAGATATATTCCCATGCAACTTTCCACCATTTCATTTGTTATGACACGCTTCATCATTGTCATATTGTTATGCATGATCATGTAGTTGACATCGTATTTGTGGCAAAGCCACCTTTCATAATTTTTCATACATGTCACTCTTGATTCATTGCATATCCCGGTACACCGCCGGAGGCATTCACATAGAGTCATATTTTGTTCTAAGTATTGAGTTGTAATTATTGAGTTGGAAGTAAAAAGAAGTGTGATGATCATCATTATTAGAGCATTGTCCCAGTGAGTAAAGGATGATGGAGACTATGATTCCCCCATAAGTCGAGATGAGACTCCGGACGAAAAAAAAGAAAAGAGGCCAAAAGAAAAGGAAAAAGAAAGAAGGCCCAAATAAAAAATGAGAGAAAAGGAGAGAAGGGACAATGTGACTATCCTTTTTCCACACTTGTGCTTCAAAGTAGCACCATGATCTTCATGATATAAAGTCTCATATGTTGTCACTTTCGTAAACTAGTGGGAATTTTACATTATAGAACTTGGCTTGTATATTCCAATGATGGGCTTACTCAAATTTCCCTAGGTCTTCGTGAGCAAGCAAGTTGGATGCACACCCACTTAGTTTCTTTTGTTGAGATTTCATACACTTATAGCTCTAGTGCATCCGTTGCATGGAAATCCCTACTCACTCACATTGATATCTATTAATGGGCATCTCCATAGCCCGTTGATATGCCTAGTTGATGTGAGACTATCTTCTCCTTTTTTGTCTTCTCCACAACCACCATTCTATTCCACCATAGTGCTATATCCATGGCTCACACTCATATATTGCGTGAAGATTGAAAAAGTTTGAGAACATCAAAAGTATGAAACAATTGCTTGGCTTGTCATCGGGCTGTGCATGATTTAATATTTTGTGTGATGAAGATAGAGCATAGCCAGACTATATGATTTTGTAGGGATAACTTTCTTTGGCCATGTTATTTTGAGAAGACATGATTGCTTAGTTAATATGCTTGAAGTATTATTATTTCTATGTCAATATTAAACTTTTATCTTGAATCCTTCGGATCTGAACATTCATGCCACAATAAAGAAAAAATACATTGAGAAATATGTTAGGAAGCATTCCACATCAAAAATTGTGTTTCTATCATTTACCTACTCGAGGACGAGCATGAATTAAGCTTGGGGGTGCTTGATACGTATCCAATGTATCTATAATTTTTGATTGTTCCATGCTATTATATATTCTGTTTTGGATGTTTAATGGGCTTATTTATACACTTCTATATTATTTTTGGGACTAATCTATTAACCGGAGGCCCAGCCCAAATTGTTGTTTTTTCCCTATTTCAGTGTTTCTCAGAAAAAGAATAATAAACGGAGTCCAAATGGAATGAAACCTTCGGAGCGTGATTTTTGGAACAAACGTGATCCAGAGGACTTGGAGTGGACGTCAAGCAACCAACGAGGAATCCACGAGGCAGGGGGGCGCGCCCTCCACCCTCGTGGCTCCACCGACCTACTTCTTCCTCCTATATATACCTACGTACCCTGAAAACATCAGAGGGCACCACAAAAACCTAATTCCGCCGCTGCAACCTTCCGTATCCAAGAGATCCCGTCTTGGGTCCTTTTCCGGAGCTCCACCGGAGGGGACATTGATCACGGAGGGCCTCTACATCAACTCCATGGACCCACCGATGGTGTGTGAGTAGTTTATTTCAGACCTTCGGGTCCATAGCTAGTAGCTAGATGGCTTCTTCTCTCTCTTTGGATCTCAATGCAAAGTTCTCCTCGATTCTCTTGGAGATCTATTCGATGTAATCTTCTTTTGCAGTGTGTTTGTCGAGATCCGATGAATTGTGGGTTTATGATCAAGTCTATCTATGAACAATATTTGAATCTTCTCTGAATTCTTTTATGTATTATTGGTTTATCTTTGCAAGTCTCTTCGAATTATCAGTTTGGTTTGGCCTACTAGATTGATCTTTCTTGCAATGGGAGAAGTGCTTAGCTTTGGGTTCAATCTTGCGGTGCTCGATCCCAGTGACAGAAAGGGAAACGACACGTATTGTATTGTTGCCATCGAGGATAAAAAGATGGGGTTTACATCATATTGCATGATTTTATCCCTCTACATCATGTCATCTTGCTTAAGGCGTTACTCTGTTCTTATGAACTTAATACTCTAGATGCATGCTGGATAGCGGTCGATGTGTGGAGTAATAGTAGTAGATGCAGAATCGTTTCGGTCTACTTGTCACGGACGTGATGCCTATATACATGATCATGCCTAGATATTCTCATAATTATTCGCTTTTCTATCAATTGCTCGACATTAATTTATTCACCCACCGTAATATTTATGCTATCTTGAGAGAGGCCACTAGTGAAACCTATGGCCCCCGGGTCTACTCTCCATCATACAAGTTTCCAATATATTTTATTTTTCTATCTTTTACTTTCAATCTATATCATAAAAATACCAAAAATATTTATCTTATTATTATCATCTCTATTGGATCTCACTCTTGCAAGTGGTCGTGAAGGGATTGACAACCCCTTTATCGCGTTGGTTGCGAGGTTCTTATTTGTGTGTGTAGGTACGAGGTGACTCGCGCGTGGTCTCCTACTGGATTGATACCTTGGTTCTCAAAAACTAAGGGAAATACTTACGCTGCTTTACTGCACCACCCTTTCCTCTTCAAGGGAAAACCAATGGAGTGCTCAAGATGTAGCAAGAAGGATTTCTGGCGCCGTTGCTGGGGAGATCTACGCCAAGTCAAGACATACCAAGTACCCATCACAACTCTTATCCTTCGCATTACAGTATTTTCCATTTGCCTCTCGTTTTCCTCTTCCCCACTTCACCCTTGCCGTTTTATTCGCCCTCTCTTTTCGTTCACCTCTTTTCCGCTTGCTTCATCATTATGACTAGTCCTTTATCTACTGCTTTGTCTCCCGAGAATGAAGTTCTTAATTTTAAACAAACGGAGGGAGAAAATCTAAAATATGCTTGGTTTAGAATTTGCAATGCACAAAATAGATCTATTAGGAAGCAATCTACTTCCGTTCTTCTTCGCAATTTTTATGTAGGCATCACTCCTTGGAATAGATATATTCTTGATACCATTACGGGAGGAAATTTCTTGGGTAGCCATACTTCTGATTCTTATAATGCTATGATAGATTTTTTTGGCCCACCACCTCTTTTGGTTAATGGAACTACTTTAACTTTGGAACATGTGATGCAAAGGCTTGAAATTATTGAAATAAAGTTGCTACCGTAGAGTTGCTTGAAAATTTGGATAGAAAGATCCACAACCAAGTTACCCAATACGGATCTAAGGTGGGAGTGGCTCTTAAAATTTTTAAAGAAAAGGAACTTATGGTTAATGAAAAGATAGATCAAGATTCCACTAGAATTGATAAAATTGAGGATATTATTACCAACCTAGGATCTGCCTTTTCTTCCGTGAAAAATACTTCTTCTAATGCTAAGATTTCCAAATTGATGTATGTTCCTAAAATTAAGGGTGAAACTTCTAGTAAGGGAAATGCGGTTCTCAAATCCATAAGTGTTCACCCCAACTTTCTTGCTATCCTTAAGGAACCTTTTGCTACAAATGATTTTCTTGATTTTGTGCCTAGGAGTTTGATTATTAATAAAAATAAAGAGACTCCTAGGGGTTATAGGTGTCTTATTGAAGAATTTCCTACCAAAGATGGCAATACCTAGATCTATCATTGCTTTTATGCCTAGCTAGGGGCGTTAAACGATAGCGCTTATTGGGAGGCAACCCAATTTTATTTTTATTCCTTGATTTTTGCTCCTGTTTAGTAATAAATAATTTATCTATCCTCTGTTTTGGTTGTGTTTTTTGTGTTTAATTAGTGTGTGTGCCAAGTAGAACCGTTGGGAAGACTTGGGGAAAGTCTTTTTGATCTTTCTGTAAAAAGTAGAAAATTTAGCGCTCACGAGAAGTGCTGCCATTTTTTATTTGAGAGTGATATTTAGTTAATTATTTTTGAAGATGATTAATAGATAAATTCCTCACGTCCTGAAGTTTATTTAAGAATTTTTGGGGTTCCAGAAGTTTGCGTTAGTTACAGATTACTACAGACTGTTCTGTTTTGGACAGATTCTGTTTTTCGTGTGTTGTTTGCTTATTTTAATGAATCTATGGCTAGTAAAAGAGTTTATAAACCATAGAGAAGTTGGAATAAGGTAGGTTTAACACCAATATAAATAAATAATGAGTTCATTACAGTACCTTGAAGTGGTGTTTTGTTTTCTTTCGCTAACGGAGCTCACGAGATTCTCTTGTTAAGTCTTGTGTTGTGAAGTTTTCAAGTTTTGGGTAAAGATTTGATGGATTATGGAACAAGGAGTTACAAGAGCCTAAGATTGGGGATGCCCATGTGTAACACCCTCGATGTGGCTATATCTCCTACGTGTCGAAGCACGACTTAGAGGCATAACCGCATTGAAAGCAATGTCGCAAGTGAGGTAATCTTCGCAAACAACCCATGTACATAAATAAAGGGGAAAGGTACATAGTTGGCTTACACTGGCCACGTCACACAAATACATAAATAACATTACATTCATCCAAATACACTCAAGGTCCGACTACGGAACCAAAATGAAGATAAACCCCCAAATGCGACAAAGTCCCCGATCGCCCCAACTGGGCGCCTCTACTGATCATCTGGGAAAGACACATAGTAATGACGAGAGTCTTCATCGAACTCCCACTTGAGCTCGGTCATATCATCTGGAGCGGTATCATCGGTCCCTGCATCTGGTTTGGAAGGAATCTGTGAGTCACGGGGACTCAGCAATCTCACACCCTCGCGATCAAGACTATTTAAGCTTATAGGAAAGGAAAAGGTATGATGTGGAGCTGCAGCAAGCGACTAGCATATATGGTGGCTAACATACGCAAATGAGAGCGAGAAGAGAAGGAAAAAGCACGGTCAAAAAAGTATGATCAAGAAGTGATCCTAAAACAACCTACGTCAAGCATTACTCCAACACCGTGTTCACTTCCCGGATTCCGCCGAGAATAGACCATCACGGTTACACACGCGGTTGGTGTATTTTTAATTTAAGTTCTATTTCAGGTTATCTACAACTGGACATTAACAAATTATCATCTGCCCATAACCACGGGCACGGCTTTCAAAAGTTCAAATCCCTGCAGGGGAGTCCCAACTTAGCCCATCACAAGCTCTCACGGTCAACAAAGGATATTCCTTCTCCCAAGACAATTCGATCAGACTCGGCATCCCGGTTACAAGACATCCTCGACAATGGTAAAACAAATACAGCAACACCGCCCGAATGTGCCGACAAATCCCGATAGGAGCTGCATATATCTCGTTCTCAAGGCACACTCAGATAGGTCAAGCTACGAGTAAAACCAACCCTCGAGTTTCCCCGAGGTGGCCCCGCAGGCTGTCTAGTTCGGACCAACACTCAGAGGAGCACTGGCCCAGGGGGGTTTAAATAAAGATGACCCTTGGGCTCCGGAAACCCAAGGGAACAAGAGGCTAGGTGGAGAATGGTAAAACCAAGGTTGGGCATTGCTGGAGGAGTTTTATTCAATGCGAACTGTCAAGGGGTTCCCATTATAACCCAACCGTGTAAGGAACGCAAAATCCGAGAACATAACACCGATATGACGGAAACTAGGGCGGCAAGAGTGGAACAAAACACTAGGCATAAGGCCGAGCCTTCCACCCTTTACCAAGTATATAGGTGCATTAAGATAAAACAAGATAATATTATGATATCCCAACAATAAACAAGTTCCAACAAGGAACGATCTCCAATCTTCATCTGCAACTGGCAACGCTATAAGAGGGGCTGAGCAAAGGGGTAACATAGCCAAACAATGGTTTGCTAGCACAAGGTGGGTTAGAGGTTTGACATGGCAATATGGGAGGCATGATAAGCAAGTGGTAGGTATCGTAGCATATGCATAGCAAAAGAGCGAGCATCTAGCAAGCAAAGATAGAAGTGATTTCGAGGGTATGGTCATCTTGCCTGCAAAATTCTCAGAGTTGCCTTGATCCTCGTAGGCATACTCAACGGGCTCCTTGTTCACGAACTCGTCTCCTGGCTCTACCCAAACAAGAACAACAAGCAAAAGAAACACAATCAACCACGTGCAATGCTCAAGCAACATGATGCAAACATGGTATGATATGCGGGATGCGATATGTGATGCATATGCATGATTTGCAAAGGAATTATTGAACCTGGCCACGACTTGGAAAACCAAGAGTGCCACTGGAAAGAGGAGTTGATTTCAGTTGAAATCGATATAAAGATCACCGGAATCGGATGCACGGTTTGGAAATGGCAAGCAAAACAAATATGGCACTGGTTTGCGATAAACAAGTACCCATCTAAATGCATGAAGAACAACATGCTACAGCACTCCAACATGACAAAAAAATACATGGAATGGATCCACTCATGATGCTTGACAAAAGATGAACACTAAGCTACGGCTAATTCATCCATTAACAGGTTCAAACAAGCATGGCAAAAGTGCAAATGATTACAGGTTTCAGACTTAGTGAAATTAACAGCATGTCAGGAATTTATCATCAGGAAGCAATGTTTAGAGCATGATAACTATATGCTACAGGAACATATCATCGCAAAGCAAGGCATGGCATGAAGCAACTCTAAGCATATAACAAAAGTACCTTAGTGACCATGAGCCAAAAGGGAACATAAAATACAATTGCAAGCATGTGAACATAGCAAAAACATAAACAGATTCAGACTTGGTGAAAAACTGGAGCATGCAAAACAGATTAACAAATAGGCATGTTTACGAGCTCGATGCACTCACTACAGAGCATGGCATAACAAACTAAGCATACACCCATCAAGAAAACATGGCATAGAAGCTAGAAATGGCAAGAACAACAACATAGCATGCACGGATCAACAACAACAAGCTCGGCAACATCGCTAAACATGTTAACAATCTGCCAGGAACATTTTATAGCAAAAGTAGAGCTCGATTGACTCAAGCTAGGGTGCTCCATAATTGCAAACAAAGACATGGATGGATAGAGCACAACATTATCAACAAAAATTCCTTATTGATCATGCTCAAAAGAGGCATGGATCACTAGGAAACAATATGGACATATGGCATAAAAAATAATGACAGGGCAAGGACTTGGTGAAATTCGAAGTCCCTGAAATCAGCATCATTGAGTAAGCTACTTTGCATGCTTGTGCTAGTCACCACAAAGATCACAAAAATACATGGCATACACCCCTGTAAAGAAGGCATGGCATTCTACAAAATACATGTAGAGCTCAGGATCATAGCATGCACACATTAATCATGGCAAAAATGACAAAAGGCCATTTGCTGAAACAGATCTGAAATAATCCTCACATGGTCCTCTTCCAACAGCATTTCGGGCATCAAGATGAGCTCAAATGAAAATTATGCAATGAGATGAAATGATGTACTCGTCGAGGCGAACATTTTGATATGCTAAACGCATGAATCGAAGCTACGATGAGGAAGTTATGGCATGTCAAAGTATGCATAAAATATAGGGTTAGGGACAAAAAAGTCAACCCGAGGTGGATCCAGATCTGGATCAGCGCGGATTACGAGGTTCGCCGGAGATCCACTGTTCACCGGAGTTCTTGTACGCTGGAGATGAGGGAGGAGGCCGGGGCAGCGAGGGAGATGAGGAAGCTCGCCGGGGCGCGGTCGCCGGCGTGGTCGAGGGGCGAGGCAGCGGTGCCCGGCGCGGATGGCGGCGACAGACGGCGGCGGCGGTGGTCGGCACCGGAGCCGGGAGGCGGAGCAGGCGGCGCGGGGTGAGAGAAGGCGCGGCCCGGTGGCGCGCAGAGGAGGGCTGCGGCTGGGCCTTGCGGGCCGGCGCGGTCGGCGGCGATGTGGGGCTAGCTGCGGGATACATGGTGCGATCCGGTAGGTCCGGCGGAGCGCGCGGACACGTCCGCTACCCAGATTTTTGTCCGGCGGCGACGAGTGTAGTTTTTTTAGGGTTTCAACCGTGTTTTCGAGGAGGGGGTCTATATTTATAGGTAGAGGGAGCTAGGAGAGTCCAAAGGAGGTGCGGTTTTCAGCCACGCGATCGTGATCAATCGATCTAGATGATAGAATAGGTTTAGGTGTGTTTTGGGCCACTTTGGAGGGGTGTTGGGCTGCAACACACACGAGGCCTTTTCGGTCCCTCGGTTAACCGTTGGAGTATCAAACGAAGTCCAAATGGTACGAAACCTGACAGGCGGTCTACCGGTAGTAAACCAAGGCTGCATGACAAGTCTTGGTCAAATCCGGAAATGTTTAGCGCCCGCACACGAAAAGAGGTAGAAAGGGACACTGGGTGACATAGGAGCGCCGGAATGCAAAATGGACAACGGGGAAAATGCTCGAATGCATGAGACGAACACGTATGCAAATGCAATGCACATGATGACATGATATGAGATGCATGACAAAGACAATGCACACGGAGGCAAAAACCCAACACCGAGGAAATAAAATAATTTAGTGCCGGAAACGGCAAGAGTTGGAGTACAAATAAGGTAAATTACATCCGGGGTGTTACAACACTCCACCACTACGAAAGGATCTCGTCCCGAGATCTAGGACTGGAAAAACTCCGGGTACTCGGAACGGAGGTGATCCTCGCGTTCCCAGGTGGCTTCACGGTCGGAATGATGTGACCACTTGACTTTGAGGAATTTGATTGACTTGTTGCGAGTCTTGCCCTCAGTTTCTTCAAGAATAGCAACTGGGTGCTCATGATAAGATAGGTCTTCTTGGAGATCAATGTCTTTGAAGTTGACGGTGCGGTCAGGAGTCTTGAAGCACTTGTGGAGTTGAGAAACATGAAACACGTCGTGCACGTTAGCAAAGTTGGAGGGAAGCTCAAGTTGATAGGCGAGATCTCCTCTCTTGCTGACGATCTTGAAAGGACCCACATATCTAGGGGCAAGTTTCCCTTTGATACCGAAGTGACGAGTACCTTTCATTGGAGAGACGCGGAGGTAAACATGGTCTTTGATCTCGAAAGCCAAGTCATGATGCTTGCTATCATAGTAACTCTTCTAGCGCGATTGCGCGGCTTTGAGATTATCACAAATGACTTTGCACATCTCTTCTGCCTCTGTGATCAAGTCATTGCCAAGAAGTTGACGTTCACCAGTCTCTGACCAGTTAACAGGAGTACGACACTTCATGCCATAGAGAATTTCAAATGGGGCCTTGCCCGAACTCGCTTGGAAGCTGTTGTTGTAGGAGAACTCGGCATATGGAAGACAATCTTCCCACTTCATACCAAAAGAGATGATGCAAGCCCTGAGCATATCTTCAAGAATCTGATTGGCTCGCTCGAGTTGGCTACTAGTTTGAGGATGAAAAGTTGTGCTGAAACGGATGTTGGTGCCCATGGCCTTCTGAAAAGAATCCCAAAACTTCAAGGTAAAGATGCTGCCACGATCTGAAGATATCAACTACGGAATGCCGTGCAGAAAGACAATTCGAGAGGTATATAGCTCTACCAATTGAGCTGCTGTGATGGATTCTTTGATAGGAAGGAAATGAGCCACTTTAGTGAGTTTGTCGATGACAACGAAGATAGCATCATTGCCACGCTTGGACTTTGGAAATCCAGTCACGAAGTCCATCTCAATGTGGTCAAACTTCCATTCTGGAATGGCAAGAGGTTGGAGGAGACCAGCTGGTCGTTGGTGTTCTGCCTTCACTCTTCTGGAGACATCACATTCATTCACGAACTGAGCAATCTCGCGCTTCATTCGAGTCCACCAATACGACTGCTTGAGGTCATGGTACATCTTTGTACTTCTAGGGTGGATAGAGAGGAGTGAATTGTGAGCCTCGTTCATAATGACTTTACGAATGTCACCTTTAGGCACAACAATGCGATCCTCGAAGAATAGAGTATCCTTGTCATCAAGACGATAGCACTTGTTCTTGGGTTGACTCTTGGCAATCCCAATCTTCACCTTCTTCAACATAGCATCAAGAAGTTGAGCCTCACGAATCTGATCTTCCAAAGTAGGAGAGACTTGGAGGTTGGCGAGGAAACCTTGAGGAGCAACTTGCAGATTGAGTTTGCGGAAAGCTACACAAAGCTTGGGTTGGTAAGGCTTGAGAATCAAACTGTTGCAGTAAGCCTTCCTGCTCAATGCGTCAGCAATTACATTGGCCTTGCCTGGAGTATATTTGATACTCGGATTATACTCTTGAATCATTTCGACCCAACGAGTATGCCTGAGGTTGAGATTAGGCTGAGTGAAGATGTACTTGAGACTCTTGTGATCAGTGAAGATGTCCACTTTTCCTCCCAATAAGAGATGTCTCCAAGTTAAAAGAGCATGCACAACTACCGCCAACTCTAGGTCATGAGTGGGGTAGTTCTTTTCATTGGGCTTCAATTGGCGAGAGGTATAGGCCACAACTTTCTTCTCTTGCATCAACACTGCACCAAGACCTTGAAGGGAAGCAACACAGAAGACCGCAAATGGTTTGGATTCATCAAGAGGAATCAGAACTGGAGCAGTGACTAACTTCTCTTTCAGGGTGTTGAAAGAGATGTCACATTCAGGAGACCATACGTACTTCACATGCTTCTGGAGAAGGTTGGAAAGAGGCTTCGTGATCTTTGAGAAGTTCTCAACGAACCTTCGACAATAGCTTGCGAGACCAAGGAAGCTGCGGAGTTGCTTCACGTTCTGAGGTGGTTCCCAATTCACAATTGCAGACACCTTCTCAGGATTCACAGCAATGCCCTTGGCAGAAATGATATGCCCAAGGTAGAGAACCTCATCGAGCCAAAACTCGCACTTTGAAAACTTGGCATAGATCTGATGTTCTCTGAGCTTATCTAGCACCAAACTCAAGTGCTTGGCATGATCTTCCTTGTTCTTGGAAAAGACCAAAATGTCATCGAGGTAGACCAAGACGAAGTCATTTGTGTAGGGGTTGAAGATGAAGTTCATCATGCGAGAGAATGATGGTGGAGCGTTGACGAGGCCGAAAGACACGATAGTGTATTCATATGAACCATAGCTTGTTCTGAATGTTGTCTTAGGGATATCTTGCTCACAAATGCGAATTTGGTGATATCCCATACGGAGATCAAGCTTGGAGAATACTTGAGCACCTTTGAGTTGTTCAAACAGCTCATTGATGTTGGGAAGTGGATACTTGTTCTTTATAGTCTTCTTGTTCAATGGACGGTAGTCGACACAGGGTCGGTCCGTTCCATCCTTCTTCTTCACAAAAAGAACTCCACAACCCCACGGAGAAGAACTAGGTCGGATGAGACCCATACGCTCTTGAATATCGAGTTGTTTCTTCAGCTCCTTCAACTCTTCAGGTCCAAGCTTGTAAGGACGTTTGCAAACAGGTTCCGTTCTAGGCTCAAGATCGATGACATATTCAACTGGCCGGTGCGGAGGCATTCCTGGAAGCTCTTCTGGAAAGACGTCTTGATATTCACAAACGACTGGAATTTGCGAGATGGCATCCAGCTCGCCCTTCTCATTGAGAGAAAACAGACGGATGGTATTGTCCCAAGCGGCAAAGACGATTACATCCTCAGACGAATGAGTCAATTGAATCTGTCTGGCAGCACAATCAAGCTGAGCCTTGTGCTTAGAAAGCCAGTCCATTCCAAGAATAAGATCAATATCCGAGTTACCAAGGACCACTTGAGAGGATAGAAACCTATAGTCGCCCAACGTGATAGTAACATCCGGGACACAATTGTTAGATGTCATTTGCTTGCCCAGGGACACAATCTTCAACGGGAAAGGAATCCTTTCGGTCACAAATTCATGCTTGGCAACAAATGGTCTTGAAATAAAAGAAAGCGATGCACCCATGTCAAAAAGAACTTTTGCAGGAACATCGTTAACAGGAAGGTTACCCATAATCACATCTCGCGAGTCCTCTACCTGAGCTGCGTTTAACAAGTTGACCTTGGCGTGCTTGGGGTTATGCTTGACCACAGCTGTACTTGTAGACCTCACAAGAGGAGGAGCAGGAAGACGCCTCTGATTGAAGCATTTGTTGGCATAGTGACCCTTCTGTTGGCACTTGTTGCACGTGACCTCTGAAAGTGGACGGTGATACAGAACACTTGATCTTGGAGCTTGAGACGAAGTCTTGTTTTGAAAGCCAGGGTTGGGTGGGTGGGAAGATCCATTGCCACCTTTGCTCTTCTGCTGATAAGGCTGACGGAACGGAGGAGGAGGAGGCAGCCAAAACTTTTGCTGCTTAGCCACTTGAGTTGAGGAAGAAGGAGTTGCATCTCTGACTCGCTTCTTGGAAGCATCACACTTGAGTTGAGCAGTCTCTTGTTTCAGTGCCATGTTGTAAAACTCATCGTACTTCTGAGGCTCGAAAAGCACGATAGCAAGTTGAAGATCTTCTCTGAGACCACCCCTGAACTGGTAAATCATGCTCTTCTCGTCAGGGACGTCCTTCTTGGCGAAATGAGCGAGCCTCTGGAACAGAATGTTATACTGGTAAACAGACAAGCTGCCTTGCTTCAGGTTGTGGAATTCCTCACGCTTGCTTTCGACAACACTTTGAGGAATGTGATGAGCTCTGAAGTCTTGACAGAATTCATCCTAGGTAATCACATGGCCTCCTCTGGAATCTTTGTATTGCTGAAACCATTTTGCAGCTCGGTCTTTGAGTTGGAAGGAGGCAAACTTGACAAAGTCCTGAGGCCTGATGTTGCTGCACTCGAAATGCTTGCATATATCCACGAGCCAATCATCAGCGTCTGAGGCCTCGACACAGTTGCTGAAGGTCTTTGGCTGGTTAGCGAGAAACTGGTTGAGTGTAGCAAACTGATTTTGATTGTTACCATGGCCTTGGTTGCGCTCTTGCAGAATTTGCATGATCAGCTGCGTGTTTGCATTGGTAGCGTCCATCACAGCTTGCCAAGCCTCCAAAGGTGGAGTTGGTGGTGGCGGATCCTGATTCTGATTCTGAACCTTAGCAGGAGCCATCCTGAAGAGGGTGACATCCGTTAGCATCTTGACAGACAAATATTTAAGCTGAATCAAATGGATTGAAATAGCAACATAAAGTCTTCACATCCGAACAAAATGAACGAATGCATTCCAATCGAAATGGTCACATTTCCATAAATTGAGAAGCCACTTAGATAGAGGTAGAAGAATAAAACAACAAGGTACGGACAAGAGCAAATACTTGGTGAGGATTACCCAATCCCAAACCAAATATCCGCGGAAGAAGAACTAGAGCTACTAGAATTCCCACCTATGAAACTCCCGAACCTTTCCGGTTATGCAATCAGGTGTTGGGGATACAAGGGAAGCATAATATCTCACCCAAAGCTAGCAAATCCTAAATCCAGTTGTATCCATCCTTCAACACATAACCAAGAAACCTTCAGAAATCATTTACCTCAACCTTCGAAAAGCATCCGTTATACGAGTTATGGCAATACTCGCGAACTCCCGCCCCAGTATAGGGTGGCGTCGAGGTTATATCACCAACAACTGCATAAAAGAAATTTTCGATGTCGGCGAAACTCAGGTATTCCAGAATCTCAACAATAAAATTGTGACGACAACACCTCAGAGCTCAACTCCCCGGGACACTGCCACAACCCCTAAATGTCAGGAGGCACCAAGAACAATGTTCTCGTCACAAAACCATCGGAATGATTCCAAGATACCCGCGTGATCCTAAAAAAAATTTAGTGAAATTTGAGAAGAGAAGAGTCAAAACTCTACGTCAGGATGCCTCACCAGAGCGACGAAGGGACTGAGGAGTAAAAAGAATTCCTAACTCTCCGATATATATAATCCTAAATGACTCAAAACATTTTTCTAGACTCAACAACTCCAACAATTCAATCAAGCAGGGGGCTCCTAAGGTCGGGGAAGGCTCTGATTACCAACTTGTAACGCCCTCGATGCGGATATATCTCCTACGTGTCGAAGCACGACTTAGAGGCATAACCGCATTGAAAGCAATGTCGCAAGTGAGGTAATCTTCGCAAACAGCCCATGTACATAAATAAAGGGGAAAGGTACATAGTTGGCTTACACTCGCCATGTCACACAAATACATAAATAACATTACATTCATCCAAATACACTCAAGGTCCGACTACGGAACCAAAATGAAGATAAACCCCCAAATGCGACAAAGTCCCCAATCGCCCCAACTGGGCACCTCTACTGATCATCTGGGAAAGGCACATATAACGATGAGAGTCTTCATTGAACTCCCACTTGAGCTCGGTCATATCATCTGGAGCGGTATCATCGGTCCCTGCATCTGGTTTGGAAGGAATCTGTGAGTCACGGGGACTCAGCAATCTCACACCCTCGCGATCAAGACTATTTAAGCTTATAGGAAAGGCAAAGGTATGATGTGGAGCTGGAACAAGCGACTAGCATATATGGTGGCTAACATACGCAAATGAGAGCGAGAAGAGAAGGCAAAAGCACGGTCGAACAACTATGATCAAGAAGTGATCCTAAAACAACCTACGTCAAGCATTACTCCAACACTGTGTTCACTTCCCGGATTCCGCCGAGAAGAGACCATCACGGTTACACATGTGGTTGGTGTATTTTAATTTAAGTTTAGTTTCAGGTTATCTACAACCAGACATTAACAAATTACCATCTGCCCATAACCGCGGGCACGACTTTCGAAAGTTCAAATCCCTGCAGGGGAGTACCAACTTAGCCCATCACAAGCTCTCATGGTCAACGAAGGATATTCCGTCTCCCAAGACAATCCGATCAGACTCAGCATCCCGGTTACAAGACATCCTCGACAATGCTAAAACAAATCTAGCAACACCGCCCGAATGTGCCGACAAATCCTGATAGGAGCTGCACATATCTCGTTCTCAGGGCACACTCAGTTAGGTCAAGCTACGAGTAAAACCAACCCTCGAGTTTCCCCGAGGTGGCCCCGCAGGCTGCCCAGTTCGGACCAACACTCATAGGAGCACTGGCCCAGGGGGGTTTAAATAAAGATGACCCTTGGGCTCCGGAAACCCAAGGGAAAAAGAGGCTAGGTGCCGAATGGTAAAACCAAGGTTGGGCATTGCTGGAGGAGTTTTATTCAAGGCGAACTGTCAAGGGGTTCCCATTATAACCCAACCGTGTAAGGAACGCAAAATCCGGGAACATAACACCGATATGACGGAAACTAGGGCGGCAAGAGTGGAACAAAACACTAGGGATAAGGCCGAGCCTTCCACCCTTTACCAAGTATATAGGTGCATTAAGATAAAACAAGATAATATTATGATATCCCAACAATAAACAAGTTCCAACAAGGAACGATCTCCAATCTTCACCTGCAACTAGCAACGCTATAAGAGGGGCTGAGCAAAGCGGTTTGACATGGCAATATGGGAGGCATGATAAGCAAGTGGTAGGTATCGTAGCATAGGCATAGCAAAAGAGCGAGCATCTAGCAAGCAAAGATAGAAGTGATTTCGAGGGTATGGTCATCTTGCCTGCAAAATTCTCAGAGTTGCCTTGATCCTCATAGGCATACTCAACAGGCTCCTCGTTCACGAACTCGTCTCTCGGCTCTACCCAAACAAGAACAACAAGCAAAAGAAACACAATCAACCACGTGCAATGCTCAAGCAACATGATGCAAACATGGTATGATATGCGGGATGCGATATGTGATGCATATGCATGATTTGCATAGGAATGATTGAACCTGGCCACAACTTGGAAAACCAAGAGTGCCACTGGAAAGAGGAGTTGATTTCGGTTGAAATCGATATAAAGATCACCGGAATCGGATGCTCGGTTTGGAAATGGCAAGCAAAACAAATATGGCACCGGTCTGCGATAAACAGCAAGTAGCCATCTAAATGCATGAAGAACAACATGCTACAACACTCCAACATGACAAAAAATACATGGAAGGGATCCACTCATGATGCTTGACAAGAGATGAACACTGAGCTACGGCTAATTCATCCATTAACAGGTTCAAACAAGCATGGCAAAAGTGCAAATGATTACAGGTTTCAGACTTAGTGAAATTAACAGCATGTCAGGAATTTATCATCAGGAAGCAATGTTTAGAGCATGATAAGTATATGCTACAGGAACATATCATGGCAAAGCAAGGCATGGAATGAAGCTACTCTAAGCATATAACAAATGTATCTTAGTGACCATGAGCCAAAAGGGATCAGAAAATACAATTGCAAGCATGTGAACATAGCAAAAACATAAACAAATTCAGACTTGGTGAAAAACCGGAGTATGCAAAACAGATTAACAAGTAGGCATGTTTACGAGCTCGATGCACTCACTAAAGAGCATGGCATGACAAACTAAGCATACACCCATCAGGAAGACATGGCATAGAAGCTAGACATGGCATAGAAGCTAGACATGGCAATAACAACAACATAGCATGCACGGATCAACAACAACAAGCTCGGCAAAATCGCTAAACATGTTAACAATCTGCCAGGAACATTTATAGCAAAAGTAGAGCTCGATTGACACAAGCTAGGGTGCTCCGTAATTGCAAACAAAGACATTGATGGATAGAGCACAACATTATCAACAAAACATCCTTACTGATCATGCTCAAAAGAGGCACGGATCACTAGGAAACAACATGGACATCTGACATAAAATATAATGACAGGGCAAGGACTAGTGAAATTCGAAGTCCCTAAAATCAGCATTATTGAGTAAGCTACTTTGCATGCTTGTGCTAGTCACCACAAAGATCACAAAAATACATGGCATACACCTCTGTAAAGATAGCATGGCATTCTACAAAACACATGTAGAGCTCAGGATCATAGCATGCACACATTAATCATGGCAAAAATGACAAAAGGCCATTTGCTGAAACAGATCTGAAATAATCCTCACATAGCCCTCTTCCAATAGCATTTCAGGCATCAAGATGAGCTCAAATGAAAATTATGCAATGATATGAAATGATGTACTCGTCGAGACGAACATTTTGATATGCTACACACACGAATCGGAGCTACGATGAGGAAGTTATGGCATGTCAAAGTATGCATACAATATAGGGTTAGGGATGAAAAAGTCAACCCGAGGTGGATCCAGATCTGGATCGGCGCGGATTATGAGGTTCGCCGGAGATCCACTATTCACCGGAGTTCCTGTACGCCGGAGATGAGGGAGGAGGCCAGGGCAGCGAGGGAGATGAGGAAGCTCGCCGGGGCGCCGGCGCCGGCGTGGTCGAGGGGCGAGGCAGCGGTGCCCGGCGCGGATGGCTGCGGCGGACGGCGGCGGCGGTGGTCGGCGCCGGAGCCGGAAGGTGGAGCAGGCGGCGGCTCGGGCTCCCCAGGCGGCGCGGGGTGAGAGGATGCGCGGCCCGGTGGCGCGCGAAGGAGGGCCGCGGCTGGGCCTTGTGGGCCGGCGCGGTCGGCGGCGATGTGGGGCTAGCTGCGGGACACGTGGCGCGATCTGGTAGGTCCGGCGGAGCGAGCGGACACGTCCGCTGCCTGGATTTTTGTCCGGCGGTGGCGGGTGGAGTTTTTTAGGGTTTCAACCGTGATTTCGAGGAGGGGATCTATATTTATAGGTAGAGGGAGCTAGGACAGTCCAAATGAGGTGCGGTTTTCGGCCACGCGATCGTGATCGAACGATCTAGATGATAGAAGAGGTTTAGGTAGGTTTTGGGCCACTTTGGAGGAATGTTGGGCTACAACACACATGAGGCCTTTTTGGTCCCTCGGTTAACCGTTGGAGTATTAAACGAGGTCCAAATGGTACGAAACTTGACAATCGGTCTACCGGTAGTAAACCAAGGACGCATGACAAGTCTCGATCCAATCCGGAAATTTTTAACACCCGCACACGAAAAGAGGTAGAAAGGGACACCGGGTGACATAGGAGCGCCGGAATGCAAAATGGACAACTGGGAAAATGCTCGAATGCATGAGACGAACACGTATGCAAATGCAATGCACATGATGACATGATATGAGATGCATGACAAAGACAAAACACACGGAGGCAAAAACCCAACACCGAGGAAATAAAATAACTTAGTGCTGGAAACGGCAAGAGTTGGAGTACAAATAAGGTAAATTACATCCGGGGTATTACACCATGGCACCCCAAGGTAAAATACAAGGACACCAAAAAGCCTAAGCTTGGGGATACCCCGGAAGGCATCCCCTATTTTGTCTTCGTTCATTGGTAACTTTACTTGTAGCTATATTTTTATTCGCCACATGATATGTGTTTTTCTTGGAGCGTCTTGTATGATTTGAGTCTTTTATTTTTAGTTTACCATAATCATTCTTGATGTACACACCTTTTGAGAGAGACACACATGAATTAGAATTTATTAGAATACTCTATGTGCTTCACTTATATCTTTTGAGCTATATAGTTTTTGCTCTTGTGCTTCACTTATATATTTTAGAGCACGGCGGTGGTTATGTTTTATAGAAATAATTGATCTCTCATGCTTCACTTATATTATTTTGGGAGTCCTTTAGAACAACATGGCAATTTGCTTTTAGGTAGAATAAAAGCTTTCATACAAGTGCATTGAATACTAAGAGAAGTTTCATACTTGATGATTGTTTTGAGATATGGAGATGGTGATATTAGAGTCATGCTAGTTGAGTAGTTGTGAATTTGAGAAATACTTGTGTTGAAGTTTGTGATTCCCGTTGCATGCACGTATGGTGAACCGTTATGTGATGAAGTCGGAGCATGATTTATTTATTGATTGCCTTCCTTATGAGTGGCGGTCAGGGATGAGCGATGGTCTTTTCCTACCAACCTATTCCCCTAGGAGCATGCACGTAGTACACTACAAAAAAAGGCACATCCGTGACATTTTGGGCCGAACGTACTTTTTCTGTCATACTTATGACACTTCTATGACAATAATTGTGACAAAACCCGGTATCATCATAGATGTGGTGGGTCCTACTTCTATGACAAAAAATCATGACAGAAAATGGGCTTTTCGTCCAGGGCGGGCCGGAGACGCAGCTGCATGACATTCTTTGGGCCGTCCACGACGGAAAAAACCGTGGTAGAAGCGAGGGCGAGGAAAATATCGGGGTGTTCCCGGTTACGGTGGGTGGTCGGGGCCGAGCGATGCGCGTTTCTCTCCTACACGCACGTGCATGGGTGCGAGGCGTTGGGTTCTAACTGAACCCAAGCGAGGCGTTGGGCTCTAACTGAACCCGAGCGAGGCATTGGGCTCTAACTGAACCTGAGCAATTGCACTGCGGGCTGCGCGTTACTGAACCCGAGCGATCGATCGATGGCTGTTAACTGAACTCGATCGAGCGATTCCTTCGCTACTGCTAGTAACTGAAGCCGATCGATGCTGCCTCTGGATGAACAGTGAGCGTTGCTGGGGGCTTGGATGAACAGTTCCCGGTGGGGGTGGATGAACAGGACCCCGTGGCGTTGCCTCTAGATGAACAGTGAGTGTTGCTGGGAGGTTTGGATGAACAGTTCCTGGTGGGGGTGGATGAATAGGACCCCGATCGTTCGAGCCAGTTGGGGCTGGATGAACAGGACCTCGTGGAGGGCAGGATGAATAGGACCACCCCGTGGAGGGCAGGATGAATAGTAGATGGTGGAGGTCAGGATGAACAGTAGCCCATGGAGGGGTGGTTGAATAGGAGCCTGTGGAGAGGGCTGGTTGAACATTAGCCGGTGGAGTAACGCGCGGTGAGGCTGGATGAATAGGAGCCCGTGGATGAACAGTCGCACGTGGAGGCTGGAGGAAGTCGACGGTGGATGAACAGTAGCCCGTGGAGGCTGGAGGGGGTCGACGGTGAAGATGAACAGTATCCTGTGGACTCCCGTTTTGCGGTACGCCACACCCCTCCCGATGAACAGGACCCCCGTTTCGACCGTAGCGCTCCAACACAAGTCCGTTTCCTCCGTTTTGCGGTACGCCACACCCCTCCCGATCAATAGCACCCCCGTCTCGACCGTAGGAGGTCCGTTTCCTCTGTTTTGCGGTACGCCAGACCCCTCCCGATGAACAGGATCCCGTTTCAAACATGGCCGGTCGAACACAAGGCCGTTTCCTCCGTTCTACGATATGCCAGGCCTTGTTTCCATCGGCTATTCCGTCCAAGCCGGTTGGCTCCCACGCGCTCCGTTGCCTCCCGATGAAAACGACGCATTCCGTTGCCTCCCCATGAACACGACGACGACGCTGTTTCTCCGTTCCGGCCCAGCCATGTACACAAGCCTTGGCCGTACGTATGCGCGAGTAGGCGTTCGAAACCCTGCCCGTATGTACGTACGTGGCCGTATTTTCTTTCTTGCACACTGGCCGTTGTACGTACGTGTACATGCTACGTGCACGCCTCTACATCGACCAGTATGTACGTACATGTTCGCGACCAGAATGACAACGCTACGTACGCTTTGACCAGGTGGGTCCCGACTGTCAGGCACTTCCTTGCCTGCGAAGATGTAGCTGGTGGGTCCCAGCAGTCAGTAGGTGAATCATTTTTTTTGCCCGGATGCACTTCCTTGCATGCGAAGATGTAGCTAGTGGGTCCCGGCAGTCAGGGGGAAACGTTTTTTTTCGCGAAATACGGTGGCCCGTCCGGTGGGTCCCCGCTATCAGGTGGAGGAATAATTATTTTGCGCGTAATAAGGAGGCACTTCCTTGCTGCGGCCGTGGACCCAGCTGTCAGCCTCTCCACGTACAGTCCACGTCCGATGGAAGCCGTTCCTTGACCACGTTAACCACGCCGCGCCGAGAGCACCAGGGCGGTGGACAACGGCGAGGCCTAGGAAGGGGACGACGTGGAGCCGGGGAAGACGCGGTAGTGGATGCCCACACGTAGAGGAGTATGAGGGTTCACTGGTTCGCTGTGGTGTGAGGCTGTCGTCGCCGCAGAATAACAGGGGGTGTGGGTGAGTAGAGGGATGGCCTGGCCAGCGGTGGGAATAGTAGGGGCGGTGAGGCCTCCCGGGCAGCATACCGGCCACGGGAGGCAGGAGCATGCGGCACGACCGGCGCTGCTTTGGGCGGCTGGAGCAACAAGACCAGAGGTTGAAGAAGCACTACGGCCATTGGATGGACATCGTACGGTCACTGGAGCTAGAATAGTTCATATTGACTAAGTTGACAAAGCACTCCGTCCCATTCAACTTAGTAGGCCCACAAGTCAGCCTTCCACCAAGGTGGGTCCCAACCAGCAGGGGGAGTATTCATTTTTTTGTGCGTAATAAGGAGGCACTTCCGATGGGTCCGAGCTGACAGCGGGGGGACCTTTTTTTTGTGCAATACGGTGGCCCGTCCGGTGGCTCCCAGCAGTCAGGGGGCAAACGTTTTTTTGCGAAATACGGTGGCCCGTCCGGTGGGTCCCTGCTGTCAGGTGGAGGAATCATTATTTTCCGCGTAATATGGAGGCACTTCCTTGCTGCCGTCGTGGACCCAGCTGTCAGCGTCACCACGTACAGTCCACGTCCGATGGAAGCCGTTCCTTGACCATGTTGTCCATGCCGCGCCGAGAGCACCAGGGCGGTGGACGACGGCGAGGCCTAGGAAGGGGACGACGCGGAGCCGGGGAAGACGCGGCAGTGGAAGCCCGCGGGGAGAGGAGTACGAGGGTTCACTGGTTCGGCTGCGGTGTGAGGCTGCCGTCGCCGTGGAATAACAGGGGGTGTGGGTGAGTAGAGGGATGGCCTGGCCAGCAGTGGGAGTAGTAGGGCGCGATGAGGCCTCCGCGGCATCACAGCCGGCCACGGGAGGCACGAGCACGCGGCACGACCGGCGCTCTTCTGGGCGGCTGGAGCAAGAAGACCAGAGGTTGAAGAAGCGCTACGGCCATTGGATGGACATCGTATGGTCACTGCAGCTAGAATCAGTCATATTGACTAAGTTGACAAAGCCCTTGGTACGCGTCAACTTAGTAGGCCCATAGGTCAGCTTTCGAAATGGTGCGCCCCAGATGTCAGGGGGGGAATCATTTTTTGGGCGGGTGAAGCTAGAATATCCGAGATTGAAGAAGAAGCACGGGATCTGTTGGATGGACATCCAACGGCCACTGCTGCTAGAACCGTGTGTTGACTATAATAAGTTGACAAAGCCTTGCATACGCGTCAACTTCTTTTTTTAGGGGACGCGTCAACTTAGTAGGCCCACAAGTGTGTGGGAGAGAACTTATAGCCCATTTGCGATTTGTAAGAATGTACAGCCCATTTTTGAATTCTAATGGAATTTACTACAACCCATTTACAGTTTGTTAAAAGTACAACCCATTTCAACCAACCGTTCAAAACAGAATTCAATAAAATTTCCCATATTTTGATGGGATCCGAAATATTTTTATCCCGAAATTTCTAGTCAGATTAAATACAATGTCAATATAAATTTATATTACATAAAAATCCAACGAAACATTGCGCACGCAACAATTAATGAAATTAAAATTTCAATATCCAAAAATAATATTTTATAAAGTAATTACGTGTTTGGTGCATTTTTTATAGTTACTGCCCAGTTTTTATAATTACATCCCATTTCTTATTTCTTAAAGCCCATTTTCTTGTTAAGCCTAATGCATCCCTCCTAGGAAAGATTTGCAGCCCAGCGGGGCGGAGAATAACAACTTGACCTTGCCTAGGTATTCCCAAAAAAAAGTATAGCTGGGCTAGCCATTTTCAGCTTGAAAAGAATTAATATCTGGTTTGGATATCTGGCCTGGGCTAGACGGGCCACAGCCCTCCTAGTTAATAGCTGCAGCGATGTTTTCATTGTTGTTCAGAGGAGAAAAATTAATATGTGGGCTAAACATCGCTCAAGAAAAACTCTGCAGTGCTCACACCTCAAAAACACAAATACTGCTCGAGCTGCTTGGTCCTAGCTGTCGGCCACTTCTTGTGCAAGTCTCTCGTTTATTGACTACATAGGTTCACAATGGTGTGGGACCGTGATGTCAGGAAACTAGGAGGAAGCAAAAAAAATTATAGTTTTATATACTAATAAGGAGGCACTTGCTGTCATCCTCTCCAAGTAAAGTCATCTCCTCATCCTCATGTCCGTTGACCATGTTGACAACGCGAGACGGCGGCGCCACGGCGAGCGCAACAACTCGTAGGACGACGGAGAGGGCCTCGCGGGCCCTACGGATGGTCTGATACAGCGCCCGCTGCTCATTCGGGAAGCCAGGATCATAGGGCCACATGTCCGCGATAGCATTGTCGTTCACTTGTTCACCGGTGCTCGTTGAGGAGACGGAGGTTGCAGCACAGGTCCTCCTGTGCTGGTAGCTCTTCCGCCATTAGGGCGTCGAAGTGCGGCCTCACCTGCTCTATGGTGAACACGACATGAACCGGCTTGGACAGTGGCGTCGGCTCCTGGTCGGAAGCTACGTCCATCGTCTGATTGTCGTCGCTCAGCTCGGCAAGGTAGCTGGCGAGCCAGCATGTCCGGCTGCTGACCGACCCGCTGCCAAGCACGAGTCTGACTGCCCTGGCCCACCCAGACCACCTCCCTCGTCCGCGCGCGCTTTCCGCCCGAAACGGTCAGCGCCGCCCGCCCCGCTTCCTGGCGCATGCGTTTGCTCCGCCTTCAAACGACACAAGTGCCGTCCATCTGTCCTTCTGCCACCCACATTAATGATACGCGGTTGCCGAGGCGGCTACTCCGGCGCCACACGTCCGTCCTCCGCCGCCCACCATTGCTATATAAACTGCTGCGCCGGCCATAGCTACAGTCATCCGCATCCGTTCGTATTCTCCTGTCCACACCACTACTGCCCACCATGGCTTCCTCGCGCTCCAGCACTCTTCGGGATGGGCGGACGACGGACCACAAGGAGATGGCAGCCATTGCTGCCGACTGGCTGGCCGGCAGGCAGCCGGAGGACGACGACGTCCCAATGGAGAACATGGTAGTCGACGATCCGGCGCCAACCCCCTCCTCCGCGCCATCCTCGCCGGTGCATTGCACCATGACCATCGGCGAGGCCCGTGCCCAATATATGGACACAGTGAGGCAGAAGCGTGGGGAGCAGTTCCGGGAGGCGCAGGCCGATGCCACCTACAACCACCATCTCCTCCAGGAGCACCTGCAGGCAGAGGAGCAGATCACCGCGGAGCGGACGGAGCAGGAGGCGCTGCTCGACTCGTACCGCTCCGCCCGCGAGGGCCGCCTTGAGCGCTGGCGGTACCGCATGCGGGTGGCGGAGGCTGCGGCCGCCTACAAAGAGGGCGATGAAGCGGCCGAGGCGCTGTTTGGCAAGACCGAGGACGAGGTAGAGGACAATGCCGGCTCTGACGAGGCCCTGCTCCACCGAGGCCCCGCGGCGCCAACAACGAGGCAGAGGACACCGCTGGCTCCGTCGAGGCCCCACCCTGCCGGCAACGAGGGGGAGGATTTTCCCCCGCTCCGCCGAGGTGCTACCCGCCGGCAACGAGACAGAGGACATCGCCGGCTCCGCCGAGGCCCCGCCCCGCTGCCAACGAGGCCCCGCCACACAGAAAATGAGGAAGAGTAGAACACGGTAGGTCGCCGCCGCTCGGTCCAAGTAAGGCCACCGCTGCTACCCTCGATTGAAGCCAAGCTAGGTAGGTTGACTACTGACGGCCGGTTAGCTTCTTGGCGGTGTCGTGGAGTCAGAGAGCTATGTTGGAGAAGGACAATGCTTCTACTTAACTGCTGGTGCAGTTGGCTGACTGACACGTGGGCCCAACAGGCATCTAGGCCACATGTCAGTTACGCAACTGCACCTATAGTTAAGTCACTGAAGCTTTTGTTCGGCTCAGCAGGACACATGTGGGTAGCTTCGGTTAATTAATTATACCTCCAGGGCGCCCCTTTTTAGTTGAAGAATGTATGAAATGTAAAGAAATCCGGCATGTTTATATGAAATCCGACCGTGTATGAATGAATTTATTTTGATTAGTTTGAATTATTGTATCAATGGCATTGGATGAACATGCAAAACTATACGTACTACCATTATTCCCAGGGTGATCACCTCGTTTGCAGCAGTTTTCACATTGCGAAGTCAGGAAAATGCGAGTAAAGACAGAAGGAGTACAAAGAGTTTGAGCAGCTTTTTAGCGTTCCTATAACATTGCAATCACAGCGATTCACATGTCATAGAGAACATTCAAAACAATCGATGATTATGCATCTCAGCGATTCACATGTCAGATCCAATATTTACTTCACAACTAAAGAATAAAGAAAAATGGATCGACGCTGCTGACAGCAAAGGGCGTCCCATTCGAAAATATCAAACGCATGTCTTCTTGCTAAAATCGATGAGCAAAATTTGACAAGGTTTTCCCATTCCAAAATATCAAATGCCTACGATTGTGGAATGGGCAGGGTTTGCCATCAGTTCGGACATTGACATGGCACCTCGTGCTAAATAAACCAACTGTTCTTTTTGTGCAGTTCCACCAAATCAACCAATTCGCGCGTAGCTTGTATGATTTTGCCCTTATATGTTGCAACGCCTTGAACTTATCAGCACCTCCTTTCTCATGGTGGAAATGAATGATTCGATGTATTCATGAACATTTTGTGCAGTTCCCATTGAAACCAAGCTGAGCACCCCTGTTTGCACAAATACAAAAAAGTGATTAGTATAAAGTAAACTGTAATATGAATTGACAGTTTAAACAGGAACCTACATGGTCCATGTAGAGCACACTTTTACAAAAATGGAACTCACCGAAAGAATCCTAGAACAACATTGTACTCGCGCATCACAGCAAGAAAATGGAGATTTGTCAGTCCTTCTGAGCTGAAGTTAGTTTGGTCTTGTGGGGGGTAATGTAACCATCCTTCAACTGCTCCTTCTGATGAGAAGATAGACAGGGCTTCTTCATCCTGGCATAATCGAAACTAGTCACTTCACGTACTCCATATTCTTCTTCAGAGGGGGATGATCCTGTTGTGCAAAGACAAGAGGATAACTGAATGCTAGCATCCCTGTTTGCTCGAAAAAAGGAAAGGAAATATTTAAAACAGCACAGATGAAGCACTTCTCAAGGACAATACCACTTTTTGATGACAGTATCTAAACAGTAGCACAACACCAATATAGATGACAAAGCTCAATCATATGGATGAAATCAGTTGGCGAGTACCAACCTTTGTCAGGAGGCTTATTGTGTAGAGCATACAGATGAAGCACTTCTCCGGAACCATCTGTTGCTATCTATTGTGGTGGCCATGCTTACTATATACTCCTCGATTAGATTAATGTTTCCAACATCTTCTTGTGCAGTTCCACTAAAATATATGATATCTTCAAAGAAGATCCCTGTTTGCACAAGTAGAGATAATTACGTATTACATTAAGAGTGGCATAAAATCAGTGGTAAAACAATTGATCGTTCCAGCCATAGCAATAAATTAAGATGCAAAACTATATCATTACTTGTGTTATCACAGTTCCAGTGCTTCATTACAGCACCAGGAGTTGATTTTTGTTTTTTTTTCCACTTGTTCTTCCCCTTCATCACTTGGTTCAATAACAGACAAGCTTCGCCTTTAATGTAATATTTGGCATGTCAATTAGGTTGCACAAGTATAGCACTAAACAATGACATTAATTTTCTGATGAAAGAGGCAAAATACAGGCCAATAGTTGTGAAATATCCTTATCTTACCTCAATGGGATATTGCGGTGCACATATGGATTGGAAGTCTTGTCTCCATGTGTGCAGTTCACTAAAATCAAGCAACACTACCGTACAAGTAGCACAACATATGAAAGCAAACTGCGGAATCATGTGAAAGAAGGCTACACTACAAAAAAATACACTTCCGTGATGATACGTGTTTGTCACAGTAGGTCGCGTTTTTTGTCATGCTTGTACATCCATGACAATTTTATGACAGAATCAAGATACTCATACATGTGTTGTCGTAGAAGTGTTCCATGACATTACCAAAATTATCATCACGGAAGTTTGCACTTCCATAACGATAAATTGCGTGTCACAGAAGTGCTTTCGTCAAGGGTGACCGACACGTGGCATCCTCCATAACGGAATGTTGTTAAGCTATCGGGTCGGGTTTTGGATCCAATAACCCGTTAACAGCCCCGACCAATGGGGATTTTCCACGTGTAAAATCATCATTGGCTGGAGGAAACACATATTGGCTCACCGTTGGGACAGATGTCATCCACTCATTGGACAGAAGGTGCCTATGATACATCGACACGTGGCATGGCCCAACAGAGGCCCATTCCTGTGAAAAGGCTGGCCCGTTTAACTTGGTCAAATGGTGGCGGGCCGGCCCATGGAAAGCCTGTTAACGGCATGTTCGCATATAGCCCATTTACAGCCCGCTAACCCAAGGCCCGTTACGCCCTATCCGAATTAGGCCCAGTAGCGTCATCTGGGCCATCCAATATGATTCCAACCCGTTTTCACTTCTGACCCATGTATGGCCCATGACGTCTTTCGGCCCATATGAGGCCCTGTGTAACTCTTGGCCTATTAACGGCCCGTGGTGAAACTGGCCCGTAATGAATAGTGTGTCACTTTACACCCATTAACGGCCCGTGGTGAAACTGGCCCGTAATGAACAGTGTATCACTTTATACCCATTAACGGCCCGCTATTCCATTGGGCCGTTTCCAGCCCATGTTATCTTTCGGCCTTCTCAGAGCCCATTTATTCTTGGGCTCATTTCCAGCATTCGTTTACTTACGGCCCGTTACTGTCATTTTCTGCTTGTGGGCCAAATTCAGCCCGTGGTTACAGTCGGCCCGTTTGTGGTCCGTTAATACGTTGGGCCGTTTTCATAGCGTCATCAAATACGGCCTATTAACGATGGCCCGTTATGGTCGGCCCATGAACGGACGATTCCAACTCTAGCCCGTTTACGGCCATAATGCGGCCTGTTATTGGCCCATGTTTGGCCAATCGATCATACGGCCCGTATAAGGCCCATTGATGATACGGCCCGTAGAAGGCCCATTGTTTCTACGGCCCGTAGAAGGCCTTACCTAGTTTCTACGGCCCGTAGAAGGCCCACTGTTTCTACGGCCCGTAGGAGGCCCAGTGTCACTACAGTAAATATTAGCCCATGGTTATTGTGGCCTAGTTTTAAAAAATAGGTTATTGCAGCCACTAGCAAACCGCGGAAAAAGAACTGCACTGACTACAAGCAAACAAATAAACAAGACAACAAGGAAATAAATAAGCAAGCAACTTATGCTAGGCTATCACGGCTATTACACATATTACATCCACTGGGCATCAAAGTTCGCCACCAGTGCAAATATAGGGAACAAAGCAGCATATAAACGCCGCAGCAAAACAAGTCCAGAACTGAAACCACTTCAGAAGAGTTCAAGAAACAATATCCTGGGTACCCATAATGCTGGCAAGATGCTTAGCAAGCTTATTAACTTTCTCTTGTTTGGCGCTTAAATCCTCCAGCGCTTGCTGTTGCACAAGAAAGTACGCATCTGAATTCTGCAGGGACTTCCTCAGTCCTTCGGCTTCTTGCCGCAGCACAGCTGACTGATGCCTTTCAGCTTGTAGCTGAGACTGAAGAAGCCGAAGTGATTCAGGCAGCGAGTTCGAAGAGCTTGTGCCAGCGGTACTGGCCAGTAACTCGAACACTACATCAACGCAGGACTGTGGGGTTTTCTCACTGTCTACAAGATCGTTTTTATCACCTTTCTTGGAGACCAACAGGGTTGTCTCACTATCTTGAACCTTATCTGCATTACTTTCTCTACCATTGCATAGTGGGGTGCTCTTCTCCAATATTCTGTTTGCATACTACAAGAGAAACAAGCAGACACATCACAGGTTTAGCTTGTAGTATACGAAACTCATTTTGGTAAACCGGTTCAGTAGTAAGGTGGACAGGATAACAGCATGAAACAAACATATATCTATGTACTATGGTCACTGTATTGTCCATATCATTCTAGTTTATGTTCCCTAATCAAGATAGAGACACAGTTCAACTCATATATTTTTAAGACACAGCAGCATAGACAGAATATAAGTGTGAGAAACTACACAGCATTGGCAGCACTTGTAATGTGCATCACATGAGAACATAACTGTTTATACAACTTAAACTGAAATCAACATAGAGCAAGAAGTTAGAACAGCAATCCAGTTAAAGAAATAGGTTTAAAACATACCTGTTGCGCCATTGGAGTTTCAATTGGATCCTTCAAATTCGAAAGTAGTTGGTATGAGTAAATACAGTGATGCAACAGCAAAGGAGTATGGACCATAGCTACGGAATCTGACCTGAGAACAGTTGCTCTTCTGCTTTAAACGTGGAGTTTGGGTTAGCTGTGGTGGTCTTCGTGCTTTGGGCACTGCAGTAGCTTTACAAACTGCTCGTGTGGGGGTACTCTGTGGTGGACATGGTGCTTTGTCAACTATAAGTGGGTTACTATCCGCTGGGGTTGCGGTTAGATGGGTTGTAGCTGGTTCTCTGCCCAACGGTGTAAGTGTGCAATCTGGAAGAGTCTCGATTATGTGTGGTGGGGCTAGTTTGTGGGCCAGTACAACCATGGTTCTATCTGCATCGACGGGTAGCACTGTCTTTTGTGAAGAACGGGTTTTTGCTCCCTTAGATACTGCCATCACCCCCTCCAATTCAAATGGCTGATAAACAAGAAAAGAAATTGAACGTACAGACATTGTATGATAGACAGATGTGGTAATTCACATATATGTTGTCTAACCAAACAGGACAGCATGACACAATTTCACATATATGATGCCTAACTAAACAGGATAGCATGACACAGTTTCAGATATATGATGGATAACTTAACAGGATATAATGGCATAATTCAACATATGATGAGTACCTAAACAGGATGACATGACAAAACTATATGATGTCTTTCTAAAATAGGTTGGGATGAAATAATTCACATACATGTTGTCTAAGTATACAGGATGGCATGATATAATTGACATAATTGATTCATATACTAAGCAGCTGGCACTCGCATGTATGATCTCTAAACTAAGCAGATAGAATTCAATATTGTGCATATGATGTCTAAACTAAGCAATGCAAGACACCATATGCATCATATGAGAAATATAAACATTGCAACTTAGAGCATACACCTCAGGTGGGATATAGGACTGGTCATCTGTCTCTGAATCCTCCTCTGAGGAGCTCCCTGTAACCATCGAGATATATGCTTCAACAGGTACCATTGCCTGCTCTGAAGACCTTGTTTTCACTCCAGATTTTTCCATAACCGGCTCAAATGGCTGATACACATGAAGAGTAGTTCAATATACACAGATTGTCGACAAATGGAATACGTAATGAAAAAAAAGATGGCATGAGATAATTCACATATATGATGCCTGGCTCCATGGCGGTGCATAATTCACATATATGATAACTGGCTGAAAAACATGGCATTGCATAATTCACATATCTGATATAGAAAGCAAACAGGAGGCATTCACACAAAGCATGTCTAATCTAAGCAGATGGCATGGCAATGCAAGACACCATATGCATGATATGAGCAATATAACCCAGCCAAGTTAGAGCATGCACCTCGGGGGGGGGGGATACGACTGGTCATCTCTCTCTGAATCCTCCTCTGAGGAGCTATCTGTAACCAGCAAGAAATCTGCATCGACAGGTAGCACTGACTGCTCAGAAGACCTTGTTTTCACTCCAGATTTTCCCATGACCGACTCAAATGGCTGATGCACAGGAAGAGTAGATGAATGTATAAACATTGTTGACAAATGGAATACATTATGGAAAAAAATATGGCACGATACAATTCACATATACGATGACTGGCTAAACAGGATGGCATTGCATGATTCACGTATATGATGCCTGGCTAAAGAAGATGGCATTGCATAATTCCCATATACTCCCTCCGTTCCTAAATATTTGTCTTTTTAGAGATTTCAAATGGACTACCACATACGGATGTATATAGACATATTTTAGAGTGTAGATTCACTCATTTTGTTCCGTATGTAGTCACTTGTTGAAATCTCTAAAAAGACAAATATTTAGGAATGGTGGGAGTATGATATAGAAACCAAACAGGTGGCATTCACACAAAGCAAATCTAAACTAAGCTGATGACATATAAGATGTATAATGTAAGCAATGCAAGGCGCCATATGCATGATATGACCAACATCAGCATGCCAGGTTAGAGCAAACACCTCAGGTGGTAAACAGGCGTGGTCGGCTCCTTCTGAATCTCCATCTGAACAGTTATCTTCCTCTGGAATACAATCTGGAAATGCAGGAGGGGGGGCACTTCGCCCACCATGGAGCGGCGTCTGCATGACATTATATTCGCACGCAACGGTCTTCTCTTTTTCTCTACATGTTCAGTACGATTGTGTACAATATCTGACATGCATAATAAAAAAATAGTTAGATTTTGTAAGGCCTAAGGGGTGCATGCAAAAATCAAGACTGATGGTAGCAAACGAGTGGATGGATCCAAAACTAATGATAGCAGGTAGATTATAGCTTCAGTTTAAAAAGATAGACAATGGATCATCTATTGTTTGTTGCCCACCCAACATGAACCACATAGAAGACCCCAGATGAACCAGATAGTAGACAGATACTATTCGTTGCTGGCTCGATATGAGACCCATGGGCAATTCAAAACTCAAGATTGAACGATAAAGTAGCAGGTAATAATAACCGATGTATAACGTAAGCAAACACGAAAGACTGCGACCTCTCTTCCGGAACTGTGTAGTCCTCAGGTTCATCTGCTCAGTCGATGATGGTAATGCAGTTGGCGTGGCTGCCGGCAACGGGGAAGATGATCTGAGGCGGCGAAAGGAAGTCTGCAGGGGGGATCTCTGCTGCAGTGAACGCTTCTGTCGATGGTGCACCTCAGGTGGGGTGGATGACGGCACGGCAGGAGCAGGACATAACACACAGAGTTTTCTTTGACGCCTATCTGAAAATGAAGTAAATCTGTAAGGGCTCCTTAGAATTGGAGGATTCTATAAACGCAGGGACAGGAAAAACACAGGAATAGGATAGGAATGCACGTGCAAAACAGAGCATTTGGAAACATAGGATTTCAGTCAACCTGGGTGTTTGGCTCACATGAATTGGAAGAACAGAGGAATGGAGAAACAAAGTGATGCGACGAGTGTACAACCTCTTTGGCATAGCCTTGTGGACCTCAGCATCATTGGGTTGGACGTGGAGGATGGTGATGATGCTGGTGTGACTGTCGGAGGCGGGGAAGAAGATCCGAGGCCTCTGGAAACGGCGCCGAGGGTACTGCTCCGCTGTGATGGACGGTTCCGTCGTTGGAGCAGCTCCGCTAAGGTGTACGGCGACGAGGCTGAAGCATGACAAGACAGACAACGTTAATCTGAAGTGGGACCCTAATATCATCTGCAATAGATGATGTAAAATACATCACCAAAAAGTGCTAGATGTAAAACGCATCAGCCGCGCCACGGCCGCTCCGACAGATGCTGTAAGTACTGTTCACTCTGAACTTAACTGAAGAAAATGAACTTCACAGTCGAAACTGAATTTTACTGTCGAAACTGATTGAACTAGTAACAGAGCATTGCAATAGATGTTTAGGGCGTTCGAGCACTAGTAGCAGAGAAGCAGTGATCTAAATCAGCAGACGCTCGAGCAGGGAACGCACTAGCAGAGAGCAAGTCGTGCAGTAGCACCGCGAGCGAGTGCTAAAGCAGCAACTCCTGTAGCTGCCGGAGGTCGTGCAAGCAGCAGCAGCGCAAGCGAGAGCAAGAGCAGAGCAGCAGCACGAACGAAAGCAGGAGCAGTGCAGCAGCGCGACCGACAGCAAGAACAGAGCCGCAGCGCGAGCGAGAGCCGGAGCAGCTGCAGCTAGTGCCGTTGTGGAAGTCGCCGCCGAGGAAGCAACGACATGGGGGAGAGACGCCATGGATGATGTGGCCGGCGACGGCGCCGTCGATGGAGACACGCCATGTCTGCTCGGTATCGAGCACCGGCAGCCCCGTGAGATCGAATAAAAGATAAAATGCAGCGGTGAGTGCAGAACCTCCTTGGTGGCGCCGAGTTGGCCTCGGCTTCATCGGAGGAATTGGTGAGGGTGCTGCGGTTCCGGTGGGGCAGGTCAAGACGGCGCTGTGGGGATTGAGGTGGCGCGATAGACGAGGCGAACATCGGGGCAGCTCCTTGGAGGTGGAGGACGGGGCGGCTGATCCGGCGGGACGACGAGATCGACAACGGATCCTCATCCGGTGCGGTGGATGAGGGACGGCGAGCTGTTGCGGTGGACGACGTAGTCGGGGAAGAGTCTCCGGCTGGGCGGCGGTCGGGAGGCCGACGGAGGAGCGTGGGGTTTCGCGGGTTTTGGCGGCCTCGGTGTACGAATGGGGGGCGAAGGGGGAGGGGGAGCCAAGCTTAGGGACGCGCTTGTCCGAAATGTAGGGTAAGTTACCAGCGTACCCCCACCGGTTTTGACACCGCGACGTGGAGCTTCATTTCCGGCTGAGGGGTAGAAGGGGGATTTCGCGTGTCTGGGCTGCGGGAGCGATTTCGGATGAGGAGGGAGTTCTCGCGCGCGTCCAAATTTCGGGATAACAAGGCGCGGCGCGGGTTGAAGAAGCGGGAGTTTCAAAGCAGGTGAGACAAAAGATACTCGAGCTTGAAAATTTCGGGATAACAAGGTGCGGATTCCTTGTTCGGCAGAACAAACTTAACGTGTAAAAAAACAATTCATACAAGACACAAGAGAGTCATGTCCCCTTTTACTATATTGCTATAGATGCCATTGAAAAAACTACAAGAAAAATGTAAAAAAATCGGGAGAACAAGATTACCCTGCACAGTACCAAATCGATTCGCACTTCCCTCAACAACAACAAAAAACAAATCAATTCCCACCAAAGAAAGAGTAATGTCCCTTTTTATATGATTACAGATGCCATGATCTCGAATTTCAATTTTTGAATCCACGTTATGTTGAATTCGAATATATCGTTAGGTGACCTTGCGGTTTATAATTGATGTAGTCGTACATTTTGATCTTCCATCATATATGAACATTTTACTCCACCATGTGAACATATATATTGTCGTCTACCATATGGACTAAATTTGAATCAATTTTCCTTATTTGAATACGATTGTTGTCAAGTTATACAATAATTTAAATATTATCTTGATAACAAAAAACATACATATAGCAGTAATCATATTTCACTATGAACTACATGTACCATACGCTCTCCAATTCAAATATTTGTATCCATTTTATGTTGAATTCAAATCATAGTACATTATTGGTCTAGGTAGCGAGATGTTTGGGATAATCTAAACCCTGTTTTCATACGTATAATTTTTGGCTGAATTGGGACAAGTTTTGGTATAAGCCTCTTGCAAAACCGGAGATTCTCTCAACAAGCCTCGTGGTTCCGAGAGGGAACGTGTCACCTTTGTGTGCGAAACGATATACGCTGCCTCCCCCTGATTTTATTTACAGAGGCAACATAGAACTATATGAGTGCCCTGTTAAATTTTGGAATTATTTCGGGTTCATTTGGCCTTTTTATACATTAATTGAGTTTCTGGACTTTTAATGTGCATAATCTAAATATGAATTGCATGCACATGCTCCGGTGCACCAAAGTGGGTTGAAAAATCACATGTGTGTCCTTGGTTGAATTTCTAGGTCCCATGGAAGAAATGAGAATGAAATTCAAACATCTGGGCGTCATGACTCGGCCGAGAACATCGAGAAACTTTGATTTTAAATTCATGTAAATCCAAAACTCGCCTGGAAATCATGAAACTTGGCATGGTGTCATGTCATGGCACTAACATGTTGTGGTAAAAAATTGGGCCGATTTGGAAGCTCGTGGTTCTAAGAGGGAACGTGCCACCTTTGAGTGTGAAACGATATACGCTGCCCCCCCTTGAGTTTCTTAACAAAGGCAACATAGAACTACATTAGTGCCCTGTTAAATTTTGGAATTATTCCGGGTTCGTTTGTCGTTTTTTATACATTAATTGAGTTTCTGGTCATTTAATGTGCATAAGTCAAATTTGAACTACAAGCACATGCTCTCGTGCACCAAAGTTGGTTGAAAAATCACATTTGTGTCCTCGGGTGAATTTCTAGGTCCCATGCAAGAAATGAGAATAAAATTAAAACATCTGGGCATCGTGGCTCGGCCGAGAACATTGAGAAACTTGGTTTTAAAATTCTTGTAAATCCAAAACACGTCTGAAAATCATGAAACTTGGCATGGATGTCATGTCATGGTACTACCATGTTGGGGTAAAAAAATTGGCCGAATAGGAACAGATTTTGGTATAAGCTTCTTGCAAACCGAAGCTTCTCTCAAGAAGGCTCGTGGTTCTGAGAGGGAACGTGCCACCTTTGAGTGCGAAACGATATACGTTGTCCCCCTTGAGTTTATTTACAAAGGCAACATAGAACTACATGAGTGCCCTGTTAAATTTTGGAATTATTCCGGCTTCGTTTGGCCTTATTTACACATTAATTGAGTTTTTGGTCATTTAATGTGCATAATTCAAATTTGAACTACAAGCACATGCTCCCGTGCACCAAAGTTGGTTGAAAAATCACATTTGTGTCCTCGGGTGAATTTCTACTCCCTCCTTCCATCTATATAGGTCCTAATGCGTTTTTCGAGGCTAACTTTGACCAAACGTTAGAGCAATAATATATGACATGCAACTTACACAAAGCATACCTTCAAATTTGTATGTCAAAGGAGCTTCCAATAATATAATTTTCATAGTATACATCTCATGTGCTATTAATCTTGTCAATAGTCAAAGGCTGTCTTGAAAAACACATTAGGCCCTATATAGATGGAAGGAGGGAGTAGGTCCCATGCAAAAAATGAGAATAAAATTCAAACATCTGGGCATCGTGGCTCGGTCGAGAACATTGAGAAACTTGGTTTTAAAATCATGAAACTTGGCATGGTGTCATGTCATGGTAGTACCATGCCGTGGTAAAAAAATTGGCCGAATAGGAACAAATTTTGGTATAAGCTTCTTGCAAATCGGAGCTTCTCTCAAGAAGGCTCGTGGTTCTGGGAGGGAACGTGTCACCTTTGTGTGCATAATTCAAATTTGAAATACAAGCACATGTTCCAGTGCACCAAAGTTGGTTGAAAAATCACATGTGTGTCCTCGGGTAAATTTCTAGGTTCCATGCAAGAAATGGGAATGAAATTCAAAATTCTGGGCGTCGTGGCTGGGTTGGAAACATTGAGAAACTTAGTTTTTTAATTCCTGTAAATCCAAAACACGCATGAAAATAATGAAACTTGGCTTGGTGCCATGACATGGCACCAACATGCTGTGGTAAATTTGCAGTCCGATTTGCGAAGGCGCACACATTAACAATCAACAAAGTCATTTTGGAACAAGTGCTGTCACGTTACAATCGGAAACACAAGTATTATTGAAACCGTGGGCGTTCTACTTACTAGTACCATTTACGTGCCGCCACGCGTCCCCATTTTTTATTAGCTAGGAGGCGCCGTGCAGGGTAGCTATTTGAGTACGAGAGGCGTGCGATCAGACCCCTGCGCGTGCTTATCGGGAGGAGAGCCCTTTGACCTCCATCTGCCGTCCACCTCTCTCCCAAGGTCTCCATTAATGGCGCCCGAGCCTCTGTTTAATGGCGTGGCTATGTCTCACTCGACTGAGATTTAAGAGAGAAAAAAGAAAATCTGAAAGCACGGATCTTGATGTAAGATCCGACGGACCTATATAGCATCTACTGCGACTTATAGCAAGACTGATGAATATATAAGGACGATTAATTTTTTTTGATCAAAGAAGGGCTTGCCCCTTCCGATTTTCATTACTGAAAACCACCACAATTCACAAGAAGTTCAGCACAACTCCAGCCTAACACGAAGGACTAAAAGCTACCAGATTGAAATCGCAACATCCCAAGAGGCCAACAAAGGCCAAACATCCGCGCTAGAACCCAACATTTCACAACCGACGACACAATCCACATCCTAAACCGATTATTACATCAAAAGAAACCAGGAAACTGAAGGAAGCCCAGCAGCAACTAAAAGAACAGCAACACCAAGGTCGCCACAGCAAGAGTTTTCTTCATTCCAGCCTCGCAACATTGATCTTCCATAGAAAGATAAGGACGATTAATTGTCTTACATAATTATAAAGATAATTAAAAAAGCCACATGCGGCTACGCCCGAAATACACAAGGGCAAAAGAAGAAGGAAGACAAGGATTTGGCTCGCTGATCTCTACTTTCTTGATGCGCTGCTGCGGGTCGCGGGAACTAGTCTCCGCGGCGAGCGGCGATGAGCTCTTTCGTGTCCTCAAGACGCTGCTTGAGAACATCCATGGATTCCTCCACCAGCCTTTGGCGCTCGTTGCGGAGCATGTCATTCTCGTCCATAAGTTTCTTGACGATGACGCCGGTCCTCTTCAACAAGGCACTAGTCTCCTCCTGCTGGTCTTCACTTCGGACAATCTTCTCCCTCAGCAGGTCGCGCTCGGCCCGGAGCCTCTCATTGCCCTCCCTTAGTTGTCGGATGACGCCAGTAGCCTATTCAAACGCAGCGTTCATGTCGTCCTGCAACCTCGCCCAGCCGGAGATCTGATCCATCTGGCTATGGACGATCGCATGCATGCGCCTGTAACAATTGTCTCCTGGCCGTGAGAAATTTTCCCAGGCCGCCATGGCACGGCGGGACATCTCTGCTGCATTTGTGGCGCGGTGGGACATCTCTTCTGCTTCTATGGCATGGCCGGACCAGTCTGCTGTATCGATGGCGCGGCAGGACCTCTATGCTACTTCAGTGGCGCGGCGAGACCTCTATGCTGCTACTTCCGTGCGGCGGGACATGTCGGCTGCTCTCGCAACGAGGCGGGACATCTCTCGTGCTTCCGCTTCCATGCTCGCCTATCCCTGGTGGCAATCTCTCGACCCAGAACTCACGCTGGCCATGGCAGACGCAAGGGAAGGATGTTGAATGACTTGTTTGTTTTTGTGGATGAGGAGTTGAGGAGGAATGTGCAGTCATCTTGACATACTAGTATTTATAACCGAGTACTAATACGCTCCTAAGTGGGAAACCATTTAGGTTGTGATCGGTGTGAACAAGTTTGCAATTCAATATAGCATGGAGTAATTTGGAATGTGACGAGACGCAAGCTCAAAATTTATTGACAGTTCTAGTTTCGAAGTGCGGCACTATTCCTGGATGGAGTACTTCTTTTTCTACTCCCTCCTTTCCGGTTTTATAGGGCTTATCTCAAAATTTTAGTTTTTCCATTTTATAAGGCTCAATTTGGTTGTTCCCCAACACATGTTCAGATTCCAAGGTGCATTAAATCATTGCATGCAAGTATTAAGAGAAAATTGACCAATGCATGTACTTTATGCATGCATGCATTGCAATTAATGCATTGATAAACATAATTTTTTGAGAAAAACAAGAGCATTAATTAGGTGCTTTTGCAAACTACAAAAAATATTCCACCACTCACCATCTTGGTTGGTGAGATTTTTGAATTAAGCCCTATAAACCGGAAAGGAGGGAGTACTGTTGTGTACGTGCAATAACTGGCACCGTCGTATACATATCTTACGGTTAATGGGGCGTTCGACAGGAATAGCCGCGTGGCGAGCTCTAGGCTAGTCTTTTTTCAGATGCATTAAACCTATCTCTCGGGACTTCTCGCACGCACCATCGTGCCACCCACAAAAACTTGTACTCTGAGTTTAGTAGTACGTTATACAGGAAGAGAAGAGGTGCACGCACGCACTCGTCCTCTCACACACGCGTCTGTTTTTTCTCGAAAAGGAGGATGATGACCCCCGGCCTCTGCATCTGGGAGTCACACACGCATCTGTAGCTACGAATTGTAGTGTTCTCAACCATCCGATTGGCTCTATCATGGATGTACCTATATACTAAAACATGTCTAGATACATCTATATTTTGACAAATGGAAGGCATGTATTGTGGAACGGAGGGAGTGCTTGTCATCAAAATGGATAAAAAGGGACGTATCTAGAACTAAAATACGTCTACATACATCTCCTTTTATCCATTTTGATGACAAGTAGTACTTCTTACCCAAAGGAACTTTATATCCAACAGACACAAAATATCCGTTCGACTGTTGGAAATTACTGATCTGATGTCGAAGTAATTGCTGCATCGCCACCAAAACCCACCATTTCTTAAGCTAAAGTAGACCAAGGTAATCCCTATATTAGCATATTACTAAGATAAACAGAAGGCACTGTAGAAACATTTAGGACGTGAGCTTGTCAATCTGAATGTGGAGGGACACAAGCTTAGCCCCGGCCAGCAGCTTGGGCGGAACTGTCAAGAAGGTCAGCTCCTGCACGTCGACGTCGCCGGGATCCTTGCTGCTTGTCACCTCCATTTCCACCTTGACGGCGTCGGTCGTGCCTTTGGGCTCCCCCGGCGGGCCGTTCGCCCACAGCTTGGCCACGTAGTGCGGCAGTGGGGACGCCCCCGCTCTGATGCAGACGACCGACACGGCGATAGGCGCGCCGATGTCGAGCATGCCGCCGACCAAGAAAAACGTGCGGCGGTCCTCCTCCGCGAACAGCAAGAGCCGTGGCTCCGACAGTGGCACTTGCAGCTGGAGCACCTTGTCGTACTGGATCATGTGCACGGGCATGGGATGCGCGATGCTGATGTGGTGGTAGAGCGCCATCGGCGGGCCTTCGTAGCTGCAGACGGGCATGGGGCATTTGCAGGGTGCGAGCGGACACACGCTCTGGTGATCGGCGAGCTTGTGGTAAGTGACGTAGAGCCCACAGCCTTCGTGCGGGCACTCCACCCTCACCGACGAAAGGACGGAGTCCACAGCCGGGTTCCACACGTCGAAGCCACCGCCCCGCTCGCACTTCTGGCACTGCCGCTGGTTCCCAGGGCGCTCGACGCGGCAGTCCGCGCAGGCCAGGTGCCCTCCCTTGCACTACAGAAATCAATCGAACAGCACATCAATCAAGAAACCTGCACCTTACTCAATCAGCCGAACAAACGAGGTGTATTTGAACCTCATACACTGGAGGCGTCAAGGGGCGGAGGCACAAGGGGTAGTGGAGCACGGTGAGGTCCATCAAGACCTTAGAGAGCTCCATCGTCGGGTCCTGTTCGGTCTGCATGATCTCGCCCTCCTCGTGCACAACCATCTCTCGACTTGGGCCGGGGTATTACAAAGCTTTACCGTCACATATTTTATACTACTTCAAGGTGCATTAAATCAACACATGCAAGTACTCCCTCGGTCCTTTTTACTCCGCACATTAGCTTTGTCTGAAATCAAAGTTTGCTAAGTTTGACCAAATTTATATTAAAAAATACTTAACATCTAATAAATATAATATGAAAATATATTTCGAGATGGATCTAATAATAAATATGTTGTTATGTGAATGTTAATAATTTTTTGTATAAATTTGGTCAAAGTTGGATGAGATTGACTTCAGACAAACCTAATATGTAGAGTAAAAAGTACCGGAGGGAGTATCAAAAGGAGAGTCACGGCATGCATGCATGCATTGTAATTAATGCATCGGTAAACGCAAATTATTGAAATATATCGAGTGCAGTGCTTTGATGTGTCGCGTCAACTCGTACATCAACGAGAAGTTTGATTATCCTCTCCCTCGCGGACTTAACTGCACCTGCCTTTGGCTGTATGACAGGTTGGCCACACACCTGTCGGGCCCACCTGTCATACACGCAAAGGCAGGAGCGTCCCTCCCTCGCCCATGAGCGTGGTGGCTCGCACGACTAGGAGAAGCTTTTGCTACACGCTCTCCCTCCCGCACGCGGTGGACATGCAGCAGTTCAATCGGTGTCCGATGGCCAGAAGCGTACTGTAGTACTCCTCCAGTGCAGTAGTACTCCATCATTGTTCGACTTCCCGAAGAGGCGAACAGCCAAGCACAGCCCGGACGCTCGTGTGGCAGTTTCATGTGTATAGTAGTCTAGGATAGCGTGTACCGTTCTTGTAAGCTTAAAATCGTTGGGGTCGGCTCCATGCTATGTGGCCTTCTCGAAGTTTTTTTAAAAAAAAATTAAAATTGTCTTATGGCCCTACGTGACACCCTGGTGATTGTAGTTTGCACGCTCATCTGGTCAAGACAGGAATATATTTTTTAATTTGTTTTTTCGAAAAAGGGGAACTCCCCGGCCTCTGCATTAGAACGATGCACACGGCCACATATATTTTAATTTGTGGTGGGTAAATGTTAGAGGTTGTACACTGCGGGTCTTTTAGCCAAGTTTAGAGGCAAGCATGTGGGGCCAGTGCTACGATGTGTCGCGTCAACTCGTACAATGAGGACAAGCTTGACTTTACTACACGCCTTCTCCCTCACCCATGCGCGCGGTTTCTCGCAAACAAGGATAGACTTTTGCTTAGTAGTACTTCTATAACAAGCTATCCGTCCCACTCGCGGTGGATGGACATGCAACAGTGGATTCGACACTATAGAAGCAGTAGTAGTAACATCATTGTTCGTCTTCTCGAAGAGGCGAAGAGCCAAGCGCAAACCGAACGTTGCAGTTGCGAACATTGGAGCACGCATATAGCCAGGCTCTTGCATGAGACAAAATTGCTATGTGAGCCCACTATTGTACTAGTACGTACAACTACTTGCTAGTATAGCCCCACCACTCCAATCCATCTACTCCCAAGTCTCTGCACAACACTGCTCACTCCAGTCCAAGACCAAGTGACCAGAAGCCACAAGCACCTATGGAGGCGATGGACGCGAGCGGCAGTCAGCTGTGCCAAATCATCCAAGGCGTCGGCTGTGCCAAATCATCCAAGGCACCGCATAGCGTTTCTAGACGGTGCTGGCGACCGCAGGCATCGTTCACGCGGTCATCGCCGCCGAGGGAGGAAACCCACATCTGCCGGAGGGGCCTGATCCTCTGCCCGTGACGTTCTCTCCGACACAGCGCCGGCTCGGGAGGTCCTCCGACCCTTCTTCCTCCCTGCCGTATTGTCCGCAGATTCGACCTGCCGGCGCCGACATCCTAGCGACCCTCAGGTATAAGTTCTTCGAAAGCGGCCTTGCTCTACTGCCCCAGCTCCCCACATGTCTGCATGTGCATCTTTTTCTACTCCCATCAGCTCTTCCAAAGCCACCTAAATTTTTAGTATTATTAGAGGTAAAGCTACTTCATGCATTCGAATCTAGGGCTTTGTTCAAACAACGAAGAAAGGGGGGAGAGTTGTAGCATGAATCTAGGACTTGATTCAAAGAGAAAATAATATGGTGAAAGTAGTAGAGACCGGATACCCAACCGGTCTCTTGGTTGAAAAGGGAAATAATGGGAAAACGCAGTACAAACTGGATAAGGAACAGATCTATTATTGGTTGAAAAAAGGATAGAAAGTGGCGGCTGGTGGACAAGTCAACAGAGTATGTCCAGGATTAGATTTGCTGCCATCACATAGTAAAAGGTCTCCAGGATTAGATTTGCTGCCCTCACATAGTAAAAGGTCTCAGGATTAGATTTGCTGCCCTCACATAGTAAAAGGTCTCAGGATTAGATTTGCTGCCCTCACATAGTAAAAGGTCTCCAGGATTAGATTTGCTGCCCTCACATAGTAAAAGGTCTCCAGGATTAGATTTGCTGCCCTCACATAGTAAAAGGTCTCCAGGATTAGATTTGCTGCCCTCACATAGTACAAGGTCTCCAGGATTAGGTTTGCTGCCCTCACATAGCATGAACAAACTCGGCATCACCACTTTATGCCTCCTTGTAGGTACATTGTGCTGATGCGTCCACTGTCGCATGTCCTTATACCAACCTTTTGCTGTTGTTAATGTAAGGGCGCATGTAAAATGAAGCGATCACACTGTTACCTTAGGGACATGTCTAACCAGTGTTATTGTTAATCTAATGCCTCCAGTGATAAGATGCAATTAAACTGTGTTACAAATGGCACTCCTGCTGTTTTCCCCAGTATGATAAGTAAGTTGCTCCTTTACGCTGCTGAGTGTCCTGGTGTCCCCACGGTCCCATGCCCTTAAACCAACTCTTTAGCTGCTGTTGATTTACTGTGTCTGGTAAACAAGCAATGCCACCATTAAAGTAATCCCATATTTGAGGAATCTCATTGTTGATCGTAATGCTTCTGGTAACATGAAGCATTGCTGACGTTTTAAAATTTCTACTGTCCTTGCGTGATTGCCATGAACATAATTAAGATGCTTCTTTTCATTTTGTATATGTTTCGTATATTCTTATTGACCAGCAACTGTTTACTTTCTATCTTTTTGTGCAGATAGGGATATCCATTTCACCTTGTTGCTATTGTGACCTTTTGGTGAACTGCACAAAACACTTTTTTTGGAATGAGTGTCTTGTGCAGTTCAACTAAAATGTCACGTGGGCAACATCTCTCAATTTTGGTGGAACTGCACAAAATGGTGATTGGAGTTTCCAAAATCTCCGTCAAGTTCTGCTGGTAATCTCGTGCAACATTTTATTAGCCTTTGCAAGATGGAGCCGTCACTGTCACCACAATGGCACTTTATTTTAGTGGAACTGCACAAAAGGATAAGAAAATTATAGTTGCACCTTACATGAGCCGGACAGCCAACCTTAATGTTCCTCAATTTTAGTGCAACTACTAAAGAAGAACCTGCCAGCTCACAAGAGCAAGTACTTCTTGCTAGCTGAATGATGCAATCTTTGCTTCATTTCAGGTGAACTGCAGAAAAAGGCGCATGAATTGAATCATGGAACTCCAGGCAGACCTCATCCAAGTAGAGCTGGAGGTTGAGTTCAAGGAGGCCGCTATTAAAGCGAAATCATGCTCTCCTGTCTCCTTGTTTGTGTGTGCAAACATGCTGTGCAAACAGGAATACTCAACTACAGATGTTGTGACGGTCAAGAGCATTCGCCAAGTTCTTCGATTGTATGACATGGCTAGCCAAGATGGATTTAATCCCGATATTCACTTTATCAAAAGGCTCTAATGGGTTGGTTCTGAATCTTGCAAGCTGGGAATCAGTGAGATGTGTAGGCATCTTTGTTGTACTTATTATTTGAATCTTATTTGTTGGTTCTGAATCTTGCAAGCTGGGAATCAATGAGATGTGTAGGCATCTTTGTTGTACTTATTATTTGGATCTTATTTGTTGGTTCTGAATCTTGCAAGCTGGGAATCAATGAGATGTGTAGGCATCTTTGTTGTACTTATTATTTGGATCTTATTTGTTGGTTCTGAATCTTGCAAGCTGGGAAACACGGCATGATGATGCAGAGGACAACAACCATAACAAACAGTTCAAACTTGGTAGTATTATCTTTGTGAAAGTGCGACAAATGTGCTGATCGTGTGCGTCCTGAGAATAATAATTCTAATTGTTGTGCATGTTGATCCTGTGGCACTGATAGAACGAGCGAATGCATTGCTTGTTTTAAGTATAAATTTCTATTAAAGCTAATTAAATTTAAGTAAAGTGACCACTAACTCCTGTTATTACAGTACCAATACAGACCCGCTCGTGAACCGACGTGTGGCCGAGGGTGCATCTTCTGCCGGGCGTGCAGCGGACGAGGGAGGGGTAGTAACTGTTGTCGCCTGTACACACTCAGCTTACTGTTGAATCCAGTTCCCCAAGAGCTGAAAAACGAACTGCTGCCGCCGCCTACACACTCGTTCACTCGAAGAGACTCCAATGGCGATCCGAGGGGTGAGCCTGCTGGATATGGACTTCAGCAAGGAGTTCCCCTTTGAGTTCGCCGTTCAGTCCTATGGCTGCACCAAGTTGAATGTGATGTACACCAATGATACGGACTCGGTGAAGCTCTGCCTCGCCTCAGTCCTATGGCTGCACCAGGTTCTGGAGCATTCGCCCGTTTCATCGGCAGCGCCGACTGCACCTTCGCTACGGTGGAGAGAAGGAAGAACGCGACGATTCGGCCATCTGGTGCAACAAGCTTGTCGACATCCAGAAGCAATACAAGATCATCAGCAACGGGCAGGAGAAGGACTCCGTGGTTGACCTCGCTGAGACCATCATCGACCCCTGATACGCCAACATGAAAGAAGACGACCTGAACACGTGGGAGGTACCTCTGAATCTAGCCTACATAACCTACGCGGCCAAGGACGCATACGCATGCTACGACATGTACAGGCAGATCTTGGACATGAGGGCGTGTCTGCTTCCCGTAACCGACGAGTACACGGACAGCCGCAGCGTCATGATCAAGCGTGCCAGGAAGGTCTAGATGTTGTACTTTATCTGTTTATAAGCACCTTTATCATCTGAGTGTTTCATGCATTAGCCTATGTGTCGTAATTATCTGTTTTGTCCGAAATATTTCTTTTAAGAACCCATTAACCTGATTGCTTTTTTAGTGGCTATTTGCTTATGTATGTAAACTAGTTCACTTGTCCGTAAAAAAACTAGTTCACTCGGCTGCCGTGCTTTGAATCTCCTTCCTCCCAACATATTCCCCTCCTCAGGTGGACCCAGCAGGTCTCTGAATTTTCTCCCACTTTCTTTTTCGATGTAAACTGAGTTTTCTCCCAGTACTTTCCCCTAGAACCAACTCAATGTCCCACGTCTAGCCTAAAAAATAATAATACCCCACGTACTATTAACTCATCAAATTAAAATGATATTTTATTTCGTAAGTTGAAAATTCTTACAAAATAATAATAATAATTGTTTATATATAACTTGGCAAGTTAACTCCTAGTGATTGCGTACATAAGCTTGCAAAGATTTTACTGACGTGCAATCATGTGTTTATGTTTTTATAACATTTCTCCGTCTAGCCCAACATGATATTTTCACCCAGCCCAGCAAGTCCGCGAATTTCGAGAAAAATGCAAATGGGATTTAAACGGGCTGCATAGATGCTACATCATTGTTTCACCGGGCCCACCAAATGGACTAAAAAAACAAATGGACTGGCTCACATGTGGGCCAGTAGGTCGAAGCCTAAGAAGGCGTTGGATTTACATCCAACGGCCGGCATTCTTCTTCAATCTCTCGTCTTCTTGCTCCAGCCGCCAAAAGCAGCGCCAGTCGTGCCGCGTGCTCCTGCCTCTCGTGGCCGGCTGTGATGCCGCGGAGGCCTCACCGCCCCCTACTACTCCCACCGCGGGCCCAGGGTATCCCTCTACTCACCCACACCCCCTGTTATTCTGCGGCGACGGCAGCCTCACGCCGCAGCCGAACCAGTGACCCCTCGTACTTCTCTCTGCGTGGGCATCCACTGCCGCGTCTTCCCCAGCTCCGCATCGTCCCCTTCCTAGGCCTCGCCGTCGTCCACCGCCTTGGTGCTCTCGGCGCGGCGTGGTCAATGTGGTCAACGACCGACTTCCATCGGAAGAGTACTGTATGTGGAGAGGCTGACAGCTGGGTCCACCGCCACAGCCCAGTTTTTTTGTGATTTGCCAAGTAAGTCGCTTTGTTAGGCATATTGGGCTGCAAATCTTTCAAGGCGAGGAGAGCTTCATTCGGCTAGACGAGAAAATGGCCTATCAGTAATGAGAAATGGGTTGTACATTTTTAAAACACATCAAACCGGCAATTAGTTTCAAATATCTTTTTTTCATTTTTGAGATTTTAAAATACATTAATTTTTATGCGTAGAGAATTTGTTGGATTTTATATTGATATACATTTATTTTTAAAATTAGTTTGAATGTGAGTCGAAATTTCGGGATTAAAAACAGTTCGGACCGCACCAAAATATGCAAAAATTTGTATAATTGTTTAACCATGGCCACAATATGGGTTGTAATGCTAACAAAAAGAATATGGGCTCCAAAAAAACCTTAAGAATTAGCAAATGGGCTGTAAATTATTAGAAATAATGGCAGATGGGTTGTATGCTGTTTTCCACAGATTTGAGGCTTTCCTAAAAAAAGGTTGACGCACAAGCAGTGACTGCTGGATGTCCATCAAACGGCCATCGTGCTTCTTCAATCTCTGCTCTTCCTGCTCCAGCCGCTCAAACAAGCGCCGGCGGGACTGCCTGCTCCCTCCTCCCCGTGGCCGGCTGTGCTGCCGCGTAGGCCTCACCGCCCCACCGTACTCCCATCGCTGGCCTAGCCATCCCTCTACTCACCCACACATGCTGTTATTCTTCGGCGCCGGCAGACGAACCAGTAAACCCTCGTATAGTCGTACTCCCCTCCGCGTGGGAAACAACTGCCAAGTCTTCCCTGCCTCTGTGTCGTTCCCTTCCTAGGCCTCGCCGTCATCCACCGCCCTGGTGCTCTCGGCGTGGCCTGGTCAACGTGGTCAACGACCGACATGCATCTGAAGTGGACTGTACGTGGAGAGGCCGACAGCTAGGTCGACGGCCGCACGCAAGGAAATGCCTCCTTATTACGCGCAAAATAATGATTCCTCCACTTGACATCAGGGACCCACTAGAAGGGCCTCTGTATTTCACGAAAAAAACGTTGTCACCGCTGACAGCTCGGACCCACCAGCTATATCTTCGCACGCAAGGAAGTGCCTCCTTATTACGCACAAAAAATGAATACTCCCCCTATTAGCTGGGACCCAGTATAGTGGCAGGCTGACTTGTGGGCCTACTAAGTTGACGGGGACGGAGGGCTTTGTCAACTTAGTCAATATGCACGATTCTAGCTCCAATGACCGTACGATGTCCATCCAATGGCCGTAGTGCTTCTTCAACCTCTGGTCTTCTTGCTCCAGCCGCCCAAACCAGCACCGGTCGTGCCTCGTGCACCTGCCTCACGTGGCCGGCTGCGATGCGGCGGCGGCCTCACCGCCCCCTAGTACTCCCACCGCTAGCCAGGCCATCCCTCTACTCACCCACACCCCCTGTTATTCTGCGGTGACGGCAGCCTCACACCGCAACGAACCAGTGAACACTCGTACTCCTCTACGTGTGGGCATCCACTGCCGCATCTTCCCCGGCTCCGCGTCGTACCCTTCCTAGGCCTCGCCGTCGTCCACCGCCCTGGTGCTCTCGGCGCAGCGTGGTCAACATGATCAAGTAACGGCTTCCATCGGACGTGGACTGTACGTGGAGAGGCTGACAGCTGGGTCCATGGCCGCAGCAAGGAAGTGCCTCCTTATTACATGCAAAATAATTATTCCTCCACCTGACAGCGGGGACCCACCGGACGGGTCATCGTATTTCGCGAAAAAAAAAACGTTTGCCCCTACCTGCTGAGACCCACCAACTACATCTTCGCACACAAGGAAGTGCGTCCGGGCAAAAAAACGATTTGCCCCCCTGACTGCTAGGACCCACCAGCTACATCTTCGCAGGCAAGGAAGTGCCTGATAGTCGGGACCCACCTGGTCGAAGCGTACGTAGCATTGTCATTCTGGTCACGAACGTGTACGTACATATATACTGGTGGATGTAGAGGCACGCACGTGTCGTAGTAGAGGCACGCACGTAGCATGTACATGTACGTATAGCGGCCAGGGTGCAAGAAAGAAAATACGGCCACGTATGTGTACATGCGGGCGAGGTCTCGAACGCCTACTCACGCATACGTACGGCCAGGGCCCGTGTACATGGCTGGGTCGAAACAGAGAAACAACGTCGTCGTCGTGTTCATGGGGAGGCAACGGAATGCATCGTGTTCATGGGGAGGCAACAGAATGCGTCGTGTTCATTGGGAGGCAACGGAACGCGTGGTAGCCAACCGGCTGGGTCGGAACGGAATGCGTGGTTGTGTTCATCAGGAGGGCTTGGACGGAACAGGCGATGGAAACGAGGCCTGGCGTACCGCACAACGGAGGAAACGGACCTCTTACGTTTGGAACGGGGTCATGTTGATCGGGAGGGGTCTGGCGTACCACAAAACGGAGGAAACGGACCTCCTACGGTCGAAACGGGGGTCTTGTTGATCGGGAGGGGTGTGGCGTACCGCAAAACGGACGAAACAGACCTCCTACAGTCGAAGCAGGGGTCCTGTTGATTGGGAGGGGCGTGGCGCACCGCAAAACGGATGAAACGGACTTGAGTTGGAGCGCTACGGTCGAAACGGGGGTCCTGTTCATCGGGAGGGGTGTGGCGTACCGCAAAAAGGGACTCCACGGGATATTGTTCATCTCCACCGTTGACCTCCTCCAGCCTCCACGGGCTCCTGTTCATCCAGCCTTCACCGCACGCTGCTCCACCAGCTACTGTTCAACCACCCCTCCACGGGCACCCATCCACGTCTACTGTTCATCCAGCCCTCCACACCACGGGGTCCTGTTCAACCACTCCTCCACCGTCTACTGTTCATCCAGCCCTCCACCACACCACGGGGTCCTGTTCAACCAGAGGCAATGCCATTGCTCACTGTTCATCCAACCCCCCCCCCCCCCCCCCGCAACGCTCACTGTTCATCCCAGAGGCAGCATCGATCGGCTTCAGTTAGCAGCAGTAGCGAAGGAATTGCTCGGTCGGGTTCAGTTAACATCCATCGATCGATCGCTCAGGTTTAGTAAAGCGTAGCCTGTAGTGCAATCGCTCGGGTTCAGTTAGAGCCCAACGCCTCGCACACACGCGCGTACGTGTATGAGAGAAACGCGCATCGCTCGGCCCCCTACCTCCCACCGTAACCGGGAACTCCCCGAAATTTTCCTCCCCCTCGCTTCTACCACAGTTTTTTCCGTCATGGACAGCCCAAAGAATGTCATGCAGCTGCGTCTCCGGCCCGCCCAGGACGAAAAGCCCATTTTCTGTCATGATTTTTTGTCATAGAAGTAGGAGCCCACCACATCTATGATGATACCGGGTTTTGTCACAATTATTGTCATAGAAGTGTCATATGTATGACAGAAAAAAAATCGTTCGGCCCAAAATGTCACGGATGTGTCTTTTTTTAGTGCTAGTACTGACCTCTGATGACCCGGAATTCAAACAACTCACAAGAAGAAGATCTGAACCAAATTTGCCAACACGGATAGGAAGTAAGATCTCCTCTTGTGCAGTTCCACTAAGATCAAGCAATAAAGCAATGTTGTCGGTGTGACATTTTGGTTGAACTACACAAAACACTCTTAAAACAAAAGTGTTTTGTGCAGTGCAACAAAAGGTCACAATGCCAATGAGGTGAATTAGATAACCCTATTTGCACAGAGGTGCAAAGGAAACAACTAGTGGTCAATAACGGTGGATGACACAGAAGCCAACAAAAAGAAGCATCTACCTTACCTAAATGGGAAAGAAAGCAAGACAGTAGCATTTCTCAAACGATGGCATTGACTAATATTAACAGAGAGATTATATTAACAATAAAATTCGTTAAACATGTAATTTGCTTTTAATTGTGGCATTACATCAATTTTCTAGCGGCATTATTAGAGGGTGCTTGTTTACAGGGACGTTTTGGTGGAGGGACTAAAAAAACTCCGTGTCAGTCCCATCTAAACCAAACATGAGAGACTTTTAGGGACTAAAAGTGGGCATTTGGGACTAAAGAAAGAAGACCCCGAGGGAGAGTCTTTTTGGGACTTTTTCCAATAGTTGCCCCTGCCACGCATTGCGCCTTGTCTCTATTAGTTCATTACTAGGGGTAACATGGTCTTTTAGCATGTCATTTAATAACCTCTAGTCCATGTTTAGTTCCTGGAACCAAGCAGGTAGGGACTAGGGAGTTTTTAACCAAACAGGGCCTTAGATTAACAACAGCTAAAGAGTTGCACGGGACAGTGGACGCACTAGCACCATGTGCATCTACCGATGTACTAGGGTGATGCACAGTCTATTGCAACCAAGAACAAACAACCAAGGAGCATATTTGTGTTGGTCCCAATTTTGTTATCTTTAGACACCTTTCCCTATGTGAGTGCAGCAAATCTAGTCCTGCTCAAACTCTATAGCCTTGTCCCCCAAAACAAAAGATCAGTTCGTTACAGATGTGTGTACTGCGTTTGTCATTGTTTTCCCTTTTTGACCAACGTAGGTGCTGGATAGCCTGTCTGTACTAGTACTTTCCCCACTTCCTTTCCTCTGTGAACCACGTCCTAGATTTATGCTATACAACTTTCCGCACTACTTTCCCCCATTCTTGTCCTCTTTGAACCACGTCTTAGATTCATGCAATACAACTTTCCCCACTACTTTCCCCCTTCCTTTCCTTTTTGAACCACAACCTAGATTCATGCTATACAACTTTTCCCACTACTTTCCCCCATTCCTTTCCTCTTTGAACCACGTCCTAGATTCATGGTATACAAGTTTCCCCACTGCTTTCCTGTTTGATCCAACACCTAGATTCGAGTGTAGAAGCGGAAAAAGCCCACATGCAGCTAGAGCAATGCATGTGGAATATGTAAATTATAACTTAAGGTTCTTGGTGTGTGGTTCGGTGGGCGACCGGAGGCCGTTCGACCCACACTATGTACGGCGGCGAAGAAGAAGGGGTCGGAGGCCCTCCCGCCGCCGCTGGGTGAAAGTGAACAGCTGCGCCGGTAGTGGATTCCCTCCTCCCTCGTCGATGGCGACAATGTTAAGCCTCCTTCCCTTCCCGGCGGACAGATCCTATCGGCTCTTTGACCAGCAATGAGGGGAGAGAGAGAGGCCAATGAAGTCTTGTTTAGATCTGGAGAGGGTGAGAGAGTGTGAAGAGAGCAACTACAAGTAGACCAGCAGTGAGGGGAGAGAGTGAGGCCAACGAAGTATTATTTAGATCTGGAGAGGGTGAGAGTGTGTGAAGAGAGCAACTACAGCGCTGAGGCTCTAGCGTGTATATACATACTGGAGAGAGTGTGAAGAGTGCAAACCCTAGAAAACAAGCGCCGAGGCTGCAGCTTATACATGATGAGGTGATTATACAGTCACTACGAGATCGTATAGCTCCGTATCCATCCATTTTGACCAGTCAAAGAATCCTCCTGGCACGAATTATGCTCAAGTGTAGTTATCGAACCTGAGACCTCAAGTTTGATGAGTGAACAGGCTAACCAGCTACACAACCCTCCCGTTATGTTCAACGAGAGGAAAATAACCTTTTATACATTCCTGCATTCGTGTGACAAGCATGCCATGTTTTTTTGTGTGTGGGAGTCATTGGGATTTAAATCATTGTCGTGTCATGTGGCTTTGGTGGTAAGACTATCCACAGTGGTGCAGAAATAATGCAGCCTTAGTCACCTTACCACTCTCCATGTAGTACGTTGGGTCCCACTAGTCAGAGGGTGAAACAAACAAATTAATAAGAAAAATTAAAAGCACCAGTGGTGTATCTTACCTCACACATCTCGCTACTACTCGGGAACACTGTCCAATTGATGCCTTTGTTCGCTCACATACTATTTTAAGTGAATCCTTATTATGACATGCACACAATTTTGGGCACTTGTATTCGACCTAAGTCAGTGCGCCACCGTATCTCGTACGACTCCCTCCGTCTAGGTGTAGTAAGTCACGTTAGAAGGTGCAGCGGGACCAAGGTGCAAGCAGATTGGAGGAGAAGGAGAAACTTGACCGGTCATTCCTCCAATCAAAGCCCTGATTTCTGTCTCTAAACGCAACAATTAATCCAAACAACTAAGAGGTGCCATTTTAGCTACCATGCAGGGCCATGTATTAACTCGCATGCAAACCGACTTTGATTTCTTGACTGATCAATGCGTAGTTGCGCTCCATGCATTGGGTTTCCGGGGGAGATAACAAGGCAGAGTAAGGAGTGTTTTGTTGCATTGCTTAGGCTGGTCATAGTGGTGAGTAACTTGGACTAGTACAACATGCATATGTTACTAGTGTATGTTAGTACTACGCGAAGTTTGCCATCGGAAGCGAGCCGATCTGGCTCTCCTGAGCTAGCAAGGTTTTTCTAGCCCACCCAAACTGGCTGGCCCACAAAATCTAACATATTTTAACAGTTACAAATGCCTAACCTTGCCCGGCTATGCTATAAGCTGTTTTTGCTAAGGATCCAAACGCTCCCTAAGTAACAATGCTCGCTAGAAATGAGGCCAGGAGGGGATTGAGATGCGAAGTTAATGGACGACGCCTAAACATTTTGGGAATATCTGATTTCCATAGGATGACTTAACACCTAGATGGAGGGAGTACTACTCCTTAGTCTAGGTTTGATGGAATATTCGTCACCTCTTCTCTTCATGTACGTACTCCATTTGTATCTCACTTCATATGACTTCACACTCGCACGATTTTCCTATTCTATGAACCTGTGTGTGCGTGTGCGTGTGCGTGTGTGTGTGTTTAACAGCATGTGTGTGTTAGAGAGAGCGACAGATCGACCTACTCCTACAAAGAGATGGTGTGTAATGTACGATTTTAGCTGCCAGAGTTGGTGCATCCTCTCGTTTCCAGGCATCTGGTAGGGACAGGCGGACAGCTGCCACGCCCGCTCCTAACCAGCATGGCCCACCCAAAGCCCCTCCATCGCCCGCGTGCGCTTCCCGCCCGAAACGGTCAGTGCCTTATTCATGCCCGGGCAGAGCGGACACGACCTCTCACTGGCACCTGCATTGAAGGGAGAAGCGGATTCAAGAGTGATGGTTGCTTCGTCCGTCCAACTTACTGCTGGGTCTATGTGATTTGACGGCTCATTGGTCATTATTACTAAGGTGGTAGGACTGCTGGATGTCCCACGCTTTCGACGAAAGGAGGTACTACTAGATTACAATTTTATCCATTCTTACGGCGGAGGAGTGCAAGAGCAGTGAAAACACGTAGGCTCAGTGATTACATGGCCCACCTCACACTATCACCATATTTTCTGGACACCGTGCGACACCTAACTCTTTACATAGTACTCCCTCCGTTCCTAAATATAAGTCTTTGTAGAGATTCCACTAGGTGGACTACATACGGAACAAAATGAATGAATCTACACTTAAAATGCATCTATATACATCCGTATGTGGTTCATGGTGAAATCTCTACAAAGACTTATATTTAGGAACGGAGGAAGTACTTGTATAGTACGTACTGTAATTTATCAGCGAGATAGTACAATGCTATGAAGCTTCCAGCTTCTGTTACATGTATCTTGCGTCCAAGGTTGCCCATTGCAACATTTCATCAAATACAAAGGAGACTAACATGCATGCTATTGCATCTCAATGATTGACAGATCATAGCAAATATGTACTCCCTCCGTTCCAAAATAAGTGTCTCAACTTTATGCTACATACGGAGCAAAATGAGTGAATCTACACTCTAAAATACGTCTATATACATCAGTGTTTGGAGTATGTACTAGTAGTTCATATTGAAATCTACTAAAGGACATATATATTCCAAACAATATGATAATCTCTCTAACCAAGGTAGTAGGGACGAGGAGTAAACGGAGGGAGTAGTAAAATTTTCTCCTCGTCCCGCGAGCCACCGCACGCGTGGGCGAGGGATCGGGCGTAAGGCGTACAGTACTACTACTACTCATGCAGTCCCTAGCCATTGAAACAGAGACAGCTAAAGAAAAAACGATCCATGCAGTCCCTAGCCCTTGAACCGTAAACCCTAACCAGGCTTTAATTTGCTGGCAACGTCGGCGCTTCCTAAGAAATGAAGTTTGCAACCCTTTGACCATCGGATCATTTGTGCAGTTTCACCAAAATTGAGATGAGCATCCCTGTGGCAAAGAAATTGAAGAAGCATGATTAGAATAAGATTACTGGGACTAGTTGATGAGACATAAACTCATCACAAATACAGTACGTAGAAGCCAGTAGAGGTATGTGCGGGGCAAAGAAGTAGATAAATATCCACATGGAGCGATGTTGGCAGCTGGAGCAGTGGTGCAAGCCGGCTGTAAAGGGCGTTGTACCTGAGGGATGTCGGGACGTAGCTCAACCTAGAGGAGGGCGGCGGGAGGAGGCAACTACCCATGTCGCGGCAGTGAGCAATGGATGAAGGGAACCTCACCGGCTTTGTGAGAGAGAATGTCGGGGACCCCTGATCGGGACGTGCCCATAGTGGGTTTTCGCCATCGGAGACGGCGACCGCATCTACACTAAGCATCCACCCCTTCCACCGGTGGACATGATCCGCCGGGATGTTAGAGATGTGGCCACAGTGGTTTTGTGTGAGAGAGTGTGAAAACTAAAGAGAGCAACCCCAGCAAGCAACCGTGTAGGCTCGTCTTGCCTATGTATATACTAGAGCGGTTTCCTTTTCTCTCCATATGAACCTATTTATATTGCATACATGCCACTGAAGAAGAAAAAAACTTTATTTATAAATGACGCGGCACCTACTACTCGTTCTCCTATAAACCTTGTGCTTGGCATCTCCAAACTATTAACCTTGCGATTGGCTCTTCGCCTCTTCGGGAAGTCGAGCAATAATGGTACTGCAGTATATATGGTTCTAGCTATATGAGACCGAATGAATTGATGCATGTCCACCACGTGGCAAGGGTCGAGGGGCGAGGGCGAGTGCGTACTATTACGTTTGTTCCAATATGGACTACATACGGAGCAAAATGAGTGAATCTACACTCTAAAATACGTCTATATACATCATGGAGTATGTACTAGTAGTTCATATTGAAATCTACTAAAGGACATATATTCCAAACAATATGATAATCTCTCTAACCAAGGTAGGGATGAGGAGTAAACAGAGGGAGTACTAGTAAAATTTTCTGCTCGTCCTACGAGCCACCGCGCGCGTGGGCGAGGGAGCGGGCGTACTAAGCAACCTTCTCCTCGTTCTGCGAGTTGACGGGACACATCAAAAGTACTCCAGTGTATAGAGCCTTGCCTCTAAGGTAGGCCCCACATGGTTTGCCTCTTTTTTAACATAACGCATCAAGTCACAATTTATTTGTTCACCCGTGGTAGATGATCCTCCCTCCATCTAGTGAACAACCAGTACATGTGTCAAGTTACCAGGCGGGCTGCCTTTTCGTACAGAAATGAGCTCCACCGTGTACCCGCGCGGGTGTGCTTGGGAAAGAGACGGGAGTACGTGCGCTGTGCATGCACCTCTTCTCTTCGTGCACGTCCCCCACCTACGTGGGTGTGTGTGTGAGAGATACAAACCTAGACAAATGGCTTGTGTGTTCGTGAGTGTTTTTTTTTGGGGGGGAGGTTGATTTCATGAATGTATTTGTGGGAATATGTGTCGATGACATCTCAAACAAAATTTTACATGCAATGTGTGTGAAACGGAGGCCTATCCATATCATATATAGAGGGTCGGGCGATCCACGAGAAGAGAGGGAGGGGTCATAGATATCGATAGAGTCGAAGAGAGGATCAAGTGGGTGGGTGCGAGATCGATGCAGAGAGCCATCGAAATTGTGTGTGTGCAAGTCAAAGATATAGGGCGACTGACCTAGCTACCGGAACGTCAGAGGGCACAGGTCAAGTTTGTGTGTGGCAGGGAGACATGACTAGAGCGCTCGATGTATCGGTGTGTGTGTGTGTGTGCGAGGGGGTGGGGGAGGGGTAGGCAGAGGCCTAACTATAGAGGTAGAATGACTCGTATATGTGTTGAGAAGGAGAGACCCAGCTATGTCTTGAGGGAAATCGGTCGACGTCCATACATAACTGAAGGACGGGAAATAGGATGGGACAGAGAGAGAGAGAGGAGAGAGAGAGGGAGGGAGAGGGGTAGAGTGCTAGATGGGTGATGGAGTTGCTTCTCGAAGATGGTGGGAGAGGCCTACTAGACAAACTGAGGGTAGAACTGCAATATTATCAATAAGAGTGGGGATGTGTTTCTGTGTGTGCCTGTGCGTGATAGATCTATCGGGACACATCCATGGATGATGAAGGGGAACCATGTGTTTGGTAAGCAAACCTAACTAGATCGGTAGATCAATTGTTGTTTGTCGGAGGAAGGGAGAGACACAACTAATGAGGTAGATCGATCGACGCGTGGGGAAAAACGAGTTATAAGGACCTAGCTAGCTATATGTATAGCGGGAGATCGGTCGGTGTACGTCCATTTGTTAGAGGCAAATAAGGCCCGACGAGATGGATAGACAGAGAGAATGGAGCTAGGAGGTGGTGCGAGAGGCCCAGCTACTAGCTAGATAGGGGGAGGAGTGTGCGGTTGTGAGATCGATGAAAAGAGGGGCGAGAGTTTACACGTGTGTGGGACCGTATGAGAGACACGAGGCAAGGACACATAAAGGAGGAGATTGAAGGTGCGTGTGTATGTTGTAGGCAGACATCGCTGGAGAGGTTTATCGATCGGTGTGTGTCGGAAAGGAGTTGTGGAGACTGTGGGAGAACGACCTAAAGAAAAAAATGAATGTGCGCGATGGATAGAATGCTGAGGGAGGGGGAGGGCGAGGAGGGCGTGTGCATGCACGAGAGAAAGTTAGTGGTAGCTACAAAGGTTAGAGGATTGTGTGGTTGTAAGAGACTAACAAAGATCATAATTTGATATGAAAGTGGATTCATATATTTGAACAGGAGATCATAGTGTTTTAAACATATGCATGCATGAATATAGCGGTGATACGCGTGTTGTGGTTTTGCACATGTTATACCATAATGTGATAATGCATGGCGTTTGCAACTCACAGCTAAATGTCGAACAATCTAAACCATACTATACATCGAACAATCTCACATTTTATTTGAATTTGTGATAATGTGTGGCGTTTGCAGCTTACAACTAAATATCGAACAATCTAAACAATACTATATATCGAACATTCTCACATTTTATTTGAATTTGTGGTAATGTGTGGTGTTTGCAACTCACATCTAAATACTTGTAGGCGTAGGGGGCGGGGCACCATACATAATGTGATAAACACATTATACATATGAGACATGGTTTAGTTTGTGAAGATCTAGCTAGAGCTTGAAATGTACTATGATTTGAAATCAACATAAAGTGGATTCAAAAAATCGAGTTCGAGTTCATATAGTACACATAGTTCATATGTAACTCGAGACTAATCATGTGGTGTGCTGTGAAGATAATACACAAACGATGGTTTAACTTGACAATAATGACGATTGTAGATCTTATTAAAACAGAGAAACGAATTCAAATGCTTTGACTTCACAACAATCATTATTGTAGATCTTATTCAAATAGAGAAACGAATTCAAATTTAGTTCATATTGAAGCGGTAGTATATACGTTTGGAATGCACTAAAACGTTCATTTGAGTACTAGGTTGCATGCATTATACACGTAGCGAAATATTTTAATTGAACATAACATGAATTCAAAGTTTTGAATGACATTTGTAGTGCGAATTGATTTGGTACAGTACACGTTAGGCTTGTCCAGAAATTTAAACCTGCGCCATGTTAGCCCGAAATATTTAAGATATATCTTTGTCTCGTTGTGCTCCGACAACTCCGTCCATCTCAACCCGCTCCTTGCTATTCCAAAATTACAACGCGCGCGAAAACTCCCACCTCCTGTGAAATCCCGACATGCGAAATGCCCGTGATACCCCTGAACCGAAAGAACCGCCTCAAACCGGTGGGGGTACTTTCATAACTTACCCCACATTTCAGAAAAGCGCGTCCCTAAGCCATGGTTCCCCACTCCCATTCCATCCGCCCACCCATTCGTACACCGAGGCCGGGAAAACCCGCGAAGCCCCACACCCTCCTCCGTCCGCCACCCAGCCGGAGACTCTTCCCCGATGATGTCGTCCACAGCAACACCTCGACGTCCCTCATCCACCGTACCGAATGAGGATACGTCATCGATCTGGTCGTCTCGCCGGTTCAGCCACCCCGTCCTCCACCTCCAAGGAGCTACCCTGATGTTCCCCTGGTCTTTCGCGCCACCTCCATTCCCACACCGCCGTCTTCACCTGCACCACCACAAGAGCACCATCATCACCGTTTCCTCGAATGAATCTATGGCCTAATCGGCGCCACCAAAGAGGTTGTACACTAATCGCCGCATTTTCTTCTTGATTCGATCTCACGGTGCTGCCGGCGCTCGGTCCCGAGCCGACACGGCGCGGCTCCATCCACGGCGGCGTCGCCGGCCACTTCCTCCACGGCGTCGCTCCCTCGGCAGCGGCGTCCACATCAGTAGGAGCTGCTGATGCTTTAGCTCTCGCTCGCGCTGATGCTCTGCTCTTGCTCTCGGTCCCCTGCCTAGTCTGCTCTTGCTCCTACTCTTGCTCGCGCTGCTCCTCTCGCTCTTGCTCTTGCTTGCAATGCTACTCCGATTTAGCTACACTTCATTTGACTGAATCGACTTTTGGGTCAGTCGATTTTCAGGGGGTGGGGGCTCGCCGGAGTTAAGGAAGAACCAGTTGCAGCGGGGAGGGGGCTCGCTGGAGAGGTACTCCACTATATATCTTAGGGTTCAGGGTGGGGCGGTGGTCGCCGGCAGTGGTGGGGCAGTGGCGTGGGGATCGCCGGAGAAAAAGCTCGGCATGGGGGGGCCTACAGGGATGGCCGGGGCGGCGGCGGACCAGCGATGGGGAGTGTTTTCGGGGTGGGCGGGGCGGCGCACCGACAGCCACAGGCGGCGGGGGCGGCTGTTTGGCTGTGGCTGGAGGCTCAGGGGGTGGAGGTTGAAGATGAACTGCAGGCCCTTGATTTCGTATCCAACGGCTATAAAATTGACTGACCAGAGATGAAAAAGTCAGTCGACTGACGTGTAGCCTCACCTCTAGTGCGTTCAGTTTCGATAGTAAAATTCAGTTTCGACAGCAAAATTCAGTTTCGATAGTTAAGTTTAGTTTCGACAGTTAAGTTCAGAGATGAGCGGCTAATGTATACATCTAGCACTTTGTGGTTATGTATTTTACGTGTTCTATTGGAGATGCTATTAGAATTCCAGTCAGGTTAACGTTGTCTCTCTTATCCTGCTTCATCCTCGGCGTCGTACAACTCACCGGAGCTGCTCCAACGATGAAACCCTCCATCACAGTGGAGCAGTACCTCGGGCTCCATCTCCAGGCGCCTAAGATCTTCTTCCCCTCCTCTGATAGCCAAGTCAGCCAGAGCATCCTCACCGGCCAACCCAATCATGCTGAGATCGACATGGCTTCGCCAAAGAGGTTGTACACTTGTTGCATATCTTTTTTACTCTACATGTTATATATATTGTCCACTGAGCACACAGAGTAATGGGAAATACGATCATTTTATCCTACTATATGACAATCAGTTAGGTACCAGGCAACTTAGCTATCCGTGATGGACTCTCTTGAACGCCATCATTATTTATCTCTGCGCGTTTGAGCTGTGCATTTGTCGATGGCCCTGGGAGTTGAGCTAGTAGGGCAGTGGCCTGGGTCCAAAGTAATAGAAGTAGCACAAAAACATTTTTTAGTGTAGGCTTTTCCTTACTCAAGCCTGCCTACTGGAATCGCCAGTGCTTGAAAGGAAAAGTGAATGAAAAACATAGGAATTGGAAAGTTCCGTATGGTACTACTTTTCATGAATTTGGTGCAAAGGAATGGAGCAAAGGAAAACTGTAGGATTTGTTCCTTTAGTGTCTCCTTGAAAGAAAAACCGTAGGAATCTAAATTTCCACTTGTCCTCCTTTTCAAATTCCTATTCATGAAGCAAAAGACTAAGAGATAGTAGCATAATAGCATTATAACCGTACATTTTCTTGTGGTTTGACTTAATCTCACCATGCTTCTTTGCATCTTGTGATCTTCCAATTCTTTTGAACCAAACACCCAGATTGGCAAAAATCCTCTGTTTTTAAATTCTCTGTTTTGCACGTGCATTCCTATCCTATTCCTGTCTATTTCCTATCCCTGCATTGTTAGAATCCTCAAATTCAAACAAGCCCTTACACAATTACTTCTATTACAGATATGTGTCAAAGAAAACCTTGTGTGGTTTGTCCTGCTCCTGCGGTGCTGTGTTCCACCCCAGCTCAGCTGCTCCAATGACGGAAGGGTTCACCACAGCAGGGATCCGCTCTCCAGACTGTCTTTCGCCGCCTCAGATCTACTTCCCCGCCACCGGCAGCCACGACAACTGCATTACCATCATCAACTGAGCAGATGACCTTGAGGACTACACGGGTCCGCAAGAGAGGTCGCACTCTTCCGTGTCTGCTTACGTTATGCATCACTTAATATGATGGCATGCTACTTTATCATCGTGTTCACCTATTAGACTCTGAGTCAGGTCCAAACTTATGCTGACACTTTAGTTTTTAAATGGTTGTGGGGTACATATTGGGGCAGCAATCAGTACTATCTATCTACTATCTGGTTAATCTCGGGTGTCTACTATGAGTTTCATGTTGGGTGCAAACAAACATTAAAGGAGCCATTATCTGTATTTTTTAACTAAAGCTATTATCTGCCTGCTACCATTGGTTTTGGGTCTATCCATAGTTTGCTACCATCACTCTGGATCTGTGCATGCACTCCTTACATAATCTCACTATGTTTTATTCCTATGCATGTCAGTTATTGTACACAATGGAACTGGACATGTAGAGCAAAAGAGACGAGCCTTGCGTGGCAATAAAATTTCATGCAGACGTCACTCCATGGTGGGCGCAAAGGCAGCCCCCCTCCAATCATTTTGGATCTCAATCAAGAGGAAGATAACTGTTCTGAGGGGGATCCAGAAGCAGAAGACCACTCCTATTTACCCCATGAGGTCTTCGCTCTAACTTGGCATGCTGATGTTGGTTATATCATGCATATGGTGCCTTGCATTGCTTACTTTATACATCAAATATGTCAACTGCTTAGTTTAAACATGCTTTGTGTGAATGCCATCTATTTAGTTTATTCATCGTTTATGTGAATTATGCAATTCCATCTTGTTTAGCCAGGAATCATATATGTGAATTTTGCAATGCCATCCTGCTTAGCCAGTCATCTTATATGTGAATTATATCAGGCCATCCTTTTTTTTCGTTATGTATTACATTTGTCAAAAATGTTAGTACATTCAACTACTCTTCGTGTGCATCAGCCATTTGACACGGTGATGGAAAATTCTGGAGTGAAAACAAGGTCTTCAGAGCAGACTATGCTATCTGACGAAGCGCATATCTCGCTGGTTACGGTTAGCTCCTCAGAGGAGGATTCAGAGACAGATGACCAGTCCTATCCCCCCCCCCCCGAGGTGTATGCTCTAATTAACTTGGCAGGGTTATGTTGCTCATATCGTGTGTATGGTGTCTTGCATTGCGATGTCACTTGATTAGTTTAGACATGCTTTGTGTGAATGCCACCTGTTTAGTGTCTAATTACAATATATGTGAATTATGCATTGCCATCTTATTGCAAGACATTATATATGTGAATTATGCAATGCTATCTTGTTGCAAAGGCATTATATATGTGAATTATGCAATGCCATGCTGTTGAGCCAATCATCATGTATGTGAATTATATCATGCTATCATTTTTTTGTATTACGTGTTCCATTTGTCGACAACGTTTGTATATTCAACTACTCTTCCTGTGCATCAAGCATTTGAAGCGGTGATGGAAGTATCTGGAGTGAAAACAAGGTATTCAGAGCAGACAATGCTACCTGCTGAAGCAGACATCTTGCTGGATACATAGAGCTCCTCAGAGGAGGATTCAGAGACTGATGACCAGTCCTATTTCCCCCCTGAGGTCTATGCTCAAACTTGGCAGGGTTATATTACCCATGTCATTGATGACCCACAAGTATAGGGGGTCTATCATAGTCCTTTCGATAAGTAAGAGTGTCGAACCCAACGAGGAGCAAAAGGAAATGATAAGCGGTTTTCAGCAAGGTATTCTCTGCAAGTACTGAAATAAGTGGTAACAGATAGTTTTGTGATAAGATAGGTTGTAATGAGCAACAAGTAACAAAAGTAAATAAAGTGCAGCAAGGTGGCCCAATCCTTTTGTAGCAAAGGACAAGCCGGAACAAACTCTTATAATAGGAAAAGCACTCCCGAGGACACATGGGAATATCGTCAAGCTAGTTTTCATCACGTTCATATGATTCGCGTTCGATACTTTGATAATTTGATATGTGGGTGGACTGGTGCTTGGGTGTTGTTCTTACTTGAACAAGCATCCCACTTATGATTAACCTCTATTGCAAGCATCCGCAACTACAACAAAAGTATTAAGGTAAACCTAACCATAGCATGAAACATATGGATCCAAATCAGCCCCTTACGAAGCAACGCATAAACTAGGGTTTAAGCTTCTATCACTCTAGCAACCCATCATCTACTTATTACTTCCCAATGCCTTCCTCTAGGACCAAATAATGGTGAAGTGTTATGTAGTCGACGTTCACATAACACCACTAGAGTCTAGACAACATACATCTTATGAAAATATCAAATGAATACCAAATTCACATGACTACTCATAGCAAGACTTCTCCCTTGTCCTCGGGAACGAATGTAATTACTCACAAAGCATATTCATGTCCATAATCAGAGGGGTAATAATATGCATACAGGATCTGAACATATGATCTTCCACCAAATAAACCAACTAGCATCAACTACTAGGAGTAATCAAGACTACTAGCAACCTACTAGCACCAATCCCGGACTTTGAGACAAGAATTGGATACAAGAGATGAACTAGGGTTTGGAGATGAGATGGTGCTAGTGAAGATGTTGATGGAGATTGCCCTCTCCCGATGAGAGGAGCGTTGGTGATGACGATGGTGATGATTTCCCCCTCCCGGAGGGAAGTTTCCCCGGCAGAACAGCTCTGCCGGAGCTCTAGATTGGATCCGCCAAGGTTCCGCCTCGTGGCGGTGGAGTCTCATCCCAAAAAGTTCCTTCTTATTTTTTCTCATCGAAAGACTTCATATAGGAGAAGATGGACGTAGGAGAGCCACCAGGGGGCCCACGAGGTAGGGGGCGCCCTAGGGGGGGCGCACCCCCACCCTCGTGAGCAGGATGTGGGCCCCCTGGCCTTCATCTTTGGCGAGGATCTTTCTTTATTTATTTTAAGACGTTCTGTGGAGTTTCAAGACTTTTTGGAGTTGCGCAAAATAGGTCTCTAATATTTGCTCCTTTTCCAGCCCAGAATTCCAGCTGCCGGCATTCTCCCTCCTTATGTAAACCTTGTAAAATAAGAGAGAATAGCCATAAGTATTGTGACATAAAGTGAAATAACAGCCCATAATGCAATAAATATTGATATAAAAGCATGATGCAAAATGGACGTATCAGTCATGCATGTTGTCTTGCATTGCTTAGTTTTTACACCATATATGGATTGCCATCTGCTTACTTGCTTACTATATAAATCATATATTTGAATTATATCATGCCATCATGTTTACATACACAACATCTATCTGAATTATGGCATGGCAACCCATTTAATAAAGACATCATATAGATATATCATCTCATCCTGTTTAGTGTTTACAGTCATCATATTTTGAATTATGTCATTCTATCCGGGAATTATATCATGCTATCATGTTTCCATAGGCGGCATGTATGTGAATTATGACATGCCAACCTATTTAATAAACACATTATATAGTTATATCATGCCATCCTGTTTACATGGTCATCATATTTTGAACTATGTCTTTCCATCTTTTTTAGTTAGCCATCATAATGTGAAATTGTATCATGCTATCCTATTTAGTTAGCCATCATATATGTGAAATTGTGTCATGCTATCCTGTTTGGTTAGAAAACATAAATGTGAATTATTTCATGCCCTCTTTTATTCCCCACTATCCATTGCACCTGTCTATCATACAATGTCTGTACATTTAATTACTTTTCTTGTTTATCAGCCATTTGAATTGGAGAGGGTGATGGCAGTATCTAAGGGAGTAACAACACGGTCTTTAGAAAAGATAGTGCTACCAGTTGATGCAAATATAACCACGGTTGTAATTGCCCAAGAACCAGCCCCACCACACATAACCCAGACTCTCGTAGATTGTACCCCTACCCAGTTGGACAGAGAACCAGCTACACCCCTTCTAACCCCAACCCCAGCAAATAGTAACCCAGTTCCAGTTGACACAGCACCGTCTCCACCACAGAGCACCCAAACACGAGTAGTTAGTAAGGGAACTGCAGTGCCCAAAGCACGAGGACCACCACTCCGAATCCCAACTCAACGCTTAAAGGAGAAGAAGAATTGTTCTCAGGTCAGGTTCTGTAGCAATGGTTCATACTCCTTTGCTCTTGCATCACTGTATTTACTCAGACCAACTATTTTCAAATTTGAAGGATGGAATTGAAACTCCAATGGCGCAACAGGTATGTTTTAAACTTGTTTCTTTAACTGGTTTGCTGTTGTAACTTGCTCCATATTGATTTCAGTTCCAATTGAATAAACAATTATGTTCTCATGTCATGCACATTACAAGTGTCTCTATAGTTTCCCACACTTATATTCTGTCTATTCTGCTTTGTCTTGAACAAATATTATTTGAATTGTGTCTCTATCTTGATTTGGCAACAAAAACTACAATGATATAGACCATAAAGTGACCATGGTACGTAGATATATGTTTGTTTCATGTTGTTATCCTGTACAATTTACTACTTAACTGATTTACCAAAATGAGTTTCATATACAACATGGTAAACCTGTGACGTGGCTGCTTGTATCTCTTTTAGAATGCGGACAAAATATTGGAGAACAATACCCCGTTATGCAATGGTGAAGGAAGTAATGCAGATAAGGTTCAAGATAGTCAGACATCCCTGTTGGTCTCCAAGAAAGCTGATAAAAACTACCTTGACGACAGTGAGAGAACCCAGAAGTCCTGTCTTGATGTAGTGTTCGAGTTACTGGCCACTACTGCTGGCACAAGCTCTTCGAACTCGTTGCCTGAATCAGTTCGTCTTCTTGAGTCTCAGCTTCAAGTTGAAAGACATCGATCAGATGTGTTGCGACGGGAAGCTGAAGGACTGAGGAAGTCCCTACAGAATTCAGATGCATACTTTCTGGTGCAACAGCAAGCGCCGGAGGATTTAAGCGCCAAACAAGAGAAAGTTAATAAGATTGCTAAGCATCTTGCCAGCATTATGGGTACCCAGGATATTGTTTCTTGAGATCTTCTGAAGTGGTTTCAGTTCTGGACTTGTTTTGGTGCGGTGTTTATTTGCACTGCTCGCCAACTTTGACAACCAGTGTATATGATATGCTGCTTTGTTCCCTATATTTGCACTAGTGGCGAACTTTGATGCCCAGTGGATGTAATATGTGTAATAGCCGTGATAGCCTAGCGTAAGTTGCTTGATTATTTATTTCCTTGTTGTCTTGTTTATTTGTTTGCTTGTAGTCAGTGTTGTTCTTTTTCCTTGGTTTGCTAGTGGCCGCAATAACCTATTTTTTAAAACTAGGCCACAATAACCATGGGCTACATATTTACTGTAGTGACACTGGGCCTTCTACAGGCCGTAGAAACAATGGGCCTTCTACGGGGTGTAGAAACAATGGGCCTTCTACGGGCCGTATCATCAATGGGTCTTCTACGGGCTGTATCATCAATGGGCCTTATACGGGCCGTATGATCGATTGCCCAAACATGGGCCAATAACATACTGCTTTATGGCCGTAAACGGGATAGAGTTGGAATCGTCCGTTCATGGGCCGACCATAATGGGTCATCTTTAATCGGTCGTATTTGATGACGCTATGAAAACGGCCCAACGTATTAACGGGCCACAAACAGACCGACTATAAGAACGGGCTAAATTTGGCCCACAAGCAGAAAATGACAGTAACGAGCCGTAAGTAACCGAATGCTGGAAATGAGCCCAAGAATAAATGGGCCTTGAGAAGGCCGAAAGATAGCATGGGCTGGAAACGGCCCAACAGAATAATGGGCCGTTAACGGGTATAAAGTGATACACTATTCATTATGGGCCAGTTTTACCACAGGTCGTTAATGGGCCGAGGGTTACTAAGGGCCTCATATGGGCAAAAGACGTCATGGGCCATACATGAGCCGGAAGTTAAAACGGGCTGGAATTATATTGGACGGCCCATACGACGCTACTGGGCCTAATTCGGATAGGCCGTAAATGGGCCCTGGGTTAGCGGGTTGTAAATGGGTTATCTGCGAACAGGCAATTAACAGGCTTGCCATGGGCCAGCCCACCACCTTTTGACCAAGTCAAACAGGCTGGCTTTTTCACAGGAATGGGCCTCTGTTAGGCCGTGCCACGTGTCGGCGTATCATAGGCGCTTTGGGTCCAATGAGTGGATGCCATCTATCCCAACGGTGAGCCGACACGTGTTTCCTCTAGCCAATGATGATTTTACACGTGGAAAATCCCCATTGGTCGGGGCTGTTAACAGGTTATCGGATCCAAAACCGGACCCGATAGCGTGTTCCGTTACGGTGGATGCCACGTGTTGGTCACCCTTGACGAAAGCACTTCTGTGACGCGCGATTTATCGTCATGGGAGTGGACACTTCCATGATGATAATTTTGGTAATGTCATGGAACACTTCTACGACAGCACATGTATGACTATCTTGATTCTGTCATAAAATTGTCATGGATGTACATGCATGACAGAAAATGTGACCTACTGTGACAAGCACGTATCATCATGGATGTGTATTTTTTGTAGTGGTACTTTGTTTCGATAACTAATAGATTTTTGCAATAAGTATGTGAGTTCTTTATGACAAATGTTGAGTCCATGGATTATACGCACCCTCACCCTTCCACAATTGCTAGCCTCTCTAGTACCGCACAACTTTCGCCGGTACCATAAACCCACCATATACCTTCCTCAAAACAGCCACCATACCTACCTATTATGGTATTTCCATAGCCATTCCGAGATATATTGCCATGCAACTTTGCGCCGTCCCATTTGCTATGACATGCTTCATCATTGTCATATTGCTTTGCATGATCATGTAGTTGACATCGTATTTGTGGCAAAGCCACCGTTCATAATTTTTTCATGCATATCACTCTTGATTCATTGCATATCCCGGTACACCGCCGGAGGCATTCACATAGAGTCATATTTTGTTCTAAGTATTGAGTTGTAATTCTTGAGTTGTAAGTAAAAAAAGTGTGATGATCATCATTATTAGAGCATTGTCCCAGTGAGGAAAGGACGATGGAGACTATAATTCCCCTACAAGTCGGGATGAGACTCCGGACAAAAAAAAGAGGCCAAAAAAAGAAAAAAAAAGAAGAAGGACCAAATAAAAAAATAAAAAAATGAAATGAGAGAAAAAGGGAGAAGGGACAATGTTACTATCCTTTTTCCACACTTGTGCTTCAAAGTAGCACCATCATCTTCATGATAGAGAGTCTCTTATGTTGTCACTTTCATAAACTAGTGGGAATTTTACATTATAGAACTTGGCACGTATATTCCAATGATGGGCTTCCTCAAATTGCCCTAGGTCTTCGTGAGCAAGCAAGTTGGATGCACACCCACTTAGTTTCTTTTGTTGAGCTTTCATACACTTATAGCTCTAGTGCATCCGTTGCATGGCAATCCCTACTCACTCACCTTGATATCTATTAATGGGCATCTCCATAGCCCGTTGTATGCCTAGTTGATGTGAGACTATCTTCTCCTTTTTTGTCTTCTCCACAACCACCATTCTGTTCGACCATAGTGCTATATCCATGGCTCACGCTCATATATTGCGTGAAGATTGAAGAAGTTTGAGAACATCAAAAGTATGAAACAATTGCTTGCCTTGTCATCGGGGTTGTGCATGATTTAATATTTTGTGTGATGAAAATAGAGCATAGCCAGACTATATGATTTTGTAGGGATAACTTTCTTTGGCCATGTTATTTTGATAAGACATGATTGCTTAGTTAGTATGCTTGAAGTATTATTATTTCTATGTCAATATTAAACTTTTATCTTGAATACTTCGGATCTAAACATTCATGCCACAATAAAGAAAAATTACATTGAGAAATATGTTAGGAAGCATTCCACATCAAAAATTCTGTTTTTATCATTTACCTACTCGAGGACGAGCAGGAATTAATCTTGGGGATGCTTGATACGTCTCCAACGTATCTATAATTTTTTATTGTTCCATGCTATTATATTATCTATTTTGGATGTTAATGGGCTTATTTTTACACTTTTATATTATTTTTGGGACTAACCTATTATATTATCTATTTCGGATGTTAATTGTTGTTTTTTTACCTATTTTAGAGTTTCGCCGAAAAGGAATATCAAACAGAGTCAAAACGGAATGAAACCTTCGGGAACTTGATTTTTGGAACAAACGTGATCCAGAGGACTTGCAGTGGACATCAAGAAACAATCGAGGAGGCCACGAGGCAGGGGGCGTGCCCTCCACCCTCGTGGGCCCCTCATTGCTCCACCGACCTACTTCTTCCTCTTATATATATCCATATACCCCGCAAACATCCAGGAGCACCTTGAAAACCTAATTCCACCGCCGCAACCTTCTGTACCCAAGAGATCCCATCTTGGGGCCTCTTCCGGAGCTCCGTCGGAGGGGGCATTGATCACGGAGGGCCTCTACATCAACTCCATGGCCCCTCCGATGATGTGTGAGTAGTTTATTTCAGACCTTCGGGTCCATAGCTAGTAGCTAGATGGCTTCTTCTCTCTCTTTGGATCTCAATACAAAGTTCTCCTCGATTCTCTTGGAGATCTATTCGGTGTAATCTTATTTTGCGGTGTGTTTGTCGAGATCCGACGAATTGTGGGTTTATGATCGAGTCTATCTATGAACAATATTTGAATCTTCTCTGAATTCTTTTATGTATGATTGGTTTATCTTTGCAAGTCTTTTCGAATTATCAGCTTGGTTTGGCCTACTAGATTGATCTTTCTTGCAATGGGAGAAGTGCTTAGCCTTGGGTTCAATCTTGCGGTGCTCGATCCCAGTGGCAGAAAGGGAAACGACACGTATTGTATTGTTGCTATCGAGGATAAAAAGATGGGGTTTACATCATATTGCATGAGCTTATCCCTCTACATCATGTCATCTTGCTTAAGGCGTTACTCTGTTCTTATGAACTTAATACTCTAGATGCATGCTGGATAGCGGTCGATGTGTGGAGTAATAGTAGTAGATGCAGAATCGTTTCGGTCTACTTGTCACGGACGTGATGCCTATATACATGATCATGCCTAGATATTCTCATAATTATTTGCTTTTCTATCAATTGCTCGACAGTAATTTGTTCACCCACCGTAATACTGCTTATTCTATCTTGCGAGAAGCCAGTAGTGAAACCTATGGTCCCCGGGTCTATTCTCCATCATACAAGTTTCCAATCTATTTTATTTTGCTATCTTTTACTTTCAATCTATATCATAAAAATACCAAAAATATTTATCTTAACATTATCAGCTCTATCAGATCTCACTCTTGCAAGTGGCCGTGAAGGGATTGACAACCCCTTTATCGCATTGGTTGCGAGATTCTTATTTGTGTGTGTACGTATGAGGTGAATCGCGTGTGGTCTCCTACTGGATTGATACCTTCGTTCTTAAAAACTGAGAGAAATACTTATGCTGCTTTACTGCACCACCCTTTCCTCTTCAAGGAAAACCAACACAGTGCTCAAGAGGTAGCACGTATCAAGCATCCCCAAGCTTAATTCATGCTCGTCCTCGAGTAGGTAAATGATTAAAACAGAATTTTCGATATGGAATGCTTCCTAACATATTTCTCAAGTTAATTTTCTTTATTGTGGCATGAATATTCAGATCCGAAAGATTCAAGATAAAAGTTTAATATTGACATAAAAATAATAATACTTCAAGCATACTAACTAAGCAATCATGTCTTCTCAAAATAACATGGCCAAAGAAAGTTCATCCCTACAAAATCATATAGTTTGGTCATGCTCCATTTTCGTCACACAAGAATGCTCTCATCATGCACAACCCCGATGACAAGCCAAACAATTGTTTCATACTTTAGTAATCTCAAACTTTTTTCAACTTTCACGCAATACATGAGCGTGAGCCATGGATATAGCACTATGGGTGGAATAGAATATAATGAAGGGGGTTATGTGGAGAAGACAAAAAAGGAGAAAGTCTCACATTGACGCGGCTAATCCATGGGATAGGGAGATGCCCATCAATTGATGTCAATGCAAGGAGTAGGGATTGCCATGCAACGGATGCACTAGAGCTATAAATGTATGAAAGCTCAGCAAAAGAAACTAAGTGGGTGTGTATCCAACTTGCTTGCTCACGAAGACCTAGGGCACTTGATGAGGCCCATTGTTGGAATATACAAGCCAAATTATATAATGAAAAATTCCCACTAGTATATGAAAATGACAAAACAAGAGACTCTCTATCATAAAGATCATGGTGCTACATTGAAGTACAAGTGTGGAAAAAGGATAGTAGCATTGCCCCTTTTTTGGGGGGGGGGCTTCTTTTTTTTATTTGGCCTTTCTCTCTTTTGGGGGGGGGGGGGGGACAATGCTCTATTAATGATGATCAACACACTTCTATTTATTACAACTCAATGATTACAACTCGATACTAGAACAAGATATGACTCTAGATAAATGCCTCCGACAGTGTACCGGGATGTGCAATGACTCATGAGTGACATGTATGAAAGAATTACGAACGGTGGCTTTGCCACAAATACGATGTCAACTACATGATCATGCAAGGCAATATGACAATGATGATGTGTGTCATAATAAACGGAACGGTGGAAAGTTGCATGGCAATATATCTCAGAATGGATATGGAAATGCCATAATAGGTAGGTATGGTGGCTATTTTGAGGAAGATATAAGGAGTTTTATGTGTGATAGAGCGTATCATATCACGGGGTTTGGATGCACCGGCGTAGTTTGCACCAACTCTCAAGGTGAGAAAGGGCAATACACGGTACCGAAGAGGCAAGCAATGATGGAAGGGTGAGAGTGCGTATAATCCATGGACTCAACATTAGTCATAAAGAACTCACATACTTATTTCAAAAATCTACAAGTCATCAAAAACCAAGTATTACGCGCATGCTCCTAGGGGGATAGATTGGTAGGAAAAGACCATCGCTCGTCCCCCACCGCCACTCATAAGGAAGACAATCAAATAACACCTCATGTTTCAAATTTGTTACACAACGTTTACCATACGTGCATGCTATGGGACTTGCAAACTTCAACACAAGTATTTCTCAAATTCACAATTACTCAACCAGCACAACTTTGATATCAATATCTCCATATCTCAAAACAATCATCAAGTATGAAACTTCTCTTAGTATTCAGTGCACTTATATGAAAGTTTTTTTATTATGCCTAAAAGCAAATTGCCATATTGTTCTAAAGGACTCTCAAGATAATATAAGTGAATCATGAGAGATCAATTATTTCTATAAAATAAAACCACCACCGTGCTCTAAAAGATATATGTGAAGCACTAGAGCAAAAACTATATAGCTCAAAAGATATAAGTGAAGCACATAGAGTATTCTAATAAATTCCGACTCATGTGTGTCTCTCTCAAAAGGTGTGTACATCAAGGATGATTGTGGTAAACTAAAAATCAAAGACTCAAATCATACAAGACGCTCCAAGTAAAACACATATCATGTGGTGAATAAAAATATAGCTCCAAGTAAAGTTACCGAGGAACGAAGACAAAAGAGGGGATGCCTTCCGGGGCATCCCCAAGCTTAGGCTTTTTGGTGTCCTTGGATTTTACCTTGGGGTGCCTTGGGCATCCCCAAGCTTAGGCTATTGCCACTCCTTGTTCCATAATCCATCAAATCTTTACCCAAAAATTGAAAACTTCACAACACAAAACTTAACAGAAAATCTTGTGAGCTCCGTTAGCGAAAGAAAACAAAATATCACTTCAAGGTACTGTAATGAACTCATTCTTTATTTATATTGGTGTTAAACCTACTGTATTCCAACTTATATATATGGTTTATAAACTCCATTACTAACCATAGTTTCATCAAAATAAGCAAACAACACACGAAAAACAGAATCTGTCAAAAACAGAACAGTCTGTAGTAATCTGTAACTAACGTAAACTTCTGGAACCCCAAAAATTCTAAAATAAATTGATGGACGTGAGGAATTTTTTTATTAATCATCTGCAAAATGAATTAACTAAATATCACTCTCCAATAAAAAAATGGCAGCAATTCTCGTGAGCACTAAAGTTTCTGTTTTTTACAGCAAGATCAAAAAGACTTTCCCCAAGTCTTCCCAACGGTTCTACTTGGCACAAACACTAATTAAACACAAAAAACACAACAAAAACAAAGTCTAGATAAATTATCTTATCTATATCTATCTATCTATCTATCTATCTATCTATCTATCTATCTATCTATAACTATCTATCTATCTTCTATACTTATACCTCTATCTATCTATCTATCTATCTATATCTATCTATCTATCTATCTATCTATCTATCTATCTATCTATCTATCTATCTATCTATACCTATACTAATTTGTGACTTCCAAAAAATTCTCACGTTAATTAGAATTTATGAGCCGTTAATCTGGTGGGACCAAATTATTACGGTGTAGATCGACTGATGAAATCCTCCATGAAAAAAAATTAATTTTTAATAACTTTTACCTCAATCAATTTAAAACTCCCGATATATTGTTAAAAACACTCCCGACCTGTTTGATGAACCCACGTTAATCCACATGAACTAACCGTCCATCATCGGGAGCATGCTATAATGGTCCCGATTTAATATGCTGATTTTGACGTACAGATCGTACTAATAACAAACTCTAACCTTCCATACTCAAAAAAAATCTAACCTAACTTCCTTTGAACTGTTGATCCGTATATTCTGACAATACCATCGGGCCTTTCAGCCGCCTTAGTCGAGCTCAATGGCGTGTCCTGAGCTGCATCGTCTCAGATCATCATGGGTTTCTACATGGATGCAGCCAAATGGCTTGAGCTCCCCTATGTACATATACAGAACGGACCAGATATGTTCATGATGGGTTCGGCCGTAAGACATCAAGGAGACTGAGAGCGCCGACGGCAGCCATGATCCTCAACATACAACAGCTTTGGCGCACCTGAAGGACAGGGAGATGGTGGACGGCTGGACGACGACGGATGCGCTCCTCGGAAAACTCAAGGTTAAACGATACAGCTGATCCAATGGTTTCTATGGCTATACTCATGTATGAGGAGATGGATATATGGCAAAATACGGCCACGTACAAAACCTAGCAGACTGTTGGATCTTTTCTATTTGGAGACACACACACGTAAACATGATTTGATTGCCATGCTCGTAACATGCCTCGTCACGCAAGCGTGTACGTGCATGTACTCTACGTACGGCCGGAAAGAATTTGGTTGATTCAATGGCTTGCTCTCAATGATAAAGTAATACAGTGAGATATCATCAGGTCCGCCCCTACACCCAATGACTGAATATTTACTGCAGTTTTTTTTGCATGCTATACATGGCAGTGGTTAGAATTTGAAATTTGAAAGTTAATTGCGATCTGTGTCAGAATAATTGGTAACCTCAGTCATGCATGCAAGCGCTTGGCCATCTGTAGGTTTGTTTTATTGCAATGTTTTGACATTCTGATTTCGTAGTAAACACATTATGTTTGCATTACTTCTTCTGATTTTGTTTGCTTCTAGAGTGCATGCATTTATTTGCTCCTGGCATATATGTACGTAATCAAAATTATTTCAAGGTGGGTTCCCCAATTTAGCCAGTTTGAGATGGTACACAGGAACACATTGCATTGGCCCCTCTTCTGTATTTGAAGCTTGATGTAGCACTATTATGATGTCGCTTTTAATTGCAAACGTTCACTTCCCAACAAATATTGTTACACTTTATCATGTGTGATTTATTATAGTTTTCAAGGAAATCCACCGATTTGCTAGGGTTCGCCACTCATTTAAAATATTTTCTGCCTACTTCTAATCGGCTCTAATTTCTCTAATTACCTTATGTTGACGAATACCAACACTTATGATGTATGCTTGATCCATCATGGTGAGTTTTCTAAATCAAGTATTCATAAGGTAATCATTTTCTAACCTTACAGTTTTAGCAAGGCCTATATCTTCAGCTCTTTTATGTTGAGTAAATAGGCAATTTCTCGATTAAATTAATCCATGAGTAAATCACTAGCGTGGCATTGACTAAGTTGATGACGTACTCACTCTGATCTAAACATGCACGTACTAAGCAAACAGTAGACAAATCTACACATACTGCTAGTACTGCTAATATGAAAATAATCAGGAGCGGGATAAACGAGTTATACCCTCCAGTAGGCCACGCAGAGGCCGCGGCTTTGGTGGCAGCAGCGGCGTCCTCGGCGGCCTTCTTGTCGGCTTCAGCTTTCTCGGTGGCGGCACGGTCGGCGTCGGTGGACATGGTGATGATGAAGGCGACGCGGACGTAGAGGAAGTAGACGATCGGAAGCGAGCAGTCGCGTAATCGCTGCCCAAAAACCTATTCGCCCCTCACCCCGTACAGGAACCAGAAGGGCGTGGTTTCGGAGACCTGCTCTCCCGTCGACCGTGTACGCGGCGGATGGGATGGAGTCACCGGCGGCAGCAGCAGCAAAGGAACGACGGTGGGCGTGCGCGTGAGCAGATGTGATCTGTTCGTGGCGGCTAGGGTTAGGAGACACCGCATACTTATAGGCGCAGCCGCGTGGAGAGACGTGGGCTCGACCCACGTCCGAGTCCGTGACAGCCCACAACCCGACGTCTCAGATCGTGGCCCAGCTGTCAGAAAACTCTCCGTTAGTGACTGGCAAAAATAAGCGCGTAGGTGTGAGCTCGGCTCGGCTCAATCCCGCAACCCGCGGCGCATCGTGACGAGGCATGGCGTGGCGAGGCGGGCGGCGGAGGAGGAGTGCGCAAGGGCCTCTTCTCTTCTCAAGCTCCAATAGCATGTAGAAGAGAAACCCTTATAAACCACTCCAACTCTCCTTCCACTTCCGGGGTAGGACTAAACTTCCCACCACACCTAGTGCCATATAACCCACATGGGCCCTTAGAGATTTTTCAGAAATTGCAATATGGGCCTAGAGCCCATCTCAGTTTTCAGCAATCCCCCGACAGATCTCGAGGGCCCATTGTGTCCTCTGTTCCAATTGTTGTTTCGATATACCAGTGTTTCAGTGAAGACCTGTTAAGGTTGAACTTCACCTAGAACAAGTGGCTACACTCCTTCACAACTGAACAATGGACTATGCCTTGAATTGTCAGTTTGGCGTAAAGAAGTTTCACTACATGTCTTACTAGTACTAGGCTGCCGAAGGCTGACCCCTCGGGTGGAGCATATAAGTCACACTCCTGGCCTATTCATGAGCTTACTAGAGATCACCCCAATCTCATAGACTGTGACCAGCAGTCGGGCTCATATAGGTGTGTTCCTCCAAAGATCGCTCTGTAGGATAGCATCTTGCTTTTATAAGCTTTGGAACACATTGAGACCGTAGTCATCCTACCATACAGTATCGAGAGTATTGCATCTCCAACGGAGTGGGTTAGTATAGTTACTCTCCTCAGTTCACCACTGGCTTGTTTTCCCAGGTCCTAGTTCACGGGATCTCCGATCACATAGGTTGGGTTACCACCATGGCAACTCATGTGGGTCTCATACCCATCTCCCTCGATGCATTATCTATCACAACACATGATAGCCCTTTTGTAAAGGGATCTGCCAGATTCTTAGCCGTATGGACATAGTCCAACGCTATCACTCCGGAATTTCTTAATTTTCTGACAGCTTTTAATCTCATTCTTATGTGTTTGGTGGACTTCATGTTGTCCTTTGAACTCTTCACCTTGGTGATGACAGTCTGATTGTCACAGTTCATAAGGATAGCCAGAACCGGTTTATCAACCAATGGCAAGTCCATCAAAAGATCTCGAAGCCATCTCGCTTCAACACCAAATGTGTCTAATGCCGTTAATTCTGCTTCCATTGTCAATCTCGTTAAGATTGTTTGCTTGCAAGACTTCCAGGAAACAGCGCCACCTCCAAGAGTAAACATATACCCAGTTGTGGCCTTCATCTCATCAGCATCAGAGATCCAATTCGCATCACTATACCCTTCAAGTACCGACGGGTATCCGGTATAGTGAAGTCCATAGTTCATAGTACCTTTCAGATAGCGCATAACTCTCCCAACAGCATGCCAATGTACATCACCCGGTTTGGAAACAAACCGGCTCAGTTTGCTCACAGCAAACGCGATATCAGGCCTCGTTGCGCTCGCTAGGTACATCAGTGAACCAATGATTTGAGAGTATCTCAATTGATCTTTATCCATGCCTTTGGACTTTCGAATCAATACGCTAGGATCATATGGTGTTTGAGATGGTGTGCAGTCCGAATATCCAAAACGACTCAACACCTTCTCAACGTAATGGGATTGCAGAAGTGTGATCCCACCCTCATTATCTCTCAGTAGCTTGATGTTCAAGATAACATCAGCCACACCAAGGTCTTTCATCTCAAAGTTCTGAGATAGAAACGATTTGACCTCCTCAATGACTTTGAGGTTTGTTCCAAATATCAGTATGTCATCAACATACAAGCACAGTATAACTCCTTCGGCCCCACCATGGCGATATTATACACATTTGTCAGCCTCATTAACAACGAAACCAACAGATGTCAGAGTTGTATTAAACTTATCATGCCATTGCTTAGGTGCTTGTTTCAGGCCATATAAAGATTTTATCAACCTACACACCTTTCTTTCCTGACCATCTATCACAAAGCCATCAGGCTGTTGCATGTAGATTTCCTCCTTTAGCTCTCCATTTAGAAAAGCCGTCTTAACATCCATCTGATGGACGAGAAGACCATGTGAGGCCGCCAACGAGAGTAATACTCGAATGGTGGTCAGTCTAGCCACAGGTGAATAAGTATCAAAGAAATCTTCCTCTTCTTGCTGGTCATAGCCCTTGGCCACAAGCCTAGCCTTGTACTTTTCAATCGTACCATCGGGCCTAAGCTTCTTTTTGAACACCCACTTACATCCCAGTGGTTTGCAACCATAGGGACGGTCAGTGATCTCCCATGTCCCGTTAGCCATGATGGAATCCATCTCGCTACGGACCGCATCCTTCCAGTAGTCAGCTTCTGGAGAGGCATACGCTTCTGAAATAGAAGTGGGAGTATCATCCACGAGGTACACGAAGAAATCATCACCAAAGGTCTTTGCAGTCCTTTGTCTCTTGCCCCTACCAAGGGTTTCCTCGTCATCCTCCTCAGGAATTTCATCATGTGTTTGTTCATAATATTCCATAGGGATGGCAGGTTCAGGAGTCTCCTCAGATTCCTGTCTAGAAGTGCTTTGCATATCTCTCATAGGAAAAATATCCTCAAAGAATGTAGCATCCTTAGACTCCATAATTGTACCGATCTTCTGGTCAGGTACCTCAGATTTCACTACTAGAAATCTATAGCCAACGTTGTTCTTAGCGTAGCCCAAATTAATGTAGTCCACGGTCTTATGTCCAAGCTTACGCTTTTTAGGGATCGGCACGTTGACTTTCGCCAAACAGCCCCAAGTGCGCAAGTACGAGAGTGTCGTCCTTCTCTTTGCCCATTTCTCATAGGGAGTGATCTCACTATCCTTTGTCGGAACTTTATTCAGGACATGACATGCCGTCAATATAGCCTCCCCCCACCATGCCTTGGATAAACCCGATGTATCTAACATGGCGTTAACCAAATCAGTTAGAGTACGGTTTTTCCGCTCGTCAACCCCGTTTGACTGGGGTGAATAGGGAGGCGTCCTCTCATGAATAATGTTGTGTTCCACACAGAAGGAATCAAACTCACTCGAGAAGTACTCTCCACCACGATCTGACCGGACTCGTTTAATTTTCTTTTCAAGTTGATTTTCAACTTCTGCCATATAGATTTTAAAGTAGTGTAGAGCCTCATCTTTAGTATTTAACAGATACACATAGCAATATCTAGTGGAATCATCTATCAATGTCATGATGTATCTCTTTCCACCTTTAGTCAACACACCATTCATCTCGCAAAGATCAGAATGTATGAGTTCTAATGGTGCCAGGTGTCTCTCCTCCGCGGCCTTATGAGGCTTGCGAGGTTGCTTAGCTTGCACACATGAAAGGCACTTAGAACCTTTGGCTAAAGTGAAACTCGGGATTAAATCCAACTTGGCTAGCCGCGTCATAACACCAAAACTAATGTGACAAAGACGTGAATGCCAAACTTCCGATTCATTAACATTCGAATGAATATGGTTCACGACTTTATTACAAAAATCTGCGAGGGAAAGGCGGAACATCCCTCCGCTCTCATAACCTTTTCCAACAAAGAGTCCATATTTTGTAACAACTAATTTATTAGACTCGAAAACCAACTTAAACCCTTCTCTACATAGAAGGGAGCCACTAACGAGGTTCTTCTTGATGGCGGGGACATGCTGCACGTTCTTCAGCTGCACGATCCTTCCCGAAGTAAACTTCAGATCGACCGTGCCAACACCATGAACAGAAGCACTCGCGCCATTCCCCATCAATACGGACCCATGACCTGTGACCTGGTAAGAAGTGAACAATGAAATGTCAGCACACACATGAACACCTGCACCTGTGTCCACCCACCAATCGTTGGGTTGAAACACTGAAAAACAGTAAATAAATTACCGTACCCAGATGCACCATTCTCATTGTTGCCCACAATCATGTTGACAGACTTGGAGTCCTGTCCTGACTTCTTGTACTTGTTTGGGCACTTGTTGGCCCAATGTTCAACCGAACCACAAGTAAAGCAGCCCTCGTCCTTCTTGTTCTTCTTGAAGGTCTTCTTACCCTTCTTCTTAAAGTCGGTATTGTGTTGGACACCGTTCTTTCCCTTGGGCTTGTGGGAGTTGAAGTTCTTCTGGTTCACCATGTTGGCAACAGAAGTCCCTTCGGCCCCTTTTCCATGCGAGTCTTTTGCCCTCGAATTCTGCTCAACACTCAGATGGCCAATGACATCCTCCACAGAGAATTCACGCCTCTGATGTTTCAGAGTGGTGGCAAAGTTCCTCCAGGAATTAGGGAGCTTAGCGATTATGCAACCCGTGACAAACTTGCCCGGTAACTCGCACTTGAGAAGCTCAAGTTCCTTAACAATGCATATTATCTCATGAGCCTGCTCCAATACAGGACGGTTTTCAACCATCTTGTAATCGTGGAACCGTACAGGAACCAGAAGGGCGTGGTTTCGGAGACCTGCTCTCCCGTCGACCGTGTACGCGGCGGACGGGATGGAGTCACCGGCGGCAGCAGCAGCAAAGGAACGACGGTGGGCGTGCGCGTGAGCAGATGTGATCTGTTCGTGGCGGCTAGGGTTAGGAGACACCGCATACTTATAGGCGCACCCGCGTGGAGAGACGTGGGCTCGACCCACGTCCGAGTCCGTGACAGCCCACAATCCGACGTCTCAGATCGTGGCCCAGCTGTCAGAAAACTCTCCGTTAGTGACTGGCAAAAATAAGCGCGTAGGTGTGAGCTCGGCTCGGCTCAATCCCGCAACCCGCGGCGCGGCGCGGCGCGTCGTGACGAGGCGTGGCATGGCGAGGCGGGCGGCGGAGGAGGAGTGCGCGAGGGCCTCTTCTCTTCTCAAGCTCCAATAGCATGTAGAAGAGAAACCCTTATAAACCACTCCAACTCTCCTTCCACTTCCGGGATGGGATTAAACTTCCCACCACACCTAGTGCCATATAACCCACATGGGCCCTTAGAGATTTTTCAGAAATTGCAATATGGGCCTAGAGCCCATCTCAGATTTCAGCATTTTACGCACTATTTACGGTCAAATTTCACAGTTATAATTGAATATCTAACTATTTTGTTTATTTTCAATTTATTTTGGAAACACTTAGTTGTATTTTAAATATTTCCTCAAGGGTACATAAGCATATAAAGTTATAAACTCTATACGTAAATTTTCAGGTGAAGTTCGACGAAAGGCTAATTAGCAACTATGGGATAAAACAAGAGTAAAAAGATTTAAAGATGTTTTGAACACCCATAGGAACAATCAATAATTTACTTTGATGTTTAGAAACTAATTTATTTGATATTCAGAAAATAAATGTTCATCAAGCATAACTCATGAGATCGCGAAAATATTTTTAATGAAAATACTACGTTACTTCAGATAGTTACATGGAAACATTTTGAAACAATTAGGTAAATGTTAATGAAATTACTCCACTACCTGGAATTTGTGTTTACAAAACATACTTCAGATAGTTACATGTATAAAAGGTGACACCCTTTCTACAAGGAAATAAGTAGTGTATTACATGGCCCTAAATCCTTCCCAAATGAGAACGATAAACATATGATTAGGGCAGTAGTTCAAGCATGATTGCATCTTCTCTAACTTCCTGATTTAATTAACTCTAAAGCAATATAAAGTTATACCACAATATCGTAGAACATATTTATTTGGTGGGGCTAGATGATGATGGTTTCATCTATTATATAGGCATACATGCTTCTGTAATATCATAAAACCTTATTTTTTTCATAATACATATTTAAAAAATCCTTTCCTTTTGGACCACGCAAGCCGGACAGTATCCTCTTGCTTGCTGAGATCAAACATTTGAACTTTTCTGTACTAAATGAGCAAGTTTGAAACATATATTTATTAACATCTGAGATAATACTTAAGCTATGATAGTACAAAGTAAATAATTAATAAGATTTATGGATTTATTTTTCCTACTAATCAAATTCCAGTGTGTGTGGATTAGCTTTTTAATAAAATTTATAGGACGACTAATAACATATGTTCAATTAATGGTTCATGGTTTTCAATGAGGTAGGCTGATACCACTGTCATGTTCTCTTTCCGTGCATATTTAATCATTTCTTACACCTTTTGTTTTAATCTTCTGCTGCTCAGCTCCAAACAACTCCTATGGTGATCTTCCGTGGATATGGTAATACTGCTGGATATTCTTACTGGTATGTATATGTTACATCACACGACCATTCTTACATTTGTTTATTAGTGCATTGTATTGTGGCAGCTTAATACGCTAAATATGGACGATCAAGACATGAGTCAGAAGCGACATGAAGCTGGCTTATGTAGTACAACTAGCCTTTTTTCACGTACAAGTATTATATCAACCTAGCTACTTCTATATTACTCATGCATGATATTAAATGCTTCTATAGTTATATATTAATTTTACCCACTATATCTAGCATTTCTTCTATTTTATAATGTTATAATCCAAGATCTTAGATTTTTATTGAAAAAAGTTAGTTGATATACGTGGCTCATGCCACTAGTAGAAAACAGGGCTTTGGTCTAGGCCGGGTCAGCCCATTAGTCCCGGTTCAGTCCAGAACCGGGACCAATGGGGGCATTGGACCCGGTTTGTGAGCCCAGGGGGCCGGCCGGGCCACGTGGGCCATTGGTCCCGGTTCATCTGGACCTTTTGGTCCCAGTTGGTGGGATGAACCGGGACCAATGGGCCTCGCTCCTGGCCCACCACCATTGGTCCCGGTTGGTGGCTTCAACCGGGACCAAAGGCTCCCCTTTAGTCCCGGTTCATGCCACCAACCGGGACCAATGAAGTGCCTATATATACCCCCTCGCGTAAGAGCAGAGCACACTGCTCTGTTTTTTCTGTTCGAGGGGAGAGGGCTTGGTGATGCTCTAGCTCACCTCCTATGCACACAAGGTGTTCGATGAAATGCCCGAGCCACACTACTTAAGCTTTCTCATCTCCAAGCTCGACCTCCAAACTCCATTTTCCACAATATTTTTCTAGGTTTGGCGGTCCGTCACGCCCCGTCCCCGTCTTCACCGCCGTCGATCACCCGTGCCGAGCTCATCGCCGGCACCACCGTGGTGAGCCTCTTGTTCTTATCTTCTTTCTGAAAGGAAAAATATTCTTACTTGTATGTTTACATAGATACTTGTATTATTTTCTTACTTTTATTATTGCATCTTATATAGTGCGATGGTTTTGGTATCCGCCCCCGTCGGCCCTCGTCCTGTCTATGATTCGGATGTGGTATATATATTATCTTTATAACTATTGGTTCATTTATAGTTTATGAAAATTATGCCGATCAACGTGACATAGATTTTATTTATGTAGGATGTATGTGAATCAGAAATGCCAACCGACCCTATTGTCGAGAGGTTAAATTTAGTTGAAGAAGAAAACAATTTGTTGAAGGAAAAAATAAAAAAATTGAGGAGGAGAAGATGATATTGGAGTTGCATGTTGCGGATGTCGTCGATGATCACAAGATCAATATGGATGCAATGCGCTTGAAGATTAGAAAGATTAGAAAATATGTCATTCATACCGAGGCTTGGTATCATTATGTCGTTGGATCAATTGTTACCTTGGTTGCGATTATGATCGCATTTGTTTTCGCATTGAAATGTTTTACATAGTTTTAATGTATGGTTTAATTAATTAGATGCTTTTATTATTGCATCTTATATAGTGCGATGGTTTTGGTATCCGCCCCCGTTGGCCCTTGTCTTGTCTATGATTCGGATGTGATATATATATATTATCTTTATAACTATTGGTTCATTTATTGTTTGCGAAAATTATGCCGACCAACGTGACATAGATTTTATTTATGTAGGATGTATGTGAATCGGAAATGCCAACCAACCCTATTGTCGAGAGGTTAAATTTAGTTGAAGAAGAAAACAATTTGTTGAAGGAAAAAATAGAAAAATTGAGGAGGAGAAAATGATATTGGAGTTGCATGTTGCGGATGTCGTCGATGATCACAAGATCAAGATGGATGCAATGCGCTTGAAGATTAGAAAGATTAGAAAATATGCCATTCATACCGAGGCTTGGTATCATTATGTCGTTGGATCAATTGTTACCTTGGTTGCGATTATGATCGCATTTGTTTTCGTATTGAAATGTTTTACATAGTTTCAATGTATGGTTTAATTAATTAGATGCTCTGGAGAGCTATATGTTGTTAGATGGGAACTATGTATGCATTTTGGTTTTAATGTGATGATGAACTTCTATTAATTTGGACACTTAATTATATATAATGCACGCAGATGAACCGGCAATGAATGTACGGTGACAGACACACCTGCGAGTACATTAAGGGCGTGCATGAGTTTCTCGATGCGGCTGAGGCAAACAAGCAGAATAGTTTTATGTGTTGTCCATGCACTGAATGTAGGAATACAGGTCTTACTCTAACCGAAAAATCCTTCACTCCCACCTGCTTTACAAGGGTTTCATGCCACACTCTAATGTTTGGACGAGGCACGGAGAAATAGGGGTTATGATGGAAGACGGCAAACAAGAAGAGTACGATGACAACTATGTGCCCCCTGAATACGGTGATGCTGCAACGGGGGGAGCTGGTGAAGATCAAGAGGAACCAGACGATGTGCCCAATGATGCTGCAACGGGTGAAGCTGCTGAAAATCAAGAGGAACCAGACGATGTGCTCGATGATGATGATCTCCGCCGGGTCATTGTCGATGCAAGGACGCAATGCGAAAGTCAAAAGGAGAAGCTGAAGTTCGATCGCATGTTAGAGGATCACAAAAAAGGGTTGTAGCCCAATTGCGAAGATGGCAACACAAAGCTCGGTACCGTACTAGAATTGCTGAAGTGGAAGGCAGAGAATTCTGTGGCTGACAAAGGATTTGAGAAGCTACTGAAAATATTGAAGAAGAAGCTTCCAAAGGATAACGAATTAACCGACAGTACATACACAGCAAAGAAGGTCGTATGCCCTCTAGGATTGGAGGTGGAGAAGATACATGCATTCCCTAATGACTGCATCCTCTACCGCAGTGCATACAAGGATCTGAACGCATGCCCGGTATGCAGTGCATTGCGGTATAAGATCAGACGAGATGACCCTGGTGATGTTGACGGCGAGCCCCCCAGGAAGAGGGTTCCTGCGAAGGTGATGTGGTATGCTCCTATAATACCATGGTTGAAACGTCTGTTCAGAAACGAAGAGCATGCCAAGTTGATGTGATGGCACAGTGAGAACCGAAAGAAAGATGGGAAGTTGAGAGCACCCGCTGACGGGTCGCAGTGGAGAAAAATCGAGAGAAAGTACTAGGATGAGTTTGCAAAGGACCCAAGAAATGTATGGTTTGCTTTAAGCGCGGATGGCATTAATCCTTTCGGGGAGCAGAGCAGCAATCACAGCACCTGGCCCGTGACTCTATGTATGTATAACCTTCCTCCTTGGATGTGCATGAAGCGGAAGTTCATTATGATGCCAGTTCTCATCCAAGGCCCTAAGCAACCCGGCAACGACATTGATGTGTACCTAAGGCCATTAGTTGAAGAACTTTTACAGCTGTGGAATGGAAACGGTGTACGTACGTGGGATGAGCACAGACAGGAGGAATTTAACCTTAAGGCGTTGTTGTTCGTGACCATCAACGATTGGCCCGCTCTCAGTAACCTTTCAGGACAGACAAACAAAGGATACCATGCATGCATGCACTGTTTAGATGACACTGAAAGTATATACCTGGACAAATGCAGGAAGAATGTGTACCTGGGCCATCATCGATTTCTTCCGACCAACCATCAATGTCGAAAGAAAGGCAAGCATTTCAAAGGCGAGGCAGATCACCGGAAGAAGCCCGCCATGCGTACCGGTGATCACGTACTTGGTATGGTCAATGATTTACACGTAATCTTTGGAAAGGGTCCCGGTGGACTAGCTGTTCCGAATGATGCTAAGGGACACGCACCCATGTGGAAGAAGAAATCTATATTTTGGGACCTACCCTACTGGAAAGACCTAGAGGTCCGCTCTTCAATCGACGTGATGCACGTGACGAAGAACCTTTGCGTGAACCTGCTAGGCTTCTTGGGCGTGTATGGGAAGACAAAAGATACACCTGAGGCACGGGAGGACCTGCAACGTTTGCACGAAAAAGACGGCATGCCTCCGAAGTAGTATAAAGGTCCTGCCAGCTACGCTCTTACGAAAGAAGAGAAAGAAATCTTCTTTGAATGCCTGCTCAGTATGAAGGTCACGGCTGGCTTCTCGTCGAATATAAAGGGAATAATAAATATGCCAGAGAAAAAGTTTCAGAACCTAAAGTCTCATGACTGCCACGTGATTATGACGCAACTGCTTCCGGTTGCATTGAGGGGGCTTCTACCGGAAAATGTCCGATTAGCCATTGTGAAGCTATGTGCATTCCTCAATGCAATCTCTCAGAAGGTGATCGATCCAGAAATCGTACCAAGGCTAAGGAGTGATGTGGCGCAATGTCTTGTCAGTTTCGAGCTGGTGTTCCCACCATCCTTCTTCAATATCATGACGCACGTCCTAGTTCATCTAGTCGACGAGATTGTCATCCTGGGGCCCGTATTTCTACACAATATGTTCCCCTTTGAGAGGTTCATGGGAGTCCTAAAGAAATATGTCCGTAACCGCGCTAGGCCAGAAGGAAGCATCTCCATGGGCCATCAAACAGAGGATGTTATCGGGTTTTGTGTTGACTTCATTCCTGGCCTTAAGAAGATAGGTCTCCCTAAATCGCGGTATGAGGGGAGACTGACTGGAAAAGGCACTCTTGGAAGAGACTCAATAATATGCAGGGACGGATATTCTTGGTCTCAAGCACACTACACAGTTCTACAGAACTCTACCTTGGTGACCCCGTATGTCGATGAACACAAGAACAGTCTGCGCTCCAAACACCCGGAGCAGTGCGACGACTGGATTACATGTGAACACATCAGGACTTTCAGCAGTTGGTTGGAAACACGTCTCAGAGGTGACAACACTGTTTGTGATGAGTTGTACTTGTTGTCCAGGGGACCATCTTTGACTGTATTGACTTACAAAGGATACGAGATAAATGGGAATACATTTTACACGATCGCCCAAGATCAAAAGAGCACCAACCAAAACAGCGGTGTCCGCTTTGATGCAGCAACCGAGAGCGGAAAGGACACATATTATGGTTACATAGTGGACATATGGGAACTTGACTACGGACCTGATTTTAAGGTCCCTTTGTTTAAGTGCAAATGGGTCAATCTGTCAGGCGGCGGGGTACAGGTAGACCCACAGTACGGAATGACAACAGTGGATCTGAAAAATCTTGGGTACACTGACGAACCGTTCGTCCTAGCCAATGATGTGGCACAGGTTATCTATGTGAAGGACATGTCTACCAAACCGAGAAAAAGAAAAGATAAGGAAGCGAATACATCATACGATGAGCCAAAGCGCCACATAGTTCTTTCAGGAAAAAGGGACATCCTGGGAGTGGACGGCAAGACAGACATGTCTGAAGATTATGAAAAGTTTCATGAAATTCCTCCCTTCAATGTCAAGGCTGACCCAAGCATCCTGATAAACGATGAAGATTATCCATGGTTACGGCGCAATAAGCAAATGACACAAGCGAAGAAAAAGTGAAGACTTTCTCCCGCAACTATTATGATGATACCATGCCAACTTTGTAACACACGAACATGCTACCATTGTCTGTGTTGTACATGCACATGCTATGTGGGTGAAATTATGATACCATGCCAACTTTCAACTTTTTCAGAGTTTATTTGAAATGCTTTAATGTCTTATGGTTCGACACTCGTAATACCATTATTCAAATTTTAACTATTCAAATTTGAAAACTAATGGCACTAACAGAAAGTTTATATTTTTTTCTAAATCTGATGGCACTAACAGAAAGTTTATAATTTTTCTGACCTAAAAGCAAAAAGAATTAAAAATGCAAAAAAACAAAAGAAAATAAATAATGCAAAAAACAAAAAACTAGAAAAAGTAAAGTTAATCACAAACTTGTGATTCAAACAATTTTCAAAGAATTCAAATTTTACCTATTCAAATTTGAAAACTAATGGCACTAACAGAAAGTTTATAATTTTTCTAAAACTAATGGCACTAACAGAAAGTTTATAATTTTGCTCCTCGCCCCTGGCCCATGACCATTAGTCCCGGTTTGTGCCACAAACCGGGACTAAAGGGTTGGTCCTCATTGCGGGCAGAGTTTAGTCCCACCTTGCCAACCGAAGGGGGCTCACACCGGTTTATAAGCCCTTCCCTCTCTGCCTTGTTGAGCTCCTCTCAAAGTGAAAATAGATGCCCTAATAGAGAAAAGTTTAACCTAAATTCATAGTGAATTTCTCTGAAATTCATAGAAATTTACTATGAATTTAGGTTGAATTTTCTCTATAAGCGCATCTATTCTCATTTTTTTAGTAAGTTAATCACAAACTTGTGATTCACACAAATTTCAAAGAATTCAAATTTTAACTATTCAAATTTGAAAACTAATGGCACTAACAGAAAGTTTATAATTTTTCTAAAACTAATGGCACTAACAGAAAGTTTATAATTTTGCTAACCTAAAAGCAAACAGAATTAAAAATTAAAGCAAAAAACAAAAGAAAATAAATAATGCAAAAAACAAATCAAAAAACAGGAAAAAAACTATTTTTATAGTAAAGTTAATCACAAAATAAAATAAATAAAGCAACAAAGAAAACAAAAAAACTAAAAAAGTGTTTTCAAATTTGAAAACTAATGGCACTAACAGAAAGTTTATAATTTTTCTAAAACTAAAAGCAAAAAGAATAAAAAAATAAAGCAAAAAACAAAAGAAAATAAATAATGCAGAAAACAAAACAAAAAAACTGGAAAAAAATAGCAACAATAAGTATTTTGTTGTAAGTAGAAACAAAATAAAATAAATAAAGCAACAAAGAAAACAAAAAAACAAAAAAAGTGTTTTCAAATTTGAAACCTAATGGCATTAACAAAAAGTTTATAATTTTTCTAAAACTAAAAGCGTAAAGAATTAAAAATAAAGCAAAAAAACAAAAGAAAATAAAATAAATAAAGCAACAAAAAAACAAAAAATGCCACCTACTGGGCCCCCACGGCCTGAATACGACTAGAAACCCATCCAAGGCCAGGATTCAGGCCCGCAGGAGGCCCAGTAGGCCCACAGGCATAGAAGTGACAATTAGGCCCGTAAGCTTGCAATGGAGAGAAGCTCGAGAGGGGTGCGGCAGTGGGGCTTATAAACCACTGCGCACCCCTCTCAACTAGCGAGGTAGGACTAAACTTTCGATGCCGCAGCCGCACAAGGCCTTTGGTCCCGGTTGGTGGCACCAACCGGGACTAAAGGGTGCATTGGTCACGGTTCGTGGCACAAACCGTGACCAATGCCCCCCTTTAGTCCCGGTTGGTGCCACCAACCGAGACCAAAGGCCGCCGCTTCCCGCCCTTTGGGCTGCTGAAAAGAGGCCTTTGGTCCCGGTTGGTGGCACCAACCGGGACTAAAGGGGGGCATTGGTCACGGTTTGTGCCACGAACCGTGACCAATGCTCCATCTATATAAGCCACCCTTGTGAAAATTTTGGTTCAGTTCTTCGATCCTGCCCTGACGATGCCACCAGGCTGCCCGTGCTCGCCGTCGCCGCCCCGAGGTCGCCGTCGCCGTCACCGCTCCCTCCTCGTCGCCGCCGCCGCCCGCTCCTCGAGCCCGCGCCGCCCCCAAGCCCTTGCCGCCCTCGAGCCCGCGCCGCCCTCGAGCCCGTGCCACCCCAGAGCTCGCCGTCGTCCCCGAGCCCTCCTCCCCGAGCTCACGCCGCCCCTCGAGCTCGCCGTCGTCCCCAAGCCCGCGCCGCCCCGAGCCTGTGCCTCCCCCGATCTTGCCGTCGTCCCCGAGCCCTCCTCCCCGAGCCCGTGTCGCCCTCGCCGCCCTCCTCCCCGAGCCATCCGCCACCCTCGCCGACACCCTCACCGCCGCCCTCGCCGACGCCCTCGCCGGTCAACCTCGCTGTTGTGAGCTGCCGCCACCCCGGTTTATCATTTTTTCATTTTTTTTGTTCGTATATATAATGTATATATGTATGTGGCTATATGTATGTATAGATGTTCATATATGTGTATTATTTTTTTGTTCAGAGCAATTTTTGTTCATATATGTATTTTTTTGTTTATGTGTATTATTTTTTTTGTTCATAGCATTTTTTTGTTCATATTTTTTTCATAGCATTATTTCCATGTATATATGTATGTGGCTATGTATGTATAGATGGATAGCATTTTTTTCCATGTATGCATGTCATTGTCGATATACCCCCTCCCCATTAACTTTGACAGGAGGGGGGTCGATATAACCCTCCCCGATAACTTCGACATGAGGGAGGGTCGATATACCCCCTCCCTGATAACTTCGACATGAGGGGGGGTCGAGGACTAGTTTAGGGGGTCGAGGGTTGAGAACTAGTTTAGGGGGTCAAGGGTCGAGAACGTCGGACATTCATGAGAGAGGCGAGGAAGAAGGGGAAGAAGAAGGAGAAGAAGAGGAGAGGAAGAAGAGGAAGTCTTCTCCTCTATTCTTTCTTCTCTTCTTTTTTCTTCTTCTTCCTATATGTATTAGTTTTTTTATTTAGGTTGTTAATTAGTAGATATTAATTTTGTTCATATATGTATGGATGCATGTGATATGTATGTATGTATGTATGTATGTATCGGGTATGTCGTTGTCGATATACCCCCTACCCGATAACTTCGACATGAGGGGGTCGAGAGGGGGTCTAGGGTCGCCGAGGGGTCGAGGGTCGTCGAACATGAGAGGAAGAAGAGGATAAAAAAAGAAGAGGAAGAATAAAAAAGAGGAGAAGAAAGAATAGAGGAGTTCTTCTCTATTCTTTCTTCTCCTCTTTTTTTTCTTCTTCTTCCTCTTTTTTTATCGGGAACGAGGGTCGTCGAGGGTCGCCGAGCGGTAGAGGAAACCCTAAATAGCAAGTATCATCGGTGTAAGATACATGTGGCCGTCGGTGTCGGACAGTACATCCACGTCCCACAAGTGACGCGGGCTTCAACGCCCACGTTACTTGTGGGACGTGGATGTAGTGTCCGACACCGACGGCCACATGTATCTCACACCCACGATACTTGCTATTTAGGGTTTCCTCTACCGTTCGGCGACCCTGACCCTCGACGGCCCTTGTTTCCGATAAAAAAAGAGGAAGAAGAAAAAAAAGGTTTCTTCTTCCTCTTTTTTTATCGGAAACAAGGGCCGTCGAGGGTCAGGGTCGCCGAACGGTAGAGGAAACCCTAAATAGCAAGTATCGTGGGTGTGAGATACATGTGGCCGTCGGTGTCGGACACTACATCCACGTCCCACAAGTGACGTGGGCTTCGACGCCCCTCGTTCCCGATAAAAAAAAGAGGAAGAAGAAGAAAAAAAGAGGAGAAGAAAGAATAGAGGAGTTCTTACTCCTCTATTCTTTCTTCTCGTCTTTTTTTTTTCTTCTTCCTCTTCTTTTTTTATCCTTGAAGCGTTGTCGAGGCCACCCCAAACCCTAGAGAAGCAGCGTCGAGGCCACCCCAAACCCTAGAGAAGCAGCGTCAAGGCCACTAATTAATATTAGTTCTACGTTTGACACTAATATATCCATCTGTCATGTTTGAATAATAATTGCCATGTTGTCAATATTTGTAGAAACTATGGACACCGCCCGAGACGAAGTACAAGAAGAGTTGTTGGGGGACATAATCGCACGAGGAAGTGATGTCTTCTGCTCGTTGTTTCTCAATGACACCGATGGTCTGGAAGCAGCTGGCTATGATTATGATGGCTCCGGTGACCTAATGCCGGTGCAAGAAGGAGACCGTGATGACGGCTCCGGTGACCCAATGCCGGTGCAAGAAGGAGACTGTGATGACGTCTCCGGTGACCGAACCGAGTCCGGCCAGGTATATATATTAGTTAAGCTTCTGCTGACTAGCTAATTGATGCATTCATTGTTTTGGTATGTACACATATTAATTAAGTCTTTGTTCTTTTTTCTAGCCCTCCGGATCGAGCACAACTTCGGTAAAGAGACGAGGCCCGAAGAAAAAGTTGAGCTCGGATGAAAAGTTTGAGATCATAGCAATCGCGCCCGACGGCCAACCGATTGAACCCCTCCGGACAAAGAGCGCATTTGTTGCTCAGTGCGGGGTTTTGGTTAGGGACAAGATCCCGATCAGCATCCAGCAATGGTTAAAGCCGGCTACAGAAGACCCTGAGGTGTCTTATGTCAATGATATGCAGAAAAATGATCTTTGGACTGAGCTGAAGTCAAATTTCACCCTACCGCCAGCGAATGATCCAGATAAGCCAGTTAAAGAGCGATTAATCAAGTCTTTTGCTCTTAAGAGGATGGCAGAACTATTCAGGAGGTGGAAGAGAGAGCTGAATAAGTTTGTCGAAAATAAAGAGACACCAGAATTCAAGGGCAGATATGAGAAGATCAGAGATCACTGGCCCGCATTTGTGGCCCACAAGACATCGGAAAAGAGTAAGAAGATGTCGGCGACACACAAGCAAAATGCTGCGAAGAAGAAGCATCACCATCGCATGGGGTCAGGTGGCTACCTCGTAGCCCGGCCTAAGTGGGCCAAGACTGAGAATGATCTGGTTGATAAAGGGATCGAACCAGAGACAATTAACTGGCCAGACCATTACCAGACTTGGTTCTTCGGGGCTGGCGGAACCTTGGACCCCGTAACAGGGAAGTGCATTTGGATGAACGATCAAATGGACATACCAGTCAGGAAGCTTCAGCAGTATATCGAAGCAGCGCAGCAAGGGACGTTCTTTCCAGACAGAGAGAACGACGAGCTCACAATGGCCCTCGGGAATCCTGAGCACCCTGGACGGACACGAGGCATGCCAGGCTCCATTCCGTGGAAGGTTGGGTTTCCGGACGCAGGCGGTTACAAATCCCAGGAGAGGAGGAAAAAATTGCAGCAGACCTAAATGCAGGCGCTGCAAGCAAAGGTACAAGCGATAGAGGAACGAAAAGCAAATCGCAGCAAACGTACTGCCGAACCTTCCCCCGAAGCTACCCTGCCATCTCAGCGGAGAAGCAGCGTGGCTTCCACCGAGCTGCTTCAGCCGGAGCATGCCTTGACGGCTCCTGCCAGCTATCCCGTGGATGCTATCATGGAGTCTCAAAATTGCCACCTTATGATGCAATGGATGAATTTGAAGGTCAAGGCGGCTATTGGCTCTGTTTATCCTACTGAACCTGGCGCAACTTTTCACTGTCGGCCGATTCCAGAAGGATATGCTAGGGTGATGGTGGATGAAATAATGGAGGGATTTGAGGACCTCCAGCTTGACCACCCTACCGGTGAAGGGGAGACTAGGCTGGGGTCTGCTCTGAAGACTCCATGCCTATGGCGAAAGGAGCTCATCAACCTTCCGAACTGGACACCTCCGCCTCCTCCTCCTCCGGCAAGTCAGGGCACTCCGCCTCCTCCACCGCCTCCTCCTCTGGCGAGTCAGGGCACTCCACCTCCTCCACCGCCTCCTCCTCCGGCGAGTGACGATCAGGGCACTCGACTAGCTCCTTCTCCGGCGCATGGCGGCACTCCGCCTGCGCCGACGCGCCCGAGCAGCCAGCCTCCTCCTTCTCTACCTCGTCAGCAAGGGCGGAAGAGACCTGCCTCCGCTCCGGCTGCTCCGGCGTGTCGTAGTCCTTCTCCTCTGCCTCGTAAGCAAGTAAAGAAGACAACCGCTCCGTCTGCTCTGCCGGCGTCTAGCAGTACAGCCAGAGGCGGGAGGACATACAGATTCGGTCCTTCTCTGAAGACTCCAGAGAAGTTACCATACGAGAGGACCCCGGAGGAGAATGCCGAGATCGCGCGAGAAGAAGTGAGGAACTTCTTTGAAGGGGTGAAAGCAAAGAAACATCCACCTCCGGAGGAGAAGGTAGATCCAGTGAAAGCGAAGCGCACTCTGGCTGCCCTGACAAAACCACCCAAGTCTCCGCCGAAAGGAAACTATGAGCGCATTATTGAAAGGAATTTGCCGAAGCGGAGCGGTCGGGAAGTACTGTCAGTGATCAAAGGCTGAAAGAACGACGAGCTGGGAAACAAGTTGCCCAGCTCGGCGAACAAGCGAAGCAATCGTGCCCCCCGCTCAAGGTGCCTAGTGACAACGTCGCTAATGATCCGAGGATGGTGCCCGGTTATAGCAATCTTGGCGATTACCTGCCCGACGATGTACATTATGATCTCATGGAGGTGCAGATACAAAGATACGAGTACGGGAAGCCTCTCGTCAAAGATGAAAGATCTCTATCAACGATGATGCGAAGATTGCATGATTGGTACTTGAAAATCTGCAGAGACTCTGGGGGGAGGAGTACTTTGTATGTGAAAGTTAGAAAGGAGCATCACCTCGTTGGAATTGAACTGTAGCCTGTTCCATTTGAGGAGTTCTTTCAGTTTTTCAATCAATTTGCCCTCGATAAAACAATGGTCACCTGCTACTGTCTGTAAGTAGTACTATTGTTGGGGAACGTTGCAGAAAACAAAAAAATTTCCTACGGTTTCACCAAGATCCATCTATGAGTTCATCTAGAAACGAGTGATCGGATTGCATCTACATACCTTTGTAGATCACGCGCGGAAGCGTTCAAAGAACGGGGATGAGGAAGGCGTACTCGACGTGATCCAAATCACCGCAGATCCTAGCGCCAAACGGACGACACCTCCGCGTTCAACACAGGTACGGTCAGCGTGACGTCTCCTTCTTCTTGATCCAGCAAGGAGGAAGGAGAGGTTGAGGAAGATGGCTCCAGCAGCAGCACGACGGCGTGGTGGTGGTGGAGCTGCAGTACTCCGGCAGGGCTTCGCCAAGCACTATGGAGGAGGAGGATGTGTTGGAGAGGGAGAGGGAGGCACCAAAGGTGTGGGGTGAGAAGTCCTCCATCTCCCCACTATATATAGGAGGGCCAAGGGGGGGCGTCAGCCCTAGGAGACCCAATCTCCTAGGGGGCGGCGGCCAAGGGAGGAACCCCTCCTCCCCAAGGCACCTAGGAGGTGCCTTCCCCCTTTGGGACTCTTCCCTTCTTGAACCCTAGGCGCATGGGCCTCTTGGGGCTGGTGCCCTTGGCCCATGTAGGCCAAGGCGCACACCCCTACAGCCCATGTGGCCCCCCGAGGCAGGTGGCCCCACCCGGTGGACCCCCGGGACCCTTCGGTGGTCCCGGTACAATACCGGTGACCCCGAAACTTGTCCCGATGCCCAAAATAGCACTTCCTATATATAATTATTTACCTCCGTACCATTCCGGAACTCCTCGTGACGTCCGGGATCTCATCCGGGACTCCTAACAACATTCGGGTTACTGCATATACATATCCCTACAACCCTAGCGTCACCGAACCTTAAGTGTGTAGACCCTACGGGTTCGGGAGACATGTAGACATGACCGAGATCGCTCTCCGGTCAATAACCAACAGCGGGATCTGGATACCCATGTTGGCTCCCACATGCTCCTCGATGATCTCATCGGATGAAGCACGATGTCGAGGATTCAATCAATCCCGTATACAATTCCCTTTGTCAATCGGTATGTTACTTGCCCGAGATTCGATCGTCAGTATCCCAATACCTTGTTCAATCTCGTTAACGGCAAGTCACTTTACTCGTACCGTAATGCATGATCCCGTGACCAGACACTTGGTCACTTTGAGCTCATTATGATGATGCATTACCGAGTGGGCCCAGTGATACCTCTCCGTCATACGGAGTGACAAATCCCAGTCTTGATCCGTGTCAACCCAACAGACACTTTCGGAGATACCCGTAGTATACCTTTATAGTCACCCAGTTACGTTGTGACGTTTGGTACACCCAAAGCACTCCTACGGTATCCGGGAGTTACACGATCTCATGGTCTAAGGAAAAGATACTTGACATTGGAAAACTCTAGCAAACGAACTATACGATCTTGTGCTATGTTTAGGATTGGGTCTTGTCCATCACATCATTCTCCTAATGATGTGATCTCGTTATCAATGACATCCAATGTCCATAGTCAGGAAACCATGACTATCTGTTGATCAACGAGCTAGTCAACTAGAGGCTTACTAGGGACATGTTGGTGTCTATTATTCACACATGTATTACGATTTCCGGATAACACAATTATAGCATGAATAAAGACAATTATCATGAACAAGGAAATATAATAATAATGCTTTTATTATTGCCTCTAGGGCATATTTCCAACAGTCTCCCACTTGCACTAGAGTCAATAATCTAGTTACATTGTGATGAATCGAACACCCATGGAATTCTGGTGTTGATCATGTTTTGCTCTAGGGAGAGGTTTAGTCAACGGATCTGCTACATTCAGATCTGTATGGACTTTACAAATTCTATGTCTCCATCTTGAACATTTTCACGAATGGAGTTGAAGCGACGCTTGATGTGCCTTGTCTTCTTGTGAAACCTGGGCTCCTTGGCAAGAGCAATAGCTCCAGTGTTGTCACAGAAAAGCTTGATCGGCCCCGACGCATTGGGTATGACTCCTAGGTCGGTGATGAACTCCTTCACCCAAATTGCTTCATGCGCTGCCTCCGAGGCTGCCATGTACTCCGCTTCACATGTAGATCCCGCCACGACGCTCTGCTTGCAACTGCACCAGCTTACTGCCCCACCATTCAATATATACACGTATCCGGTTTGTGACTTAGAGTCATCCAGATCTGTGTCGAAGCTAGCGTCGACGTAACCTTTTACGACGAGCTCTTCGTCACCTCCATAAACGAGAAACATTTCCTTAGTCCTTTTCAGGTACTTCAGGATATTCTTGACCGCTGTCCAGTGTTCCTTGCCGGGATTACTTTGGTACCTTCCTACCAAACTTACGGCAAGGTTTACATCAGGTCTGGTACACAGCATGGCATACATAATAGAACCTATGGCTGAGGCATAGGGGATGACACTCATCTCTTCTATATCTTCTGCCGTGGTCGGACATTGAGCCGAGCTCAATTTCACACCTTGCAACACAGGCAAGAACCCCTTCTTAGACTGATCCATATTGAACTTCTTCAATATCTTATCAAGGTAGGTGCTTTGTGAAAGACCTATGAGGCGTCTTGATCTATCTCTATAGATCTTGATGCCTAATATATATGCAGCTTCTCCAAGGTCCTTCATTGAAAAACTCTTATTCAAGTAGGCCTTAATGCTGTCCAAGAGTTCTATATCATTTCCCATCAAAAGTATGTCATCTACATATAATATGAGAAATGCTACAGAGCTCCCACTCACTTTCTTGTAAACACAGGCTTCTCCATAAGTCTGCGTAAACCCAAACGCTTTGATCATCTCATCAAAGCGAATGTTCCAACTCCGAGATGCTTGCACCAGCCCATAAATCGAGCGTTGGAGCTTGCACACCTTGTCAGCATTCTTAGGATCGACAAAACCTTCCGGCTGCATCATATACAATTCTTCCTTAAGGAAACCATTAAGGAATGCCGTTTTGACGTCCATTTGCCATATCTCATAATCGTAGAATGCGGCAATTGCTAACATGATTCGGACGGACTTTAGCTTCGCTACCGGTGAGAAAGTCTCATCGTAGTCAACCCCTTGAACTTGTCGATAACCCTTAGCGACAAGCCGAGCTTTATAGATGGTCACATTACCATCCGCGTCTGTCTTCTTCTTAAAGATCCATTTATTTTCTATGGCTCGCCGCTCAACAGGCAAGTCAGTCAAAGTCCATACTTCGTTTTCATACATGGATCCTATCTCGGATTTCATGGCTTCCAGCCATTTGTCGGAATCCGGGCCCGCCATCGCTTCTTCATAGTTCGAAGGTTCACTGTTGTCCAACAACATGATTTCCAAGACAGGGTTGCCGTACCACTCTGGTGCGGAACGTGTCCTTGTGGACCTTCGAATTTCAGTAGGAGCTTGATCAGAAGTATCTTGATCATTATCATTAACTTCCTCTCTAGTCGGTGCAGGCACCTCAGGAACATTTTCTTGAGTTGCGCCATTTTCCGGTTCAAGAGGTAATACTTCATCAAGTTCTACTTTCCTCCCACTTACTTCTTTCGAGAGAAACTCCTTCTCTAGAAAGGATCCATTCTTGGCAACAAAGATCTTGCCTTCGGATCTGAGGTAGAAGGTATACCCAATAGTTTCTTTAGGGTATCCTATGAAGACGCATTTTTCCGACTTGGGTTCGAGCTTTTCAGGTTGAAGTTTCTTGACATAAGCATCGCATCCCCAAACTTTTAGAAACGACAGCTTAGGTTTCTTCCCAAACCATAATTCATACGGTGTCGTCTCAACGGATTTCGACGGAGCCCTATTTAAAGTGAATGCGGCAGTCTCTAAAGCATAGCCCCAAAAAGATAGCGGTAAATCGGTAAGAGACATCATAGATCGCACCATATCTAATAGAGTGCGATTACGACGTTCGGACACACCATTACGCTGAGGTGTTCCAGGCGGCGTGAGTTGTGAAACTATTCCACATTTTCTTAAGTGTGTGCCAAACTCATGACTCAAGTATTCTCCTCCACGATCTGATCGCAGGAACTTGATTTTCCTGTCACGTTGATTCTCAACCTCACTCTGAAATTCCTTGAACTTTTCAAAGGTTTCAGACTTGTGTTTCATTAAGTAGACATACCCATATCTACTCAAGTCATCAGTGAGGGTGAGAACATAACGATAGCCACCGCGAGCCTCAACACTCATTGGACCGCACACATCAGTATGTATGATTTCCAATAAGTTGGTTGCTCGCTCCATTGTTCCTGAGAACGGAGTCTTGGTCATTTTACCCATGAGGCATGGTTCGCACGTGTCAAATGATTCGTAATCAAGAGACTCTAAAAGTCCATCAGCATGGAGCTTCTTCATGCGTTTGACACCTATGTGACCAAGGCGGCAGTGCCACAAGTATGTGGGACTATCATTATCAATCTTACATCTTTTGGTACTCACACTATGAACATGTGTAGCATTACGCTCGAGATTCATTAAGAATAAACCATTCACCATCGGAGCATGACCATAAAACATATCTCTCATATAAATAGAACAACCATTATTCTCGGATTTAAATGAGTAGCCATCTCGAATTAAACGAGATCCTGATACAATGTTCATGCTCAAAGCTGGCACTAAATAACAATTATTAAGGTTTAAAACTAATCCCGAAGGTAAATGTAGAGGTAGCGTGCCGACGGCGATCACATTGACCTTGGAACCATTCCCGACTCGCATCGTCACCTCGTCCTTCGCCAGTCTCCGCTTATTCCGCAGCTCCTGTTTTGAGTTACAAATGTGAGCAACCGCACCGGTATCAAATACCCAGGAGCTACTACGAATACTGGTAAGGTACACATCAATTACATGTATATCACATATACCTTTCGTTTTGCCGGCCTTCTTGTCCGCTAAGTACTTGGGGCAGTTCCGCTTCCAGTGACCACTTCCCTTGCAATAAAAGCACTCAGTCTCGGGCTTGGGTCCATTCTTTGGCTTCTTCCCGGCAGCTTGCTTACCGGGCGCGGCAACTCCCTTGCCGTCCTTCTTGAAGTTCTTCTTACCCTTGCCTTTCTTGAACTTAGTGGTTTTATTCACCATTAACACTTGATGTTCCTTTTTGACTTCTACCTCTGCTGATTTCAGCATTGCAAATAATTCGGGAATGGTATTTTCCATCCCCTGCATATTGAAGTTCATCACAAAGCTCTTGTAGCTCGGTGGAAGTGACTGGAGGATTCTGTCAATGACCGCGTCATCCGGGAGATTAACTCCCAGCTGAGTCAAGCGGTTATGTAACCCAGACATAGTGACTATGTGCTCACTGACAGAACTGTTTTCCTCCATCTTACAACTGAAGAATTTGTCGGAGACTTCATATCTCTCGACCCGGGCATGAGCTTGAAAAACCATTTTCAGCTCTTCGAACATCTCATATGCTCCATGTCTCTCAAAACGCTTTTGGAGCCCCGGCTCTAAGCTGTAAAGCATGCCGCACTGAACGAGGGAGTAGTCATCAGCACGTGTCTGCCAAGCGTTCATAACGTCTTGGTTCTGTGGGACGGGTGCGTCACCTAGCGGTGCTTGTAGGACATAATCTTTCTTGGCAGCTATGAGGATGATCCTCAGGTTCCGGACCCAGTCCGTATAGTTGCTGCCATCGTCTTTCAGCTTGGTTTTCTCTAGGAACGCGTTGAAGTTGAGGACTACGTTGGCCATTTGATCTACAAGACATATTGTAAAGATTTTAGACTAAGTTCATGATAATTAAGTTCATCTAATCAAATTATCAATGAACTCCCACTTAGATAGACATCCCTCTAGTAATCTAAGTATAACATGATCCGAGTTAACTAGGCCGTGTCCGATCATCACGTGAGACGGACTAGTCAACATCGGTGAACATCTTCATGTTGATCGTATCTTCTATACGACTCATGCTCGACCTTTCGGTCTTCTGTGTTCCGAGGCCATGTCTGTACATGCTAGGCTCGTCAAGTCAACCTAAGTGTTTGCATGTGTAAATCTGTCTTACACCCGTTGTATGTGAACGTTAGAATCTAACACCCGATCATCACGTGGTGCTTCGAAACAACGTACTGTCGCAACGGTGCACAGTTAGGGGGAACACTTTCTTGAAATTATTATGAGGGATCATCTTATTTACTACCGTCGTTCTAAGTAAACAAGATGCAAAACATGATAAACATCACATGCAATCAAATAATAATAGTGACATGATATGGCCAATATCACATAGCTCCTTTGATCTCCATCTTGGGGCTCCATGATCATCTTGTCACCGGCATGACACCATGATCTCCATCATCATGATCTCCATCATCGTGTCTCCATGAAGTTGCTCGCCAACTATTACTTCTACTACTATGGCTAACGCGTTTAGCAATAAAGTAAAGTAATTTACATGGCGTTTCTCAATGACACGCAGGTCATACAAAAAATAAAGACAACTCCTATGGCTCCTGCCGGTTGTCATACTCATCGACATGCAAGTCGTGATTCCTATTACAATAGCATGAACATCTCATACATCACATATATATCATTCATCATTCATCACAACTTTGGCCATATCATATCACAAAGCACTTGCTGCAAAAACAAGTTAGACGTCCTCTAATTGTTGTTGCAAGTTTTACGTGGCTGAAATAGGGTTCTAGCAAGAACGTTTTCTTACCTACGTGAAAGCCACAACGTGATTTGTCAACTTCTATTTACCCTTCATAAGGACCCTTTTCATCGAATCCGCTCCAACTAAAGTGGGAGAGACAGACACCCGCCAGCCACCTTATGCAACTTGTGCATGTTAGTCGGTGGAACCGGTCTCACGTAAGCGTACGTGTAAGGTTGGTCCGGGCCGCTTCATCCCACAATACCGCTGAAGCAAGATAAGACTAGTAGCGGCAAGAAAGTTGACAACATCTACGCCCACAACAAATTGTGTTCTACTCGTGCAAGAGAACTACGCATAGACCTAGCTCATGATGCCACTGTTGGGGAACGTTGCAAAAAACAAAAAAATTCCTACGGTTTCACCAAGATCCATCTATGAGTTCATCTAGCAACGAGTGATCGGATTGCATCTACATACCTTTGTAGATCACGCGTGGAAGCGTTCAAAGAACGGGGATGAGGAAGCGTACTCGACGTGATCCAAATCACCGGAGATCCTAGCGCCGAACGGACGGCACCTCCGCGTTCAACACACGTACGGTCAGCGTGACGTCTCCTTCTTTTGATCCAGCAAGGAGGAAGGAGAGGTTGAGGAAGATGGCTCCAGCAGCAGCACGACGGCGTGGTGGTGGTGGAGCTGCAGTACTCCGGCAGGGCTTCGCCAAGCACTATGGAGGAGGAGGATGTGTTGGAGAGGGAGAGGGAGGCACCAAAGGCGTGGGGTGAGAAGTCCTCCATCTCCCCACTATATATAGGAGGGCCAAGGGGGGGGCACCGGCCCTAGGAGATCCAATCTCCTAGGGGGGCGGTGGCCAAGGGAGGAATCCCTCCTCCCCAAGGCACCTAGGAGGTGCCTTCCCCCTTTGGGACTCTTCCCTTCTTGAACCCTAGGCGCATGGGCCTCTTGGGGCTGGTGCCCTTGGCCCATGTAGGCCAAGGCGCACACCCCTACAGCCCATGTGGCCCCCCGGGGCAGGTGGCCCCCCGGGGCAGGTGGCCCCACCCGGTGGACCCCCGGGACCCTTCCGGTGGTCCCGGTACAATACCGGTGACCCCGAAACTTGTCCCGATGCCCGAAATAGCACTTCCTATATATAATTCTTTACCTCCGGACCATTCCGGAACTCCTCATGATGTCCGGGATCTCATCTGGGACTCCAAACAACATTCGGGTTACTACATATACATATCCCTACAACCCTAGTGTCACCGAACCTTAAGTGTGTAGACCCTATGGGTTCGGGAGACATGTAGACATGACTGAGATCGCTCTCCGGTCAATAACCAACAGCGGGATCTGGATACCCATGTTGGCTCCCACATGCTCCTTGATGATCTCATCGGATGAACCACGATGTCGAGGATTCAATCAATCCCGTATACAATTCCCTTTGTCAATCGGTATGTTACTTGCCCGAGATTCGATCGTCAGTATCCCAATACCTTGTTCAATCTCGTTACCGGCAAGTCACTTTACTCGTACCGTAATGCATGATCCCGTGACCAGACACTTGGTCACTTTGAGCTCATTATGATGATGCATTACCGAGTGGGCCTAGTGATACCTCTCCGTCATGCGGAGTGACAAATCCCAGTCTTGATCCGTGTCAACCCAACAGACACTTTCGGAGATACCCGTAGTATACCTTTATAGTCACCCAGTTACGTTGTGACGTTTGGTACACCCAAAGCACTCCTACGGTATCCGGGAGTTACACGATCTCATGGTCTAAGGAAAAGATACTTGACATTGGAAAACTCTAGCAAACGAACTATACGATCTTGTGCTATGTTTAGGATTGGGTCTTGTCCATCACATCATTCTCCTAATGATGTGATCTCGTTATCAATGACATCCAATGTCCATAGTCAGGAAACCATGACTATCTGTTGATCAACGAGCTAGTCAACTAGAGGCTTACTAGGGACATGTTGGTGTCTATTATTCACACATGTATTACGATTTCCGGATAACACAATTATAGCATGAATAAAGACAATTATCATGAACAAGGAAATATAATAATAATGCTTTTATTATTGCCTCTAGGGCATATTTCCAACAGTCTCCCACTTGCACTAGAGTCAATAATCTAGTTACATTGTGATGAATCGAACACCCATGGAATTCTGGTGTTGATCATGTTTTGCTCTAGGGAGAGGTTTAGTCAACGGATCTGCTACATTCAGGTCCGTATGTACTTTACAAATTCTATGTCTCCATCTTGAACATTTTCACGAATGGAGTTGAAGCGACGCTTGATGTGCCTTGTCTTCTTGTGAAACCTGGGCTCCTTGGCAAGAGCAATAGCTCCAGTGTTGTCAGAGAAAAGCTTGATCGGCCCCGACGCATTGGGTATGACTCCTAGGTCGGTGATGAACTCCTTCACCCAAATTGCTTCATGCGCTGCCTCCGAGGCTGCCATGTACTCCGCTTCACATGTAGATCCCGCCACGACGCTCTGCTTGCAACTGCACCAGCTTACTGCCCCACCATTCAATATATACACGTATCCGGTTTGTGACTTAGAGTCATCCAGATCTGTGTCGAAGCTAGCGTCGACGTAACCTTTTACGATGAGCTCTTCGTCACCTCCATAAACGAGAAACATTTCCTTAGTCCTTTTCAGGTACTTCAGGATATTCTTGACCGCTGTCCAGTGTTCCTTGCCGGGATTACTTTGGTACCTTCCTACCAAACTTACGGCAAGGTTTACATCAGGTCTGGTACACAGCATGGCATACATAATAGAACCTATGGCTGAGGCATAGGGGATGACACTCATCTCTTCTATATCTTCTGCCGTGGTCGGACATTGAGCTGAGCTCAATTTCACACCTTGCAACACAGGCAAGAACCCCTTCTTAGACTGATCCATATTGAACTTCTTCAATATCTTATCAAGGTATGTGCTTTGTGAAAGACCTATGAGGTGTCTTGATCTATCTCTATAGATCTTGATGCCTAATATATATGCAGCTTCTCCAAGGTCCTTCATTGAAAAACTCTTATTCAAGTAGGCCTTAATGCTGTCCAAGAGTTCTATATCATTTCCCATCAAAAGTATGTCATCTACATATAATATGAGAAATGCTACAGAGCTCCCACTCACTTTCTTGTAAACACAGGCTTCTCCATAAGTCTGCGTAAACCCAAACGCTTTGATCATCTCATCAAAGCGAATGTTCCAACTCCGAGATGCTTGCACCAGCCCATAAATCGAGCGTTGGAGCTTGCACACCTTGTCAGCATTCTTAGGATCGACAAAACCTTCCGGCTGCATCATATACAATTCTTCCTTAAGGAAACCATTAAGGAATGTCGTTTTGACGTCCATTTGCCATATCTCATAATCGTAGAATGCGGCAATTGCTAACATGATTCGGACGGACTTTAGCTTCGCTACCGGTGAGAAAGTCTCATCATAGTCAACCCCTTGAACTTGTCGATAACCCTTAGCGACAAGCCGAGCTTTATAGATGGTCACATTACCATCCGCGTCTGTCTTCTTCTTAAAGATCCATTTATTTTCTATGGCTCGCCGCTCAACGGGCAAGTCAGTCAAAGTCCATACTTCGTTTTCATACATGGATCCTATCTCGGATTTCATGGCTTCCAGCCATTTGTCGGAATCCGGGCCCGCCATCGCTTCTTCATAGTTCGAAGGTTCACTGTTGTCTAACAACATGATTTCCAAGACAGGGTTGCCGTACCACTCTGGTGCGGAACGTGTCCTTGTGGACCTTCGAATTTCAGTAGGAGCTTGATCAGAAGTATCTTGATCATTATCATTAACTTCCTCTCTAGTCGGTGCAGGCACCTCAGGAACATTTTCTTGAGTTGCGCCATTTTCCGGTTCAAGAGGTAATACTTCATCAAGTTCTACTTTCCTCCCACTTACTTCTTTCGAGAGAAACTCCTTCTCTAGAAAGGATCCATTCTTGGCAACAAAGATCTTGCCTTCGGATCTGAGGTAGAAGGTATACCCAATAGTTTCTTTAGGGTATCCTATGAAGACGCATTTTTCCGACTTGGGTTCGAGCTTTTCAGGTTGAAGTTTCTTGACATAAGCATCGCATCCCCAAACTTTTAGAAACGACAGCTTAGGTTTCTTCCCAAACCATAATTCATACGGTGTCGTCTCAACGGATTTCGACGGAGCCCTATTTAAAGTGAATGCGGCAGTCTCTAAAGCATAGCCCCAAAAAGATAGCGGTAAATCGGTAAGAGACATCATAGATCGCACCATATCTAATAGAGTGCGATTACGACGTTCGGACACACCATTACGCTGAGGTGTTCCAGGCGGCGTGAGTTGTGAAACTATTCCACATTTTCTTAAGTGTGTGCCAAACTCGTGACTCAAGTATTCTCCTCCACGATCTGATCGCAGGAACTTGATTTTCCTGTCACGTTGATTCTCAACCTCACTCTGAAATTCCTTGAACTTTTCAAAGGTTTCAGACTTGTGTTTCATTAAGTAGACATACCCATATCTACTCAAGTCATCAGTGAGGGTGAGAACGTAACGATAGCCACCGCGAGCCTCAACACTCATTGGACCGCACACATCAGTATGTATGATTTCCAATAAGTTGGTTGCTCGCTCCATTGTTCCTGAGAACGGAGTCTTGGTCATTTTACCCATGAGGCATGGTTCGCACGTGTCAAATGATTCGTAATCAAGAGACTCTAAAAGTCCATCAGCATGGAGCTTCTTCATGCGTTTGACACCTATGTGACCAAGGCGGCAGTGCCACAAATATGTGGGACTATCATTATCAATCTTACATCTTTTGGTACTCACACTATGAACATGTGTAGTATTACGCTCGAGATTCATTAAGAATAAATCATTCACCATCGGATCATGACCATAAAACATATCTCTCATATAAATAGAACAACCATTATTCTCGGATTTAAATGAGTAGCCATCTCGAATTAAACGAGATCCTGATACAATGTTCATGCTCAAAGCTGGCACTAAATAACAATTATTAAGGTTTAAAACTAATCCCAAAGGTAAATGTAGAGGTAGCGTGCCGACGGCGATCACATTGACCTTGGAACCATTCCCGACTCGCATCGTCACCTCGTCCTTCGCCAGTCTCCGCTTATTCCGCAGCTCCTATTTTGAGTTACAAATGTGAGCAACCGCACCGGTATCAAATACCCAGGAGCTACTACGAATACTGGTAAGGTACACATCAATTACATGTATATCACATATACCTTTCGTTTTGCCGGCCTTCTTGTCCGCTAAGTACTTGGGGCAGTTCCGCTTCCAGTGACCACTTCCCTTGCAATAAAAGCACTCAGTCTCGGGCTTGGGTCCATTCTTTGGCTTCTTCCCGGCAGCTTGCTTACCGGGCGCGGCAACTCCCTTGCCGTCCTTCTTGAAGTTCTTCTTACCCTTGCCTTTCTTGAACTTAGTGGTTTTATTCACCATCAACACTTGATGTTCCTTTTTGACTTCTACCTCTGCTGATTTCAGCATTGCAAATAATTCGGGAATGGTCTTTTCCATCCCCTGCATATTGAAGTTCATCACAAAGCTCTTGTAGCTCGGTGGAAGCGACTGGAGGATTCTGTCAATGACCGCGTCATCCGGGAGATTAACTCCCAGCTGAGTCAAGCGGTTATGTAACCCAGACATAGTGAGTATGTGCTCACTGACAGAACTGTTTTCCTCCATCTTACAGCTGAAGAATTTGTCGGAGACTTCATATCTCTCGACCTGAGCATGAGCTTGAAAAACCATTTTCAGCTCTTCGAACATCTCATATGCTCCATGTCTCTCAAAACGCTTTTGGAGCCCCGGCTCTAAGCTGTAAAGCATGCCGCACTGAACGAGGGAGTAGTCATCAACACGTGTCTGCCAAGCGTTCATAACATCTTGGTTCTGTGGGACGGGTGCGTCACCTAGCGGTGCTTGTAGGACATAATCTTTCTTGGCAGCTATGAGGATGATCCTCAGGTTCCGGACCCAGTCCGTATAGTTGCTGCCATCGTCTTTCAGCTTGGTTTTCTCTAGGAACGCGTTGAAGTTGAGGACTACGTTGGCCATTTGATCTACAAGACATATTGTAAAGATTTTAGACTAAGTTCATGATAATTAAGTTCATCTAATCAAATTATACAATGAACTCCCACTTAGATAGACATCCCTCTAATAATCTAAGTATAACATGATCCGAGTTAACTAGGCCGTGTCGGATCATCATGTGAGACGGACTAGTCAACATCGGTGAACATCTTCATGTTGATCGTATCTTCTATACGACTCATGCTCGACCTTTCGGTCTTCTGTGTTCCGAGGCCATGTCTGTACATGCTAGGCTCGTCAAGTCAACCTAAGTGTTTGCATGTGTAAATCTGTCTTACACCCGTTGTATGTGAACGTTAGAATCTAACACCCGATCATCACGTGGTGCTTCGAAACAACGTACTGTCGCAACGGTGCACAGTTAGGGGGAACACTTTCTTGAAATTATTATGAGGGATCATCTTATTTACTACCATCGTTCTAATTAAACAAGATGCAAAACATGATAAACATCACATGCAATCAAATAATAATAGTGACATGATATGGCCAATATCACATAGCTCCTTTGATCTCCATCTTGGGGCTCCATGATCATCTTGTCACCGGCATGACACCATGATCTCCATCATCATGATCTCCATCATCGTGTCTCCATGAAGTTGCTCGCCAACTATTACTTCTACTACTATGGCTAACGCGTTTAGCAATAAAGTAAAGTAATTTACATGGCGTTTCTCAATGACACGCAGGTCATACAAAAATAAAGACAACTCCTATGGCTCCTGCCGGTTGTCATACTCATCGACATGCAAGTCGTGATTCCTATTACAATAGCATGAACATCTCATACATCACATATATATCATTCATCATTCATCACAACTTTGGCCATATCATATCACAAAGCACTTGCTGCAAAAACAAGTTAGACGTCTTCTAATTGTTGTTGCAAGTTTTACGTGGCTGAAATAGGGTTCTAGCAAGAATGTTTTCTTACCTACGTGAAAGCCACAACGTGATTTTCAACTTCTATTTACCCTTCATAAGGACCCTTTTCATCGAATCCGCTCCAACTAAAGTGGGAGAGACAGACACCCGCCAGCCACCTTATGCAACTTGTGCATGTTAGTCGGTGGAACCGGTCTCACGTAAGCGTACGTGTAAGGTTGGTCCGGGCCGCTTCATCCCACAATACCGCTGAAGCAAGATAAGACTAGTAGCGGCAAGAAAGTTGACAACATCTACGCCCACAACAAATTGTGTTCTACTCGTGCAAGAGAACTACGCATAGACCTAGCTCATGATGCCACTGTTGGGGAACGTTGCAAAAAACAAAAAAAATTCCTACGGTTTCACCAAGATCCATCTATGAGTTCATCTAGCAACGAGTGATCGGATTGCATCTACATACCTTTGTAGATCACGCGCGGAAGCGTTCAAAGAACGGGGATGAGGAAGGCGTACTCGACGTGATCCAAATCACCGGAGATCCTAGCGCCGAACAGACGGCACCTCCGCGTTCAACACGCGTACGGTCAGCGTGACGTCTCCTTCTTTTTGATCCAGCAAGGAGGAAGGAGAGGTTGAGGAAGATGGCTCCAGCAGCAGCACGACGGCGTGGTGGTGGTGGAGCTGCAGTACTCCGGCAGGGCTTCGCCAAGCACTATGGAGGAGGAGGATGTGTTGGAGAGGGAGAGGGAGGCACCAAAGGCGTGGGGTGAGAAGTCCTCCATCTCCCCACTATATATAGGAGGGCCAAGGGGGGGGCGCCGGCCCTAGGAGATCCAATCTCCTAGGGGGGCGGTGGCCAAGGGAGGAATCCCTCCTCCCCAAGGCACCTAGGAGGTGCCTTCCCCCTTTGGGACTCTTCCCTTCTTGAACCCTAGGCGCATGGGCCTCTTGGGGCTGGTGCCCTTGGCCCATGTAGGCCAAGGCGCACACCCCTACAGCCCATGTGGCCCCCCGGGGCAGGTGGCCCCACCCGGTGGACCCCCGGGACCCTTCTGGTGGTCCCGGTACAATACCGGTGACCCCTAAACTTGTCCCGATGCCCGAAATAGCACTTCCTATATATAATTCTTTACCTCCGGACCATTCCGGAACTCCTCATGATGTCCGGGATCTCATCCGGGACTCCAAACAACATTTGGGTTACTGCATATACATATCCCTACAACCCTAGTGTCACCGAACCTTAAGTGTGTAGACCCTACGGGTTCGGGAGACATGTAGACATGACCGAGATCGCTCTCCGATCAATAACCAACAGCGGGATCTGGATACCCATGTTGGCTCCCACATGCTCCTCGATGATCTCATCGGATGAACCATGATGTCGAGGATTCAATCAATCCCGTATACAATTCCCTTTGTCAATCGGTATGTTACTTGCCCGAGATTCGATCGTCGGTATCCCAATACCTTGTTCAATCTCGTTACCGACAAGTCACTTTACTCGTACCGTAATGCATGATCCCGTGACCAGACACTTGGTCACTTTGAGCTCATTATGATGATGCATTACCGAGTGGGCCCAGTGATACCTCTCCGTCATGCGGAGTGACAAATCCCAGTCTTGATCCGTGTCAACCCAACAGACACTTTCGGAGATACCCGTAGTATACCTTTATAGTCACCCAGTTACGTTGTGACGTTTGGTACACCCAAAGCACTCCTACGGTATCCGGGAGTTACACGATCTCATGGTCTAAGGAAAAGATACTTGACATTGGAAAACTCTAGCAAACGAACTATACGATCTTGTGCTATGTTTAGGATTGGGTCTTGTCCATCACATCATTCTCCTAATGATGTGATCTCGTTATCAATGACATCCAATGTCCATAGTCAGGAAACCATGACTATCTGTTGATCAACGAGCTAGTCAACTAGAGGCTTACTAGGGACATGTTGGTGTCTATTATTCACACATGTATTACGATTTCCGGATAACACAATTATAGCATGAATAAAGACAATTATCATGAACAAGGAAATATAATAATAATGCTTTTATTATTGCCTCTAGGGCATATTTGCAACAACTACTTCTGTCATTAAGTCTCTCTATATAGCTCAGCTCTTTTATTGCATGTATTTATAATCATCCTCACTATATTATACAGATTAAAGATCGCCGAATTGAAGAAAAGACAAGTCGGTGATATTGGGTTCATTAACACATATCTCATAGATGCAACTCAGGTTAAATTTCATGCCGCAAATACCGAGGCCAACTTGCTACGATCGTTGGTAATAAATGAAAACAAAGATATAGTACTCTTTCCTTACAACTTCAAGTGATTGTTACTGTCTTATGCGTATTCGGTTTCCCTTATATATTAGTCAAGGTTATAGTAATGTAATTGATGATTTATGCAGGCGTGTGTAGTTACCACTATATTCTCCTAGAGATTAAGCTTGAGCGGGGACTAGTAACCGTCTTAGACTCAAGACGAAAAGATCCCCAGGACTATGCGGACATGACTCAAATGTTCGAGAAGTAAGTTAAATCGATCATTATCCACCATATCAGCAACTTTGTTCATTTCCTGATATATCAAGTAACTGTTTTCTTTGTCTGGCAGGGTTTGGAAAAAATTCTCCAAAAAAGCTTCAGGACTCCCGAAGAAGCTGCAATTTAGACACCCGAAAGTAAGTACTATAGTAGCATGTTCCGTGCATCTTCTATTGATTCAAGCACTAGTTTCATCAATACCATTTGGCATTCTTGTTTATCAGTTTGATTGACCTCTATTTCTTGTAAAGTGGTTGTGGCAGGAATAAGGGAATGATTTCTGTGGATACTACGTTTGCGAGTCCATCCGCCACACGACCTGTGAGCGGGGCTACACTGACGAACAATATGAAGTACGTAAATAACAACATTCACAATTTTATTTTATTACCATCATTTGTGTTGAGTTTCATTCATTCATATATATATGTATTGACCCCCTTCTTCAAATTAGATGTTTCGGAAGCGGGATGAACTCCTAGCACCAGCTCGCATGCGAGCAATTCAAGAGGAATTGGCGGCATTCTTTCTTGACCACGTGATCGCTGAAGACGGAGAATACTATGTGAACCATGAGTCCGTATGATTATATTTGTAAGAGATAATTATTGTATATATGTAGCCGGTAGTGTCGGATAGATATACGAGAACTTGTTGTTCGACCAATCTCTCGGAGAAGGAGAGGTGGTCGATATCACTTCTCTCTGTATGCATATATGTTCATGACGATCTTCTGTTTTCTTCGTTTGCTTACTAGCTAGCTAGCATGTCTAGTCCTCTCTATACGTATGTATAGTACATAGCGTCGACCAAGCACGGGACCAAAGAGTCTCCTGCCTAGGCTCCGCGCACAGGCCACGTGGAGGCCCATCTGTCCCGGTTCTGGATTGAACCGGGACTAAAGGGACAGGGCATTAGTACCGACCCTTTAGTCCCGGTTCAGGAACCGGGACAAAAGGCCCTTATGAACTGGGACAACAGGCCCTTTTTCTACCAGTGTGCATGTCCTTTGTAATCGACATTTGAACTGTATGATGTATGTTGAAAATATTATCACCGGTTACTCTATAATTTTTCCTTTTCCGCATTATCTTTTTCTAAATTAATAAAATGTGTATGTACTTCCGATCAACATCTTATTGGTATAAAAAATGTTTGTTCAGTATTTTTTTTGTTATTTTTTGTAGTTAATCTATTATATGCTCATAAGAAAAATAATCAGTACTCTATGCAGGTTTATGTGTATGGTTCACATTGAGTTTTAATATTGAAATTTTCATGATTATAATTGTGCCCGTGCGAATGCACGGGTTGGCGACTAGTATTTACTAATCGGAAACACTATACGAGGCTCCATGTTAAATCTGGAGGTTAGGAAATTCCACCCATAGGATTAGCTAACGATGAAAAAATAACCGTCCAATAATGTGCCCCGCTTCCACGCACGTGAGAGAACGTGAGAGAGTACTCTTAACAGCTTTTTTTGGACATGAGGACTAATCTCTTTCAGTCTCCTTCCGCAATAAAAAAAGAAATACAAGATGAAATACATCTAATCCTCACCTCCTACTACTAATTAATTCATGTCCTTAGCAAGCCGGCCTGTACATCTAATCGGCTGGAGGAGAAAATTGTGTCCTGTCCTCAAGACTCCACGTGCGGCTGCACCAGCTAATCTTTTTGACGTCCAATGTCGCAGCCATGTAATCATATCTCGCTGTATGCACCAGAGCATGTTTTTAGACAGCCACGAGTTTTAAAGGATAGTGAATCTATGAGCACCCAATAGACGAGGTGAAGTGCTTAAGGTCATGGGGAGTAACTTATACTAGTGTCATGCATATGACACTAGTCTAAGTTACCATCTTCACAATGCAAAGTAACATATTAGTAGTGTCATATGTGGTTTCATTTAATGGCTTGTAGACTCATCTTATTTTGGAAAGCGCTATGTTACAGTAACATATTATGTTACCACTTTTCATTAACAACATGTCACATAAGCAAAAGTTTCTCGAAGTGCGCTATATTACTATCTAAATTACTCCTACTATGACTAGCCTAAAGAGGTGCATGCGACGAGACCGCGGAGAGTACTCTGGGCTACTGGCCGGCAGCAGACCAGCAACACCAATATATTCTTTGGTCTAACTGCACACGCCGGCTTCATCGTTCCGCAGATGCTGACAAAGGTATTTTATCAACTATCAAGTAGGTTTAATATTACTCAATGTGTGCATTAGATTTGTGTACTTCAGATGATTGGATACATGCGTCCAAATTTCTGATACTTTGATGCAAGGTATGATAACTACACACACGTCTATTTTTTTCTTAATTAGGAGAAATTAATAGTAATAATTATTATATCCTAAAATCTCCATGCCAATATACTGACATAAGGTATAAAAGTAAGCCTTATGTCTGTCAGCCGTTAGAAAAATAACTATAATCTGATGTTGTATAACAGAAAAAACTAAGAAAAAAAGTACAACAATACCTATTGATGTAGACATTGTTGGTAAGATCTGCTCAGTATCATGTTTGTGGCCTGAGTATTGTATATTTGCTGATAGAACATGTTACCAAGATCTGCTCATTATCATCAATAGAAAATGAATGTCTGCATGTATTCTTGAAGAAAATTACTATATATGCATGTATGTGAATTGAATATAACATCTGTGCTGATAGAACATGGTTCCAGGATCTGCTCATTATCATCAATCGAAAATGAATGTCTGCATGTATTCCTGAAAAAAGAACTTATGTTTTATGTAAATAGTAATTAATCGATCAATTCAAAAATAATGATGTGACTTAAAAAACAGTTAAAGATGTTACCCACGACATATATATGTCAACGGACACGACACCAAACACCATGGCTCCTAACAAGCAATCCCCAAGAATAAAGAAACACTAGGCGCAAAATGCAGATCGGACCTGAAGAAGATGGAGTGACGCTTGGAGAGCCAGGGCATTAATGAGCACACCGTAGCCCGACGAGGTGAAGTGCTGTCGATGCCTACTGGCATGTGGCAGCTCCGTGATTTGCTCGACGGCATCCGCTGGCTCTAGATGCAGGCAAAGGTAATTGTCCTAAGCAAGTTTCATCTACGCATACAGCCATACATGCTAATCAGCTAGAGGTTTGATCATTATCCTGCGAGTGCTTTTGATTTTGGTTGGGAAAATTCATCACTTAATTTAAGCACGTATATGGCTGGTGGTGAGAACTAAGAAATTGCTATATTTGGTTGGTTCATATATCTGGCTGCATCACGTGGGATTTGTTCATATATATTTTGGCACAAGCACTAGTAAAAAACGGGCCTAATGTCCCGGTTTGTAAGGGCCTTTTGTCCCGGTTCCTGAACCGGGACTAAAGGGTCGGTACTAATACCCTGTCCTTTTAGTCCCGGTTCAATTCAGAACCGGGACAGATGGGCCTCCACGTGGCCAATGCGCGGAGCCCAGGCAGAAGGGCCTTTGATCCCGGTTGGTGGCACTAACCGGGACCAATAGGCATCCACGCGTCAGCATTTCTGTGGCTGGGGTTTTTGTTTTTTTAAAGAGGGGGGGGGGGGTTGGGGGTTTTGGGGGGTTAATTTAGGTGTTCCATATATTGTGTTAGCTAGTTATAATTAATAGAGAGAAGTGTCCTCTCTTATGTCTGTGCTTGGTCAACGCTACGTACTATACATACGTATAGAGAGGACTAGACACGCTAGCTATCTAGTAAGCAAACGAAGGAAACAGAAGATCGTCATGAACATATATGCATATAGAGAGAAGTGATATCGACCACCTCTCCTTCTCCGAGAGATTGGTCGAACAACAAGTTCTCATATATCTATCCGACACTACCGGCTATATATATACAATAATTATCTCTTACAAATATAATCTCCAAACATATGGATGCATGGTCCACATAATATTCTCCGTCTTCAGCGATCACGTGGTCAAGAAAGAATGTCGTCAATTCCTGTTGAATTGCTCGCATGCGAGCTGGTGCTAGGAGTTCATCCCGCTTCCGAAACATTTAATTTGAAGAAGAGGGTCAATATATACATACATATATATATATATATATATATATATATATATATATATATATATATATGAATGAAACTCAACACAAATGATGGTAATAAAATAAAATTGTGAATATTGTTATTTACGCACTTCATATTGTTCGTCAGAGTAGCCCCGCTTACAGGTCGTGTGGCGGATGGACTCACAAACGTAATATCCACAGAAATCATTCCCTTGTTCCTGCCACAACCACTTTATAAGAAATAGAGGTCAATCAAACTGATAAGCAAGAATGCCAAATGGTATTGATGAAACTAGAGCTTGAATCACTAGGAGATGCGCGGAACATGCTACTATAGTACTTACTTTCGGGTGTCTAAATTCCAGCTTCTTCGGCAGTCCCGGAACTTTTTTGGTGAATTTTCTCCAAACTCTTCCAGACAAAGAAAACAATTACTTGATATCAGAAATGAACAAAGTTGCTGATATGGTGGATAATGATCGATTTAACTTACTTCTCGAGCATTTGAGTCATGTACGCATACTCCCGGGGATCTTTTCGTCTCGAGTCCAAGACAGTTACTACTCCCTGCTCAAGCTTAATCTCTAGGAGAATATAGTGGAATCTGCGCACGCATGCATAACTCATCAATTACATTACTATAACATTGACTAATATATAAGGGAAACCGAATATGCACAAGACAGTAACACTCACTTGAAGTTGCAAGGAAAGAGTATTATATCTTTGTTTTCATTTATTACCAACGATCGTAGCAAGTTGACCTCGGTATCTGTGGCATGAAATTTAACCTCAGTTGCATCTATGAGATATGTGTTAATGAACCCAATATCATCGATTTATCTTTTCTTCAATTCGACGATCTTCAATCTGCATAATATAGTGAGGATAATTATAAATACATGCAATGAAAGAGCTGAGCTATATAGAGAGACTTAATGACAGAAGTAGTACTACTTACAGACAGTAGCAGGTGACCGTTGTTTTATCGAGGGCCAATTGATTGAAAAACTGAAAGAACTCCTCAAATGGAATAGGCAACAGTTCAATTCCAATGAGGTCATGCTCCTTTTTAACTCTCACATACAAAGTATTCCTCCCCCAGACTCTGTGCAAATTTTCAAGTACCAGTCATGCAATCTTCGCATCATCGTTGATAGAGATCTTTCATCTTTGATGAGAGGCTTCCTGTACTCGTATCTTTGTATCTGCACCTCCATGAAATCATAATGTACATCGTTGGGCAGGTAATCTCCAAGATTGCTATAACTGGGCACCATCCTCGGATCATTAGCGACGATGTCGCTAGGCACCTTGAGCAGGAGGGCACGATTGCTTCGCTTGTTCGCCGAGCTGGGCAATTTGTTTCCCAGCTCGTCATTCTTTCAGCCTTTGATCACTGACAGTACTTCCCGACCGCTCCGCTTCGGCAAATGCCTTTCCAATAATGCGCTCATAGTTGTCTTTCGGTGGAGACTTGGGTGGTTTTGTCAGGGCAGCCAGAGTGCGCTTCGCTTTCACCGGATCTACCTTCTCCTCCGGAGGTGGATGTTTCTTTGCTTTCACCCCTTCAAAGAAGTTCCTCACTTCTTCTCGCGCGATATCGGAGTTCTCCTCTGGGGTCCTCTTGTATGGTAACTTCTCTGGACTCTTCAGAGAAGGACCAAATCTGTATGTCCTCCCGCCTCTGGCTGTACTGCTAGGCGCCAACAGAGCAGATGGAGCGGTTGTCATTTTACTTGCTTACGAGGCGGAGAAGAAGGACTATGACGCGTCGGAGCAGCCGTAGCGGCGGCGGGTCTCTTCCGCCCTTGCTGACGAGACGGAGAAGGAGGAGGTTGGCTGCTCGGGCGCGCCGGCGCAGGCGGAGAAGGAGGCCGAGTGCCGCCACGCGCCGGAGAAGGAGCCGGCCGAGTGCCCTGATCGTCACTCGCCGGAGGAGGAGGCGGTGGAGGAGGCGGAGTGCCCTGACTCGCCGGAGGAGGAGGAGGCGTCCAGTTCGGAAGGTTGATGAGCTCCTTCCGCCATAGGCATGGAGTCTTCAGAGCAGAACCCAGCCGAGTCTCCCCTTCACCGGTAGGGTGGTCAAGCTAGAGGTCCTCAAATCCCTCCGTTATTTCATCCACCATCACCCTAGCATATCCTTCTGGAATCGGCCGGCAGTGAAAACTTGCGCCGGGTTCAGTAGGAAAAACAGAGCCAACAGCCGCCTTGACCTTCATATTAATCCATTTCGTCATAAGGTGGCAATTTTGAGACTCCGTGATAGCATCCATGGGATAGCTGGCGGGAGCCGTCAAGACATGCTCCGGCTAAAGCAGCTCGGTGGAAGCCACGCTACTTCTCTGCTGAGATGGCGAGGTAGCTTCGGGGGAAGCTTCGGCAGTTCGTTTGCTGCGATTTGCTTCTCGTTCCTCTATCGCTTGTACCCTAGCGTGCAGCGCCTGTAGTTGGGTCTGCTCCACTTTCTTCCTCCTCTCATGGCATTTTTAATCGCCTGCGTCCGGAAACCCAGCCTTCCACGGAATGGAGCCTGGCGTGCCTCGTGTCCGTCCAGGGTGCTCAGGATTCCCGAGGGCCATTGTGAGCTCGTCGTTCTCTCTGTCTGGAACGAACGTCCCATGCTGCGCTGCATCGATATAGTGCTTAAGCCTCTTGACTGGTATTTCCATTTGCTCGTCCGTCCAAATGCACTTCCCTGATACAGGGTCCAAGTTTCTGCCAGCCCCGAAGAACCAAGTCCGGCAACGGTCTGGCCAGTTAATTGTCTCTGGTTCGATCCCTTTATCAACCAGATCATTCTTAGTCTTGGCCCACTTAGGCCGGGCTACGAGGTAGCCACCTGACCCCGTGCGATGGTGATGCTTCTTCTTCGCAGAATTTTGCTTGTTTGTCATCGACATCTTCTTACTCTTTTCCGATGTCTTGTGGGCCACAAATGTGGGCCAGTGATCTCTGATCTTCTCATATCTGCCCTTGAATTTCGGTGTCTGTTTTTTTCTTGACAAACTTATTCAGCTCTTTCTTCCACCTCCTGAATAGGTCTGCCATCCTCTTAAGAGCAAAAGACTTGATTAATTGCTCTTCAACTGGCTTCTCCGGATCATCCTCTGGCGGTAGGGTGAAATTTGACTTCAACTCAGTCCAAAGATCATTTTTCTGCATATCATTGACATAAGACACCTCAAGGTCTTCTGTAGCCGGCTTTAACCATTGCTGGATGCTGATCGAGATCTTGTCCCTAACCAGAACCCCGCACTGAGCAACAAATGCGCTCTTTGTACGGATGGGTTCAATCGGTTGGCCGTCGGGCGCGATTGCTATGATCTCAAACCTTTCATCCGAGCTCAACTTTTTCTTCGGGCCTCGTCTCTTTACCGAAGTTGTGCTCGATCCGGAGGGCTAGAAAAAAGAACAAAGACTTAATTAATATGTGTACATACCAAAACAATGAATGCATCAATTAGCTAGTCAGCAGAAGCTTAACTAATATATATACCTGGCCGGACTCGGTTCGGTCACCGGAGACGTCATCATGGTCTCCTTCTTGCACCGGCATTGGGTCACCGGAGCCGCCATCACGGTCTCCTTCTTGCACCGGCATTAGGTCACCGGAGCCATCATAATCATAGCCAGCTGCTTCCAGACCATCGGTGTCATTGAGAAACAACGAGTAGACGGCATCACTTCCTCGCGCGATTGTGTCCCCCAACAACTCTTCTTGTACTTCGTCTCGGGCGGTGTCCATAGTTTTTACAAATATTTACAACATGGCAATTATTATTCAAACATGACAGATGGATATATTAGTGGCAAACGTAGAACTAATATTAATTAGTGGCCTCGACGCTGCTTCTCTAGGGTTTGGGGTGGCCTCGACAACGCTTCAAGGATAAAAAAAGAAGAGGAAGAAGAAGAAAAGGAGGAGAAGAAAGAATAGAGGAGAACTCCTCTATTCTTTCTTCTCCTCTTTTTTTTCTTCTTCTTCCTCTTTTTTTATCAGGAACGAGGGTCGTCGAGGGTCGCCGAGCAATAGAGGAAACCCTAAATAGCAAGTATCGTCGGTGTGAGATACATGTGGCCGTCGGTGTCGGACACTACATCCACGTCCCACAAGTGACGTGGGTGTCGACACGCCCGTGTCACTTGTGGGATGTGGATATAGTGTCCGACACCGACGGCCACATGTATCTCACACCGACGATACTTGCTCGCCCACGTTACTTGTGGGACGTGGATATAGTGTCCGACACCGACGGCCACATGTATCTCACACCGACGATACTTGCTATTTAGGGTTTCCTCTACCGCTCGGCGACCCTCGACGACCCTCATTCCCGATAAAAAGAAAGAGGAAGAAGAAGAAACAAAGAGGAGAGAAAGAATAGAGGAGAAGAACTCCTCTATTCTTTCTTCTCCTCTTTTTATTCTTCTTCCTCTTCTTTTTTTATCCTCTTCTTCCTCTCATGTTCGACGACCCTCGACCCCTCGAAGACCCTAGACCCCCTCTTGACCCTCGACCCCTCGGCGACCCTCGACGACCCTTGTTCCCGATAAAAAAAAGGGGAAGAAGAAAAAAAGAGGAGAAGAAAGAATAGAGGAGTTTACTCCTCTATTCTTTCTTCTCCTCTTTTTTTCTTCTTCCTCTTCTTTTTTTATCCTCTTCTTCCTCTCATGTTCGATGACCCTCGACCCCTCGGCGACCCTAGACCCCCTCTCGACCCTCGACCCCTCGGCGACCGTCGACCCCCTCTCGACCCTCGACCCCTCGGCGACCCTCGGCGACCCTCGTTCCCGATAAAAAAAGAGGAAGAAGAAGAAAAAAAAGAGGGGAATAAAGAATAGAGGAGAAGAACTCCTCTATTCTTTCTTCTCCTCTTTTTTTTCTTCTTCCTCTTCTTTTTTTATCCTCTTCTTCCTCTCATGTTCGGCGACCCTCGACGACCCTCGTTCCCGATAAAAAAAAGAGGAAGAAGAAGAAAAAAAGAGGAGAAGAAAGAATAGAGGAGATCTCCTCTATTCTTTCTTCTCCTCTTTTTTTTCTTCCTTTTCTTTTTTTTATCCTCTTCTTCCTCTCATGTTCGACGACCCTCGACCCCTCAGCGACCGTCGACCACCTCTCGACCCTCGACCCCTCGGTGACCCTAGACCCCCTCTCGACCCTCGACACCTCGGCGACCGTCGACCCCCTCGAATGAACAAAAATTAAACTAATAAAAATAAAAAACATATAGCAACATATGAACAAAAACATATATCCACATACATACACATATACATTATATATATATGAAAAAAATTAAACTAATAAAAAAACAGAGCCGGGCGGCGGCTCACAGCGCGGGGGCAGGACGGGGCAGGGGCAGGGCGACGGCGACGAGGAGCGGGCGGCGACGGCGAGCCCGTGGTAGGGGCACGGGGCGACGGGGCGGCGCGCGCGAGCAGGGGAGCTCGAGGCAACGGGAGGGGCGGCGAGGGTGCCGGCGCGCGGGGGCGGGACGGGGCGGGGGCAAGGCGACGGCGACGAGGAGCGAGCGGCGATGGCGAGCACGGGGCAGGGGCGACGGCGAGCACGGGCAGCCTGGCGGCGTCGAGGGGATCGGCGTTGTCGGGGGCAACTGGCAAGGAAAATCTGAAAAATTCCCAAGTGTTGCTTATATAGTAAAGGCTTTGGTCCCGGTTTGTGCCACGGACCGGGACCAAAGCCCCCCTTTAGTCCCGGTTGGTGCCACCAACCGGGACCATTGGCCTTGCGCTGGCGCGGTGGTGGGAGTTTAGTCCCACCTTGCTAGCTGAAGAGCTCCCCCACCTGTTTATAAGCCCTGCTCTGTGTTCCCTTTCGGACTCCTCTGAATTGCAGGCTTACAGGCCTAATGAGACACTCCAATGCCTGTGGGCCTATTGGGCCTGCTGCGGGCCTGAATCCTAGCCCATGGTTGGGTTTCTAGTCGTATTCAGGCCGTGCTGGCCCAGTAGTGGCATTTTTTGCTATTTATTTTTTCATTTCTACTTAGAACTAAATACTTATAGTTTTTTAGTGATTTCTTTTTTCTTTTAGGTCACAAAAATTATAAACTTTCTGTTAGTGCCATTAGTTTTAAAATTTGAATAGTTTAAATTTGAATTTTTTAAAATTTGTGTGAATCACTAGTTTATGAATAACTTTACTATAAAAATTGATTTTGAGTCATTCTTTTTCCCGCTATTTAATATTACTGTGTTTTATCATTATACTCAATTTGGTAATTTTAGTTAGTCATAACAAATATTATAGGCATTTTTTCTTTTTTTCTATTTATTTTTTTCATTTCTACTTAGAACTAAATACTTATTGTTTTTTAGTGATTTCTTTTTTCTTTTAGGTCACAAAAATTATAAACTTTCTGTTAGTGACATTAGTTTAAAAATTTGAATAGTTTAAATTTGAATTTTTTTAAAATTTGTGTGAATCACAAGTTTGTGATTAACTTTACTAAAAAAATGAACATAGATGCACCTATAGAGAAAATTCAACCTAAATTCATAATCAATTTCTATGAATTTCAAAGAAATTCATTATGAATTTAGGTCAAATTCCCTGTATAGGAGCATCTATTTTCACTTTGAGAGGAGCTCAACAAGGCAGAGAGGGACGGGCTTATAAACCGGTGTGGGCGCCCTTCGGTTGGCGAGGTGGGACTAAACTCTGAGCGCAACAAGGACCAACCCTTTAGTCCCGGTTTGCGGCACAAACCGGGACTAATGGTCATGGGCCAGGGGCGAGCCCTATTTTTCTCCAGTTTTTTTGTTTTGTTTTCTGCATTATTTATTTTCTTTTGTTTTCTGCTTCATTTTTTAATTCTTTTTGCTTTTAGTTTTAGAAAAAATATAAACTTTCTGTTAGTGCCATTAGTTTTCAAATTTGAAAACACTTTTTTAGTTTTTTAGTTTTTTGTTTTCTTTGTGGCTATATTTATTTTATTTTGTTTCTACTTACAACAAAATACTTATTGTTGCTATTTTTATTTTTTTCCAGTTTTTTTGTTTTGTTTTCTGTATTATTTATTTTCTTTTGTTTTTTGCTTTATTTTTTAATTCTTTTTGCTTTTAGGTCAGCACAATTATAAACTTTCTGTTAGTGCCATTAGTTTCCAAATTTGAATAGTTAAAATTTGAATTATTTGAAATTTGTGTGAATCACAAGTTTGTGATTAACTTTACTAAAAATGAATATAGATGCACCTATAGAGAAAATTCGACCTAAATTCATAGTTTTTAAATGAACTCTGGAAAAGTTGGCATAGCATACTCGTGTGTTACAAAGTTGGCATGGTATCATCGTAATAGTTGCGGGAGAAAGTCTTCACTTTTTCTTCGCTTGTGTCATTTGCTTATTGCGCCATAACCATGGATAATCTTCATCGTTTATTAGGATGCTTGGGTCAGCCTTGACATTGAAGGGGGAATTTCATGAAACTTTTCATAATCTTCAGACATGTCTGTCTTGCCCTCCACTCCCAGGATGTCCCTTTTTCCTGAAAGAACTATGTGGCGCTTTGGCTCATCGTATGATGTATTCGCTTCCTTATCTTTTCTTTTTCTCGGTTTGGTAGACATGTCCTTCACATAGATAACCTATGCCACATCATTGGCTAGGACGAACGGTTCGTCAGTGTACCTAAGATTTTTCAGATCCACTGTTGTCATTCTGTACTGTGGGTCTACCTGTACCCCGCCTCCTGACAGATTGACCCATTTGCACTTAAACAAAGGGACCTTAAAATCATGTCCGTAGTCAAGTTCCCATATGTCCACTATGTAACCATAATATGTGTCCTTTCCGCTCTCGGTTGCTGCATCAAAGCGGACACCGCTGTTTTGGTTGGTGCTCTTTTGATCTTGGGCGATCGTCTAAAATGTATTCCCATTTATCTCGTATCCTTTGTAAGTCAATACAGTCAAAGATGGTCCCCTGGACAACAAGTACAGCTCATCACAAACAGTGTTGTCACCTCTGAGACGTGTTTCCAACCAACTGCTGAAAGTCTTGATGTGTTCACATGTAATCCAGTCATCGCACTGCTCCGGGTGTTTGGAGCGCAGACTGGTCTTGTGTTCATCGACATACGGGGTCACCAAGGTAGAGTTCTTAGAACTGTGTAGTGTGCTTGAGACCAAGAATATCCGTCCCTGCATATTATTGAGTCACTTCCAAGAGTGCCTTTTCCAGTCAGTCTCCTCTCATACCGCGATTTAGGGAGACCTATCTTCTTAAGGCCAGGAATGAAGCCAACACAAAACCCGATAGCATCCTATGTTTGATGGCCCATGGAGATGCTTCCTTCTGGCCTAGAGCGGTTACGGACATATTTCTTTAGGACTCCCATGAACCTCTCAAAGGGGAACATATTGTGTAGAAATACGGGCCCCAGAATGACAATCTCGTCGACTAGATGAACTAGGACGTGCGTCATGATATTGAAGAAGGATGGTGGGAACACCAGCTCGAAACTGACAAGACATTGCGCCACATCACTCCTTAGCCTTGGTATGATTTCTGGATTGATCACCTTCTGAGAGATTGCATTGAAGAATGCACATAGCTTCACAATGGCTAATCGGACGTTTTCCGGTAGAAGCCCCCTCAATGCAACCGGAAGCAGTTGCATTAATCACGTGGCAGTCATGAGACTTTAGGTTCTGAAACTTTTTCTCTGGCATATTTATTATTCCCTTTATATTCGACGAGAAGCCAGTCGTGACCTTCATACTGAGCAGGCATTCAAAGAAGATTTCTTTCTCTTCTTTCGTAAGAGCGTAGCTGGCAGGACCTTTATACTGCTTCGGAGGCATGCCGTCTTTTTCATGCAAATGTTGCAGGTCCTCCCGTGCCTTAGGTGTATCTTTTGTCTTCCCATACACGCCCAAGAAGCCTAGCAGGTTCACACAAAGGTTCTTCGTCACGTGCGTCACGTCGATTGAAGAGCGGACCTCTAGGTCTTTCCAGTAGGGTAGGTCCCAAAATATAGATTTCTTCTTCCACATGGGTGCGTGTCCCTCAGCGTCATTCGGAACAGCTAGTCCGCCGGGACCCTTTCCAAAGATTACATGTAAATCATTGACCATAGCAAGTACGTGATCACCGGTACGCATGGCGGGCTTCTTCCGGTGATCTGCCTCGCCTTTGAAATGCTTGCCTTTCTTTCGACATTGATGGTTGGTTGGAAGAAATCGACGATGACCCAGGTACACATTCTTCCTGCATTTGTCCAGGTATATACTTTCAGTGTCATCTAAACAGTGCGTGCATGCATGGTATCCTTTGTTTGTCTGTCCTGAAAGGTTACTGAGAGCAGGCCAATCATTGATGGTCACGAACAGCAACGCCTTTAGGTTAAATTCCTCCTGTCTGTGCTCATCCCACGTACGTACACTGTTTCCATTCCACAGCTGTAAAAGTTCTTCAACTAATGGCCTTAGGTACACATCAATGTCGTTGTCGGGTTGCTTAGGGCCTTGGATGAGAACTGGCATCATAATGAACTTCCGCTTCATCCACATCCAAGGAGGAAGGTTATACATACATAGAGTCACGGGCCAGGTGCTGTGATTGCTGCTCTGCTCCCCGAAAGGATTAATGCCATCCACGCTTAAAGCAAACCATACGTTCCTTGGGTCCTTTGCAAACTCATCCCAGTACTTTCTCTTGATTTTTCTCCACTGCGACCCGTCAGCGGGTGCTCTCAACTTCTCGTCTTTCTTACGGTCCTCACTGTGCCATCGCATCAACTTGGCATGCTCTTCATTTCTAAACAGACGTTTCAACCGTGGTATTATAGGAGCATACCACATCACCTTCGCAGGAACCCTCTTCCTGGGGGGCTCGCCGTCAACATCACTAGGGTCATCTCGTCTGATCTTATACCGCAATGCATCGCATACCAGGCATGCGTTCAGATCCTTGTATGCACCGCGGTAGAGGATGCAGTCATTAGGGCATGCATGTATCTTCTCCACCTCCAATCCTAGAGGACATACGACCTTCTTTGCTGCGTATGTACTGTCGGGCAATTCGTTATCCTTTGGAATCTTCTTCTTCAATATTTTCAGTAGCTTCTCAAATCCTTTGTCAGGCACAGCATTCTCTGCCTTCCACTGCAGCAATTCCAGTACGGTACCGAGCTTTGTGTTGCCATCTTCGCAACTGGGGTACAACCCTTTTTTGTGATCCTCTAACATGCGATCGAACTTCAGCTTCTCCTTTTGACTTTCGCATTGCGTCCTTGCATCGACAATGACCCAGCGGAGATCATCATCATCGGGCACATGGTCTGGTTCCTCTTGATCTTCAGCAGCTTCACCCGTTGTAGCATCATTGGGCACATCATCTGGTTCCTCTTGATCTTCACCAGCTCCCCCCGTTGCAGCATCACCGTATTCAGGGGGCACATAGTTGTCATCGTACTCTTCTTCTTCGCCGTCTTCCATCATAACCCCTATTTCTCCGTGCCTTGTCCAAACATTATAGAGTGGCATGAAACCCTTGTAAAGCAGGTGGGAGTGAAGGACTTTCCGGTTAGAGTAAGACCTCGTATTCCCACATTCAGTGCATGGACAACACATAAATCCAGTTTGCTTGTTTGGCTCAACCACATCGAGAAACTCATGCACGCCCTTAATGTACTCGGAGGTGTGTCTGTCACCGTACATCCATTGCCGGTTCATCTGCGTGCATTATATATAATTAAGTGTCCAAATTAATAGAAGTTCATCATCACATTAAAACCAAAGTACATACATAGTTCTCATCTAACAACATATAGCTCTCCAGAGCATCTAATTAATTAAACCATACATTGAAACTATGTAAAACATTTCAATGCGAAAAAAAATGCAATCATAATCGCAACCAAGGTAACAATTGATCCAACGGCATAATGATACCAAGCCTCGGTATGAATGGCATATTTTCTAATCTTTCTAATCTTCAAGCGCATTGCATCCATCTTGATCTTGTGATCATCGACGACATCCGCAACATGCAACTCCAATATCATCTTCTCCTCCTCAATTTTTTTATTTTTTCCTTCAACAAATTGTTTTCTTCTTCAATTAAATTTAACCTCTCGACAATAGGGTCGGTTGGAATTTCCGATTCACATACATCCTACATAAATAAAATCTATGTCACGTTGGTCGGCATAATTTTCATAAACAATAAATGAACCAATAGTTATAAAGATAATATATATACCACATCCGAATCATAGACAGGATGAGGGCCGACGGGGGCGGATACCAAAACCATCGCACTATATAAGATGCGATAATAAAAGTAATAAAATAATACAAGTATCTATGTAAACATACAAGTAAGAATATTTTTTCCTTTCAGAAAGAAGATAAGAACAAGAGGCTCACCACGGTGGTGCCGGCGATGAGCTCGGCGCAGGTGATCGACGGCGGTGAAGACGGGGATGGGGCGTGATGGACCGCTAAACCTACACAAATATTGAGGAAATGGAGCTTGGAGGTCGAGCTTGGAGAGGAGAAAGCTTAAGTAGTGTGGCTCGGGCATTCCATCGAACACCTTGTGTGCATAGGAGGTGAGCTAGAGCACCACCAAGCCCTCTCCCCCTCGGCCAGAAAAAACAGAGCAGTGTGCTCTGCTCTTACGCGAGGGGGTATATATAGGCACCTCATTGGTCCCGGTTGGTGGCATGCACCGGGACTAAAGGGGAGCCTTTGGTCCCGGTTCAAGCCACCAACCGGGACCAATGGTGGTGGTCCAGGAGCGAGGCCTATTGGTCCCGGTTCGTCCCACCAACCGGGACCAAAAGGTCCAGACGAACCGGGACCAATGGCCCACGTGGCCCGCCCGGCCCCCTGGGCTCATGAACCGGGTCCAATGCCCCCATTGGTCCCGGTTCTGGACTGAACTGGGACAAATGGGCTGACCCGGACTGGACCTTTGCCCCCTTTTCTACTAGTGAAGGTATGGTAATTGCATTCCTACAAGGTAACAAACTAAGCCGTCCATATGTATCATCTGTGAGAAAGGTCCCAAGCACAAACACAATTAGGTATGGGTCTTTTTCTCAAAAATTTAATCAGTAATCAAGAAATTAAAATTATATCATCTATCTGATGTAATTTAAGATAAAGATTAAAGGAAACATTTTACAGTCGCATTACATGTAATATAAATGGGTTAAGTATCACATCTATCCGGACAGAAATCACTGCATGGATTCACTATTTATCATGAGGGGAAAGGAATGCTCGCACGTACTCCCGGTAAAACATTTGCATGCATATTTTATGTCAATATGATCGTGAAAACAACATGATATTATAAATAGATTTGTTACCGACGGCATGCTCAGTGTCTCCAAACCATAACACCAAACTGCATCATATTTGTGGGGAAATGGGCACCAAATGATACATCCACCGAATTTTTTATTTGCCAACAATATAGCCACCAAAATGGAGGCAACCTTTATAAAACTGGATCACTATTACATCTATTATTAAAAAAAGTTCCTGGGGCGTGGTGTCACACAACAAGAATATCACACACATAGTTGTGACACAAATGATTGTTGGAAAGGGTATGCATGCAAACAGTGCATTCACAAGTGGACGGAGTAGTTTAACTCAATTTTTTTCTATAGCAAATCAGAAAAATGAATACTCAACAATGATTGATATAGCATCCCAAATGTCCCTACGTTTAAATATAAAAATTTACTAGCCCGTGCAGGTGCACGGGTTTGTTGACTAGTTTATTACTAAACAGGAACAAAAAGCAAGGAAAAAATAAAATTGGGTTGCCTCCCAACAAGCGCTATCGTTTAACGCCCCTAGCTAGGCATAAAAGCGAAGATAGATCTAGGTATTGCCATCTTTGGTAGGCAATTCTTCAATAAGACACCTATAACTCCTAGGAGTTTCCTTCTTTTTATTAATTATCAAACTCCTAGGCACGAAATCAAGAAAATCATTTGTAGGTTGTAGCAAAAGGTTCCTTAAGGATAGTGAGAAAGTTGGGGTGAACACTTATGGCTTTGAGGTCCGCATTTCCCATAGTAGAAGTTTCACCCTTATTTATAGGAACATACATCAATTTGGCAATCTTAGCATTAGGAGGAGTGTTTTTCATGGAAGAAAAGGCAGACCCTAGGTTGGTAATAATATCCTCAATTTTATCAATGCTAGTGGAATCTTGATCTATCTTTTCATTAACCATAGGTCCTTTTTCTTTAAAAAAATTAAGAGCAATTCCTACCTTAGATCTGTATTGGGTAATTTGGTTATGGATCTTTTTATCCAAATTTTCAATTATCTCTACGGTGGCAACTTTATTTTCAATAATTTCAATCCGTTGCATCACATGTTCCAAAGTTAAAATAGTTCCATTAACCAAAAGAGGTGGTGGACCAAACAAATCTATAATAGCATTATAAGAATCAAAAGTATGGCTACCCAAGAGATTTCCTCCGGTAATGGTATCAAGAATATATCTATTCCAAGGAGTGATGCCTACATAAAAATTGCGAAGAAGAACGGAAGTAGATTGCTTCCTAGTAGATCTATTTTGCGCATTGCAAATTCTGTACCAAGCATCTTTTAGATTTTCTCCCTCCCTTTGTTTAAAATTAAGAACTTCATTCTCGAGAGACAAAGGACTAGATAAAGGACTAGCCATAACGGCGAAGCAAACGAAAAAGAGGGCGACAAGAAAGAGAGGACGAAAGGAAAAGAGGGCGAATAAAACGGCAAGGGTGAAGTGGGGGAGAGGAAAACGAGAGGCAAATGGCAAATAATGTAATGCGAAGGATAAGAGTTGTGATGGGTACTTGGTATGTCTTGACTTGGCATAGATCTCCCCGGCAACAGCGCCAGAAATCCTTCTTGCTGCCTCCTGATCATGCATTGGTTTTCCCTTGAAGAGGAAAGGCTGATGCAGCAAAGCAGTATAAGTATTTCCCTCAGTTTTCGAGAACCAAGGTATCAATCCAGTAGGAGACCACGCGCGAGTCACCTCGTACCTACACAAACAAATAAGAACCTCGCAACCAACGTGATAAAGGGGTTGTCAATCCCTTCTCAGCCACTTGCAAGAGTGAGATCTGATAGAGATGATAATAATAAGATAAATATTTTTGGTATTTTTATGATATAGATTGAAAGTAAAGATTGCAAAATAAAATAGATTGGAAACTTGTATGATGGAAAATAGACCCGAGGGCCATAGGTTTCACTAGTGGCTTCTCTCAAGATAGCATAAGTATTACGGTGGGTGAACAAATTACTGTCGAGCAATTGATAGAAAAGAGAATAATTACGAGAATATCTAGGTATGATCATGTATATAGGCATCACGTCCGTGACAAGTAGCCCGACTCCTGCATGCATCTACTACTATTACTCCACACATCGACCGCTATCCAACATGCATCTAGAGTATTAAGTTCATAAGAACGGAGTAACGCCTTAAGCAAGATGACATGATGCAGAGGGATAAACTCATGCAATATGATATAAACCCCATCTTTTTATCCTCGATGGCAACAATACAATACGTGTCATTTCCCTTTCTGCCACTGGGATCGAGCACCGCAAGATTGAACCCAAAGCTAAGCACTTCTCCCATTGCAAGAGAGATCAATCTAGTAGGCCAAACCAAATTGATAATTCAAAGAGACTTGCAAAGATAACCAATCATACATAAAAGAATTCAGAGAAGATTCAAATATTGTTCATAGATAAACTTGATCATAAACCCACAATTCATCGGATCTCAGCAAACACGCCGCAAAAGAAGATTACATCGAATAGATCTCCAACAGAATCGAGGAGAACTTTGTATTGAGATCCAAAGAGAGAGAATAAGCCATCTAGCTAATAACTATGGACCCGAAGGTCTGAGGTAAACTACTCACACATCATCGGAGGGGCCATCGAGTTGATGTAGAGGCCCTCCGTGATCAATGCCCCCTCCGGTGGAGCTCTGGGAAAGGCCCCAAGATGGGATCTCTTGGGTACAGAAGGTTGCGGCGGTGGAATTGGGTTTTCGTGGTGCTCCTCGATGTTTTCAGGATATGTAGGTATATATAGGAGGAAGAAGTAGGTCGGTGGAGCCACGAGGGTGGAGGGCGCACCCCCTGCCTCGTGGCCGCCTCGTTGGTTGCTTGACGTCCACTCCAAGTCCTCTGGATCACATTTGTTCCAAAAATCACGCTCCCAAAAGTTTCATTCCGTTTGGACTCCATTTGATATTCTTTTTCTGCGAAACACTGAAATAGGCAAAAAAACAGTAATTTGGGCTGGGCCTCCGGTTAATAGGTTTAGTCCCAAAAATAATATAAAAGTGTATAAATAAGCCCATTAAACATCCAAAACAGAATATATAATAGCATGGAGAAATCAAAAAATATAGATACGTTGGAGACGTATCAGCCACGGGGAGCGTCGTTGGAACCGCTGGATGTCCTGTCTGTATGTATCCTCATGGGTGTGCTTATTGTGGCGTTGGAACCGTTGGAACCGCTGGATATCCTCATGGGTATCCTCAAAAAATATAGATACGTTGGAAAGACTTCTTAATCTATGAATGAAATCTATGCTTAATTACTAAATTTTAGTTGCAAAAATTAGACACTAGTAGGGATTTTTAGCTTCATATTTTGACAAATCGCAGTGTTACAAGGATTGACAAATCTTACCAAATTGTTTGTACGTGGTTGCACACAGGTCATCCAAAACAACCATTTGCGTTGAAGGGATGCACAAATCCTGCGCTGCTCTCACTTTGCATATGGGTGTTCTATCTAAAACGTTTGCGATCAAGATCAGCAGAAATCCTGCTCGACACATTTTCATTTGGCTTCCTGGGAACGCTGTCGGTTAGCATACGGGTGTTCTAACTAAAATGTTTGTGATGACTGTTTTATATTTAAAAAGCAAATTAAACTGCGGCTTGGTCGCCATTAATGGAGAGGATGCGAGCAAGGCGGGCGGCCATGGAAGTCAAAGGGCTCGCTTCCCAGTGAGCCTGCGCAGCGTATAGCTCGCACGCTTTCGGTGAGCCTGTGCATTCGAGGATAGCTTGCACGCCTCTCGGTTAGCCTGCTCACAGGACGGTGTTCGCACGCCTCCTGTTCAGTCAAGGTCAAGCAGCTGTCCGCACTGCACCTCCTACAGCCATTAAAACCAAGACATGTGGCGTCACATGAATGGTTAACAGAACGCATACGGTTTGAATTATACAAACGTTTGAGATATCAAAGTGGCAGCTATTTTTTCAAAATGCCTTTGTTGGCTATCATTATTCGAGTCCTCCTTCTCTCAAAATGGACACGGAAAATACCACAGCATGTCGGGTGACATTCCATGATAGCATGCCAAGTTTCATGAATTTCAGACGAGTTTTGGATTTACTAGAATTTAAAAACTAGACATCTCAATGTTTTGTCGGCAATCAACGGTGCCCTAGTGTTTGAAATTCATTCCCATTTCTTGCATGGGACCTAAGCATGCATCCAAGGACACAGATTTGATTTTTCAACCAATTTATATGCACTGGAGCATGTGCATGTAGTTCAAATTTGAATTATGCACATAAATGCATTGAAAACTCAGTTAATGCATAAAAATGTCCAAACAAACCCCGAAAAATCACAAAAATTGACACAACACTCCTGTTGTTCTATGTTGACACGAGAAAAAATGGAAGCAATAAGAGGCAGTGGATATCATTTCGTCCCCAAAGGTGGGACGTTCCCTACCGAAACCATCATGCTTGTTGTGAAAAGCTCTGGTTTGTGAGAAGCATATACCCAAACCTGCCCCAAACGGGACAAAAATTTTACCACGACATGTTCATGCCGCTCCATGAAAGCATGCCAAGTTTCATGAATTTCAGACGAGTTTTTGATTTACTAGAATTTAAAAACGAGGCATCTTAATGTTTTGCCGGCAATCAATGGTGCCCTGGTGTTTGAAATTCATTCCCATTTCTTGCATGGGACCTGAGCATGCACCCAAGGACAAATATTTGATTTTTCAACGAATTTATATGCAGTGGAGCATGTGCATGTAGTTCAAATTTGAATTATGCACATAAATGCATTGAAAACTCAATTAATGCATAAAAATGTCCAAACGAACCCCGAAAGATCAAAAAAATTCACACAACACTCCTGTTGTTCTACGTTGACATGAGAAAAAATTTGAAAGCAATAAGAGGCAATGGATATCGTTTCATCCCGCAAGGTGGGATGTTTCCTACCGAAAATCATCATGCTTGTTGTGAGAAACTCCGGTTTGTGAGAAGCATATACCCAAACCTGCCCCAAACGGGACAATTTTTTTACCACTACATGTTGATGCTACTCCATGCTAGCATGCCAAGTTTCATGAATTTCAGACGGGTTTTGGATTTACTAGAAATTAAAAACCAGGCATCTCAATGTTTTGTCGGCAATCAACAATGTCGTGGTGTTTGAAATTCATTCCCATTTCTTGCATGGGACCTAAGCAAGCACCCAAGGACACAGATTTGATTTTTCAACCAATTTATATGCACTGGAGCATGTGCATGTAGTTCAAATTTGAATTATGCACATAAATACAATGAAAACTCAGATAATGCATAATAATGTCAAAACGAACCCCGAAAAATCAGAAAAAATTGACACAACACTCCTGTTGTTCTATGTTGACACGAGAAAAAATTTGGAAGCAATAAGAGGCAGTGGATACCTTTTCGTCCCCAAAGGCGGGACGTTCCCTACCGAACCATGATGCTTGTTGTGAGAAGCTCTGGTTTGTGAGAAGCATATACCCAAACCTACCCCAAACGGAACAAAATTTTTACCACGGCATGTTGACGCCTGATACGTCCATTTTGCATCATGCTCTTATATTGATATTTATTGCATTATGGGCTGTTATTACACATTATGTCACAATACTTATGCCTATTCTCTCTTATTTTACAAGGTTTACATAATGAGGGAGAATGCCGGCAGCTGGGATTCTGGGCTGGAAAAGGAGCAAATATTAGAGACCTATTCTGCACAGCTCCAAAAGTCCTAAAAGTTCACGGAAGTCATTTTCAGAATATATAAAAAATACTGAGTGCTAGAAGTTTCGGAGGGGGGCCACACCCTGCCCACGAGGGTGGGGGCGCGCCCTACCCCCTGGGCGCGCCCCCTGCCTCGTGGGCCCCATGGTGTCCCTCCGATGCCCATCTTCTGCTATATGGAGTCTTTCAATGAGGAAAAAATTATAAGCCAGCTTTCGGGACGAGACTCCGCCGCCACGAGGCGGAACCTTGGCGGAATCAATCTAGGGCTCCGGTGGAGCTATTTTGCCAGGGAAACTTCCCTCCGGGAGGGGGAAATCATCGCCATCGTCATCACCAATGATCCTCTCATCGAGAGGGGGTCAATCTCCATCAACATCTTCACCAGCACCATCTCCTCTCAAATCCTAGTTCATCTCTTGTATCCAATTCTTGTCTCCAAGTCTGGGATTGGTACATGTGGGTTGCTAGTAGTGTTGATTACTCCTTGTAGTTGATGCTAGTTGGTTTATTTGGTGGAAGATCATATGTTCAGATAATGTATGCATATTAATACTCCTCTGATTATGAACATGAATATGCTTTGTGAGTAGTTACGTTTGTTCCTAAGGACATGGGAGAAGTCTTGCTATTAGTAGTCATGTGAATTTGGTATTCGTTCGATATTTTGATGAGATGTATGTTGTCTCTCCTCTAGTGGTGTTATGTGAACGTCGACTACATGACACTTCACCATTATTTGGGCCTAGAGGAAGGCATTGGGAAGTAATAATTAGATGATGGGTTGCTAGAGTGACATAAGCTTAAACCCTAGTTTATGTGTTGCTTCGTAAGGGGTTGATTTGGATCCACATGTTTCATGCTATGGTTAGGTTTACCTTAATACTTTTGTTGTAGTTGCGGATGCTTGCAATAGAGGTTAATCATAAGTGGGATACTTGTCCAAGTAAGGACAGTACCCAAGCACCAGTCCACCCACATATCAAATTATCAAAATACCGAACACGAATCATATGAACGTGATGAAAACCTAGCTTGACGATAATTCCCCTGTGTCCTCAGGAGCGCTTTTCTCTATATAAGAATTTGTCCAGGCTTGTCCTTTGCTACAAAAAGGATTGGGCCACCTTGCTGCACTTTATTTACTTTTGTTACTTGTTGCTTGTTACCAATTATCTTATCACAAAACTATCTGTTACTTATAATTTCAGTGCTTGCAGAGAATACCTTGCTGACAACCGCTTATCATTTCCTTCTGCTCCTCGTTGGGTTCGACACTCTTACTTATCGAAAGGACTACGATAGATCCCCTATACTTGTGGGTCATCAAGACTCTTTTCTAGCGCCTTTTGTAGGTGGAATTTGGTAAGGAAAAATTTATATAGTGTGCTGAAATTTACTGTCACTTGTTACTATGGAAAGTAATCCTCTGAGGGGCTTGTTCGGGGTATCTTCACCCCTACCAGTAGAGCAAAGAGTTGCTCCTCAACCTATTGAACCTACTGAAAATGAAAATGTCTACTTTGAGATTCCTTCGGGTATGATAGAAAAACTGCTAGCTAATCCTTTTGCAAGAGACGGAACAATGCATCCTGATGAGCACCTAATATATGTGGATGAAGTTTCTGGACTATTTAAGCTTGCAGGTGTGCCCGATGATGTTATTAAGAAGAAGGTCTTCCCTTTATCTTTGAAGGGATATGCATTGACATGATATAGGCTATGTGATGATATGGGATCATGGAACTACAAACGATTGAAATTGGAATTTCATTAGAAGTTTTATCCTATGCATCTTGTTCACCGTGATCGTAATTATATATATAATTTTTGACCTCGCGAAGGAGAAAGCATTGCTCAAGCTTGGGGGAGGCTTAAGTCAATGTTATATTCATGCCCCAATCATGAGCTCTCAAGAGAAATGATTATTCAAAAAATTTATGCTTGGATTTCTGATAACAACCGCACCATGCTCGATACTTCTTGTGCTGGCTCTTTTATGATGAAGACTATTGAATTCAAATGGGATTTATTGGAAATAATTAAACGCAACTCTGAAGATTGGGACCTCGACGAAGGTAAGAAGTCAGGTATGACACCTAAGTTTGATTTTGTTAAATCTTTTATGGATATCGATGTTTTCCATAAGTTTAGCACTAAATATGGACTTGACTCTGAAATAGTAGCTTCTTTCTGTGAATCTTTTGCTACTCATATTGATCTCCCTAAAGAGAAGTGGTTTAAATATCATCCTCCCATAGAAGTAAAAGTAGTTGCACCTATTAAAGTTGAAGAAAAGACTATCACTTATAATGATCCTATTGTTCCTACTAATTATGTTGAGAAACCACCTTTTCCTGTTAGGATAAAAGATCATGCTAAAGCTTCAACTATGGTTCGTAAAAGCAATATTAGAACCTATACACCTCCTGAGCAAGTTAAAGTTGAACCTAATATTGCTATTGTTAAGGGTCTCTTAGCTGATAATATTGATGGACATGTTATTTATTTCTATGATGAAACTGCTAGAATTGCTAAACCTTGTGCTAAAGATAAACATAGACATGTGGTAGGCATGCCTGTTATTTCTGTTAAAATAGGAGATCATTGTTATCATGGCTTGTGTGATATGGGTGCTAGTGCTAGTGCAATACCTATTGACTTATACAAAGAAATGATGCATGATATTGCACCTGCTGAGTTAGAAGATATTGATGTCACAATTAAACTTGCCAATAGAGATACTATTTCACCAATTGGGATTGTTAGAGATGTTGAAGTCTTGTGTGGGAAAACTAAATATCCTACTGATTTTCTTGTTCTTGGATCCCCACAAGATAGCTTTTGTCCCATTATATTTGGTAGACCCTTCTTGAACACAGTTAATGCTAAGATAGATTGTGAAAAGGATGTTGTTACTATTGGTTTAGGTGATATGTCTCATGAATTTAATTTCTCTAGATTTCGTAGACAACACCGTGAAGAGGAATTGCCTAGTAAAGATGAAATTACTGGTCTTGCTTCTATTGCCATGCCTCCTAGTGATCCTTTAGAACAGTATTTGCTAGACCATGAAAATGATATGTTTATCAATGAAAGAAGGGAAATAGATGAAGTATTCTTTAAACAGGAACCCATCCTAAAACACAATTTGCCTGTCGAAATCCTAGGGGATCCTCCTCCACCCAAGGGTGATCCCGTGTTTGAGCTCAAACTGTTACCTGATACTCTTAAATATGCTTATCTTGATGAGAAAAAGATATATCCTGTTATTATTAGTGCTAACCTTTCAAAGCATGAATAAGAGAGATTATTGAAAACTCTGAAGAAGGTGCTGCTATTGGATATACTCTCGATGATCTTAAAGGCATTAGTCCCACACTATGTCAATACAAAATAAATTTGGAGAAAGATGCCAAACCAGTTCGTGATCACCAACGACGGTTGAATCCTAAGATGAAAGAAGTGGTAAGAAAGGAAATACTAAAGCTCCTTGAGGCAGGTATAATTTATCCCATTGCTGATAGTCAGTGGGTAAGTCATGTCCATTGTGTCCCTAAAAAGGGAGGTATTACTGTCGTTCCTAATGATAAAGATGAATTGATTCTGCAAAGAATTATTACATGTTATAGGATAGTAATTGATTTTCGCAAATTAAATAAGGCTACTAAAATATCATTACCCCTTACCTTTTATTGATCAAATGCTAGAAAGATTATCCAAACATACACATTTTTGCTTTCTAGATGGTTATTCTGGTTTATCTCAAATAACTGTGTCAGCTGATGATCAATCTAAGACCACTTTTACTTGCCCGTTCGGTACTTTTGCTTATAGATGTATGCCTTTTGGTTTATGCAATGCACCTGCTACCTTCCAAAGATGCATGATGGCTATATTCTCTGACTTCTGTGAAAAGATTTGTGAGGTTTTCATGGACGATTTCTCCGTCTATGGATCATATTTTGATGATTGCTTAAGCAACCTTGATCGAGTTTTGCAAAGATGTGAACATTGTCTTGAATTGGGAGAAGTGCCACTTTATGGTTAATGAAGGTATTGTCTTGGGGCATAAAGTTTCTGAAAGAGGTATTGAAGTTGATAAAGCTAAGGTTGATGCTATTGAAAAGATGCCATGTCCCAAGGACATCAAAGGTATAAAAAGTTTCCTTGGTCACGCCGGTTTTTATAGGAGGTTCATTAAGGACTTCTCAAAAAATTCTCGGCCTCTGACTAATTTATTACAAAAAGATATACCATTTGTTTTTGATGATGATTGCGTAGAAGCATTTGAAATACTTAAGAAGGCATTGATCTCTGCACCTATTGTTCAGCTACCTGATTGAAATTTACCCTTTGAAATTATGTGTGGTGCTAGTGATTATGCTGCAGGTGATGTTCTAGGGCAAAGAGTTGATAAGAAATTAAATGTTATTCAATATGCTAGTAAAACTCTAGACAATGCTCAGAGAAATTATGCTACTACTGAAAAAGAATTCTTAGCAGTTGTATTTGCTTGTGATAAGTTCAGACCTTATATTGTTGATTCTAAAGTAACTATTCACATGGATCATGCTGCTATTAAATATCTTATGGAAAAGAAAGATTCTAAACCTAGACTAATTAGATGGGTTCTCTTGCTACAAGAATTTGATTTGCATATTATTGATAGAAAGGGAGCTGAGAACCCCATTGCAGACAACTTGTCTAGGCTAGAGAATGTTCTTGATGACCCACTACCTATTGATGATAGCTTTCCTGATGAACAATTAAATGTCATAAATGCTTCTCATACTGCTCCATGGTATGCTGATTATGCTAATTATATTTTTGCTAAATTTATACCACCTAGTTTCACATACCAACAAAAGAAAAAGTTTTTCTATGATTTGAGACATTACTTTTTGGATGACCCACATCTTTATAAAGAAGGAGTAGATGGTGTTATTAGACGTTGTGTACCTGAGCATGAACAGGAACAGATCCTACGCAAGTGTCACTCCGAAGCTTATGGAGGACACCATGCTGGAGATAGAACTGCACATAAGGTATTGCAATCCGGTTTTTATTGGCCTACTCTCTTCAAGGATGCATGTAAGTTTGTTGTATCTTGCGATGAATATCAAAGAATTGGTAATATTAGTAGACGTTAAGAAATGCCTATGAATTATTCACTTGTTATTCAACCATTTGATGTTTGGAGCTTTGATTATATGGGACCTTTTCCTACCTCCAATGGATACACACATATTTTAGTTGTTGTTGATTACGTTACTAAGTGGGTAGAAGCTATTCCAACTAGTAGTGTTGATCATAACACCTCTATTAAGATGCTTAAAGAAGTTATTTTTCTGAGGTTTGGAGTCCCTAGATATTTAATGACTGATGGTGGTTCACATTTTATTCATGGTGCTTTCTGTAAAATGCTTGCTAAGTATGATGCTAATCATAGAATTGCATCTCATTATCACCCACAGTCTAGTGGTCAAGTAGAATTGAGTAATAGAGAACTCAAATTAATTTTGCAAAAGACTGTTAACAGATCTAGAAAGAATTGGTCCAAGAAACTTGACGATACATTATGGGCCTATAGAACTGCATATAAAAATCCTATGGGTATGTCTCCATATAAAATGGTTTATGGAAAAGCATGTCACTTACCTCTCGAACTACAACATAAAGCTTATTGGGCTATTAAAGAGCTCAATTATGATTTCAAACTTGCCGGTGAGAAGAGGTTATTTGACATTAGCTCACTTGATGAATGGAGAACCCAAGCCTATGAGAATGCCAAATTATTTAAAGAAAAGGTTAAAATATGGCATGACAAAAGGATACAAAAGCATGAGTTTAATGTAGGTGACTATGTATTGCTATACAACTCTTGTTTAAGATTTTTTGCAGGAAAACTTCTCTCTAAATGGGAAGGTCCTTACGTTATCGAGGAGGTCTATCGTTCTAGTGCCATAAAAATCAACAACTTCGAAGGAACAAATCCGAAGGTGGTGAACGGTCGAAGAATTAAACATTATATCTCAGGTAATCCTATAAATGCTGAAACCAATGTTATTGAAACCGTAACCCCGGAGGAATACATAAGGGACACTTTCCGGAACGTTTCAGACTCTGAAAAGGAATAGGTATGTGGTACGGTAAGTAAACCGACTCCAAAACAGTTCTAATGGCAATTTTCTTCCGTTTTGGAATATTTAGAAAAATAGAAAAATAAGAAGCAGTCCGGGAAGGACACGAGGGCTCCACGAGGGTGGAGGGCGCGCCCTACCCCCCTAGGCACGCCCCCCTACCTCGTGGGCACCTCGTGTGCTCTCCGGACTCCGTTTTCTTGCATGTTACGTATTTTGGTCGGTAAAAATTCATTATATAATCTCCCGGAGGTTTTAACTCCCATATCACGCAAATATCCTCTGTCTTTGTTTCGAGCTGTTTTTCTGACAGGTTGTCATGTCATCTTCAAGTGCCCCCAAGGACCAGTTCTTCGAGAAGGTCATCAACCCCTACCTCCCAGAAGTGCTGCAACACCCTCAAACCATTGAGATGCGTGAGGGGTTGTTGCACATCCGTGATGTTGAGGGACCAAGGAAGACCGGACGCACGGAGGCAAGGCTCGAGGCATTGGAGCAACAAGTTTTCAAGTGTCAGGAGATGGTGGAGCGTGGACTCGGTTCCAATCACATTATGATCACGGAGTCACAAGCTGGACATCAAGGACATTGGGGAGGCCATCTTCAAGCTTCATGAGAAAATCGAGCACCTCCAAGCCCAGATCTATGACCTGCAAAATCAAAACTGTGAGTATGAATATGGATTCAAAAGGATGAGTTTGGCTGCAAATTTGAGGATCTAGGAGACTCGGTCATCCTTTTATGATGGTAAGCCTATGCCTTGGAAGAAGGACGACAAGCCTACATCATCAACAACTCCACCCTATCCACCAACAAAGAATAATTGAGTATCTGGTATGGGCACTCCCCTTGGCAACTGCCAAGCTTGGGGGAGTGCCCCGGTATCGTATCACCATCACTTTTATCTTTACCGTTTTTCTTAGTTCGATCCTTTTGATAATATTTTGATCTAGTAGAATAAAAGTTCTTAGTATGATCTAGTTGTGAGTTTTGCTTTATGATCCTTCTATGTAATCGAGTCCGTGAGCTATATATATAATAAAGATTAGTGTTGAGTCCAGGGCTTGATTATCTTGCTATGATCTTGAGGAAATAAAAGAAAAGAGAAAGAATAGAAAGGAAATAAAAGAGATCATACGGATCTTATGGAGAGTAATGAGCTCACATATAAAAATTATGATGAATAAAAGTTGTTGAGAGTTGACAAACATAGTTTTGGTCATCGTTGCAATTAATAGGAAGTAATAAAGAAAGAGAGGTCTTCACATATAAATACACTATCTTGGACATCTTTTATGATTGTGAGCACTCATTAAAATATGACATGCTAAAGAGTTGACATTGGATAAGGAAGACAACGTAATGGGTTATGTTTACTTACATCTAAGATAAATTATATTGTCATGGATCATCCAACATGATTGAGCTTGCCTTTCCCCCTCATGCTAGCCAAATTATTTACACCAAGTAGAGATACTACTTGTACTTCCAAACACCCTTAAACCAGTTTTGCCATGAGAGTCCACCATACCTACCTATGGATTGAGTAAGATCCTCCAAGTAAGTTGTCATCGGTGCAAGCAATAAAAAAATTGCTCTCTAAATATGTATGACTTATTAGTGTGGGAGAAAATAAGCTTTATATGATCGTGTGATATGGAAGAAATAAAAGCGACAGACTGCATAATAAAGGTCCATATCACAAGTGGCAATATAAAGTGACATTCTTTCGCACTAATATTTTGTGCATCCAACCATAAAAGCGCATGACAACCTTTGCTTCCCTCTGCAAAGGGCCTATCTTTCACTTTTATCTCCTACCTTGCATACGAGTCATGGTGCTCTTCACCCTTCCTTTTTAAATTTTATCTTTTGGCAAGCACAACATGTTGGAAAGATCCTGGTATATATGGTTAATTGGATGTTGAAAGGATCGAGAAGAGGTGTCTAGAGGGGGGTGAACAGACACTAAGTGCCAAAAGTTGCAGTTTTTAATATTCTTAAGTTTAAGTGGAGTTTAAGAACAAGTTTAACAAACACAATACATATCAAGCAAGCATGCAATGAGTATATGAGCAGCGGAAAGTAAAGCATGCAACTTGCAAGAATGTAAAGAGAAGGGTTTGGAGTATTCAAACGCAATTGGAGACACGGAGGTTTTTGTCGTGGTTCCGATAGGTGGTGCTATCGTACATCCACGTTGATGGAGACTTCAACCCACGAAGGGTAACGGTTGCGTGAGTCCATGGAGGACTCCACCCACGAAGGGTCCACGAAGAAGCAACCTTGTCTATTCCATCACGGTCGTCGCCCACGAAGGACTTGCCTCACTAGCGGTAGATCTTCACGAAGTAGGCGATCTCCTTGCCCTTACAAACTCATTGGTTCAACTCCACAATCTTGTCGGAGGCTCCCAAGTGACACCTAGCCAATCTAGGAGACACCACTCTCCAAGAAGTAACAAATGGTGTGTTGATGATGAACTCCTTGCTCTTGTGCTTCAAATGATAGTCTCCCCAACACTCAACTCTCTCTCACAGGATTTGGATTTGATGGAAAGAAGATTTGAGTGGAAAACAACTTGGGAAAGGCTAGAGATCAAGATTCATATGGTTGGAATGGAATATCTTGACCTCAACACAAGTGTAGGTGGTTCTCTCTCAGAAAATGTGTATTGGAAGTGTAGGTATGTTCTGATGAAGAGTGGGTAGAGGGGTATATATAGCCTCCACACAAAATCTAACCGTTACACTCAATTTACCAATCTCGGTAAGACCGAAGGGAAAAACTCGGTCGGACCGATTTAGTAAACCTAGTGACCGTTAGGGTTTTCGATGGGACCGACTAGTTCAACTCGGTGGAATCGATGTGCTAGGGTTAGGGTAAAACCAAAACTCGGTTTGACCGATTACTCAAACTCGGTGGGACCGATTTGGGTAATAAGCGAAACAGAGAGTTGGTCAAGCAAACTCGGTGGGGCCGATTGCATATCTCGGTGGGACCGAAAATATTGCAACAGGTAACAGAGAGTTTGCAAGTCCATCTTGGTGAGACCGAGATCCCATCGGTGAGACCGAAATGATTAGGGTTTCTGGCAGTGGCTATGTTAACTGAACTCGGTGGCTCCGGATAGAAAGAATCGATGGGGCTGAGTTTGACTTTTGGTTTAGGTCATATGTGGATGTGGGAAGGTAGTTGAGGGTTTTGGAGCATATCACTAAGCACTTTGAGCAAGCAAGCCATTAAGCAACACCTCATCCCCTCTTGATAGTATTGGCTTTTCCTATAGACTCAATGTGACCTTGGATCACTAAAATAGAAAATGTAGAGTCTTGATCTTGAAGCTTGAGCCAATCCTTTGTCCTTAGCATCTTGAAGGGGTTCCACATCCTCTAGTCCATGCCACTCCATTGTTGAACTTATCTGGAACATACTAGGTAAAAGTGTTAGTCCAACAAGAGATATGTTGACATTAATTACCAAAACCACCCAGGGAGCACTTGTGCTTTCAATCTCCCCCTTTTTGGTAATTGATGACAACATACATCAAAGCTTTAGATAAAGATATAGAGAATAGCAAGTAAAGCTTTGGAAAGACATGTAACATGCATAGGCTCCCCTACATGTACGCAATCATGTGAATATTGAATATAGGAGCATGTGAATGCGTAAACATGACAGAGTAAGCAATGTGTTACATGTATCTTGGCTATATGCATCAGAGCAAATGATGTGAATGTGAGAAATGTACCTTCATGCTCATGAGTCCTTCTTGCAAACAGTATGTACATCAGCAAGGATTTCTCATTCACATGACTGAGATGCATATACTTACCTTGTGGTCTTGAGTTGGCTTAGGATGGGATGAACCTGCGCAAACAAGGTTAAGTAACACAGATACACCTACTGACCAGAGCAGAACAAGAGAAACCACAAGAGAACCAAGACTGGGATGACATGTAGAGTGAGTACTAAGTACCACATTGGATATAGACATGTCCCCAAAGGTAAAGATATGCAATAAAATCAGAGATTTCCTTCCCTTAGATGTCTTGCTCCCCCTGAATCTGCATGGGATATTGGGAGAAGATAAGGAACAGAAAATTAGAGCAACAAAAAAAAGGAAACAACAGAGCTTGAGCTAAAGCAAGAAACCAAACATGTCTTTCCCCTCTTAAAGACATGCGACATCTCTCCTCTTGAACACCAAGCATCTGGGGTCTTTGATGATATTACTTTCTCCTAGTTGAGAAACTCTCTCCCCCTGAGTATTCTCTCTTTCTCCCCCTATAGGAAGGATTAAGCTTTGATGTGATCTCTCTCTCCCCCTTTGGCATCAATTTCCAAGAAGGGCTCTTCCGGACATGTGATACAAATGGGTTGGTCCTCGAGTCACAGAGCAAAGCAGCATGTCTAATATGATGCTGGTAGAGGACAAGAATCATTGAGTGGAGCTGGAGCAAACAGAAATCAGCAATAAGTGGCAAGTTGGTTTTCCTGTGATGGAATCGGTGACTCCAAGTTGTGGGCTTCGGTTGCACCGAAAGATTTCGATTGGGCCGAAGAGAACAAACCGGTGTGACCGAGTTCATCAGAGTGAAACCACTTGTCACCTCAGCTCACTAGACAAGTAAGATCTCACAAGGATATGCAAGGAATTAACTGAAAGATTTGCAATGAATTGGATGCAGAAAATGCAAAACAAAAAGGAAAGAAAAGAAACTAAAAGTTCTAGATGAAGTTTTTTTTGAAAGGGGAAACAAATATGCAAATGCAAAAGCACGGGGAAACACTAGAGAACTTCATCTAGAAATGGTCGGTGACAAAGTCACCTATGTTAGAGTATATTGACTTAGGAGTCAAGTGAGAGCACTTGATCATAGGTCATACTCATCGTTTAAGCTCAAAATGGGGTTACCATTTTTCGTTTAAGCCTTTTGATGTATTCACATCTTGTCGAGTTGCTTTGACTCATGACTTGGAGTAAATCTTCTCTAAGATGGAATAACATACCTTGGGTGGTGGTGTTGATCTTGTTCATGTAGTTGAACTTGTGTGGGTTGCTCAAGGTTGATGTAGTTCATCAAGGGTTGGGAGCACCACTTGGAGTTTGAGTTCATCTACCTACATGGGTTAGCTTTGCAAGGAAGAGCACTTGTGTATCCAAAATGACAATCATGAGACTCATCATGGAATTTGCCAAAGGATATGTTTGAATGGTTTCGTGCTTCCTTGTCTTCAACCACCATTGTGTAGAGACTTGGTGATTTAGAGATTGCTCAAAATGTGAGTGAGTTGCAATCTCATAGATTTAGATTCAACCAAGTACCTACACGGGTTAGATAACATGCAAGGTACAAATATATCCAAGACATATGAATAGCATCATAAGAGAAATATCGAGGATTAGTCATAGGCTCATGCCCCGCATGTATCAAATGGAGTTCCTACTCCAAGTTTGAAGCATCAATGATGTTCAATTCACCTCTCAACTTGCAAAACACTTTCTCATCAAGTGGTTTAGTGAATATATCCGCCAATTGCTTATCGATGCGAACATGCTTAAGGTTAATGTCCCCTTTTGCAACATGATCTCGAATGAAATGATGACGAACTTCAATATGCTTAGTTAGAGAATGTTGCACGGGATTGTGAGCAATCTTAATAGCACTTTCATTGTCACATAGCAATGGAACATGTTTCACATATATCCCATAATCTTTAAGAGTTTGGGTCATCCAAAGTAATTGAGCGCAACATGAACCAGCGGCAATGTATTCCGCTTCGGTGGTGGATAAGGATACCGAGTTTTTTTTCTTGGAAGACCAAGACACAAGAGATCTACCAAGGAATTGACAAGTACCCTAAGTGGACTTTCTATCAACCTTGTCTCCGGCATAATCCGAATCGGAGTAGCCAACAAGATCAAAAGAGGACCTCTTAGGATACCAAATGCCAAAATTTGGTGTATGGATTAGGTATCTCACTATCCTTTTCACAACCTTAAGATGACATTCTTTAGGAGCAGCTTGATATCGTGCACACATGCACACACTTAGCATAATATCGGGACGAGAGGCACATAGATATAACAATGAACCAATCATAGAGCGATAAACCTTTTGATCAACCAGTTCACCATCTTTGGTCAAATCAAGATGTCCACTAGTAGGCATGGGTGTAGTCATACCTTTGCATTCTTGCATATTGAACTTCTTGAATAAGTCCTTGGTGTACTTCGTTTGAGAGACAAAGGTACCTTCCTTGGTTTGCTTGATTTGCAAACGGAGAAAGAATTTGAGTTCACTCATCATAGACATCTCAAACTTCTCCGACATTAGCTTTCCAAACTTCTCACTAAAATGAGGGTTAGTTGAACCAAATATGATATCATCAACGTAAATTTGGCACACAAATAATTCTCCATTAACCCTTTTAGTAAAAAGAGTAGAATCAATTTTACCAATTTCAAAGCCTTTTTCAATAAGGAACTTGGTCAAGCATTTATGGCTTATGCGAGAAGGTGCATCAGCTACAGTCCACAACTGGCGTCCCAAGCACACTAGCTCGCTCCCCAAATATCATTTCACTGTTCAATCATCACCGGTGAAAGATGGGCACGTGGACCCATGTCATGAGGGCAACTTCGATAGCCCACTCCGGTGAGAGCGCGGCCGCAACCGCCATCCGCATGGTAACAAGGTGCATGAGTGCGGCCGCAATCTGCGACCGGGCGGCAAAGGCAACCCAAACGGCTGTTGTTGCTTCTCAGGTGGCGAAAGCAACATCTGCCTCGGGAATAGCAACTGGCGAGAGCGGCACAACAGCTGTCCATTCTGCAGCGGCGGCCTTAGCCATGATGGAGGCTGCCCACGACCATGTCGAGGCCGCCCACGCCCAGCTCCTGGAGGTCACCGCACAAATCGAACGAAGCTTCTCCGACAATGGTCGGCAACCCACGGCCGAAGAGCTGGCAATCGCCGAGAGCATTCGAGCAGCCGTCCGTTCCTCCGCCGCATACCTTGCGATGACGGAGCCCGTCCAAGCCTAGATCGCGTCCGCCCATGCCTAGCTCATGGCGGCCTTTTACAAAGAGATGGCAGACGCAGATGGCAAGATGCTTGCCGAGTATGGTGCGATGGATGCCATGGAGCCCCTTCCCCAGGAGACCGTCGGGCACGAGCTGGACATGGAGGCGGCGGCGGAGATCGATGAGCACCAGCCATAGTAGCACTATTTGTTTTGTTTAATTAAGAGCGTCGGTCTTCAATTTGTTAGAGTAATGTTTAGGTCAGCTAGCTCTGATTAACTGGTGAACTTGCTCGATTAAGAAGTGTAGGTGTGCTATAGTCTCCTTTGTGAACCCAAATTATGCAATGATGTGCATGACCACTATAACCATGGAAATTCAAACCAAAACTTTTAACATTCAAACTCATCACACACGGGTGAAGCTATCTGAATCGTTTGTGATGTCCACATATCGTACACAGTTCTGAATAAGGGACCGTGTCTGATGACACTTTGCGCGCTAGTTTTTTGGCTGAAGCGATTCCAAATTTTCGGCTTCCGCGGAAATATCTACCTCCCCGCCCCTCCCCATTACCAAAAGCCACATTTCCCCTCTTTCCGCCTTCCTTTCCAAGTTGAAACCTTCACTCCTTGCTTGCAGCGCCACCTCCTTGTCGATGACCCTCCTTCACGCTGCTCGGCCTCGTCTATCCAGGCAGGTAATCCACACCCGACCCCCATCCTCCTCCTCCTTCCACATCCCACATGCCCCGACCACTGGCGCGAGCGCAACACCTTCCACCCAAATCAACGACCCCTCCACCAAATAAGCGCCGCCCTAAGCCATGGTGCATGCAGTATAGCCAGGATCTCAAGGAGCATTTGGCAGCAGAGAAGCAAATCACGGCCGCACGCGCAGATGAGGTCGCGATGGCTGCCATTCATGCCGACCCCCAGATCTTGGAGGAGCACCTTGCCATTTGCTAGCTATGCCGGTTAAGCATGCTCGGTTTACCCGTTGCGTGTGCTGCTCCTGCCTTTCCTTCACAAATTCTAGTAAATTGTGCTATCTAATTTTACCATGCAATCTGTTGCTCTAGTGTATTGATACGTCAATTTTGCATCAAGCTTTTATATCGGTATTTATTGCATTATGGGCTGTTATTACACATTATGTCACAATACTTATGCCTATTCTCTCTTATTTTACAAGGTTTACATGAAGAGGGAGAATGCCGGCAGCTGGGATTCTGGGATGGAAAAGGAGCAAATATTAGAGACCTATTCTGCACAACTCCAAAAGTCCTGAAACTTCACAGAAGTTATTTCCAGAATATATAAAAAATACGGAGCGAAGAAAGTTCCAGAGGGGGCCCACACCCTGGCCACGAGGGTGGGGGCGCGCCCTACCCCCCTGGGCGTGCCCCCTGCCTTGTGGGCCCCCTGGTGGCCCTCCGGTGCCCATCTTCTGCTATATGAGGTCTTTCGTCCGAGAAAAAAAATCAAGCTTTGGGGAAGAAACTCCGCCGCCACGAGGCGGAACCTTGGCGGAATCAATCTAGGGCTCCGGCAGAGCTTTTCTGTCGGGGAAACTTCCCTCCGGGAGGGGGAAATCATCACCATCATCATCACCAACGATCCTCTCATTGGGAGGGGGTCAATCTCCATCAACATCTTCACCAGCACCATCTCATCTCAAACCCTAGTTCATCTCTTGTATCCAATATTTGTATCCAAACCTCAGATTGGTACATGTGGGTTGCTAGTAGTGTTGATTACTCCTTGCAGTTGATACTAGTTGGTTTACTTGGTGGAAGATCATATGTTCAGATCCATCATGCATATTAATACCCCTCTGATTATGAACATGAATATGCTTTGTGAGTAGTTACGTTTGTTCCTGAGGACATGGGAGAAGTCTTGCTATAAGTAGTCATGTGAATTTGGTATTCGTTCGATATTTTGATGAGATGTATGTTGTCATCCCTCTAGTGGTGTCATGTGAACGTCGACTACATGACACTTCACCATTGTTTGGGCCTAGAGGGAGGCATTGGGAAGTAATAAGTAGATGATGGGTTGCTAGAGTGACAAAAGCTTAAACCCTAGTTTATGCGTTGCTTCGTAAGGGGCTGATTTGGATCCATATGTTTTATGCTATGGTTAGGTTTACCTTAATACTTCTGTTGTAGTTGCGGATGCTTGCAATAGGGGTTAATCATAAGTGGGATGCTTGTCCAAGTAAGGACAGCACCCAAGCACCGGTCCACCCACATATCAAATTATCAAAGTACCGAACGTGAATCATATGAACGTGATGAAAACTAGCTTGACGATAATTCACATGTGTCCTCGGGAGCGCTTTCCTTCATATAAGAGTTCGTCCAGGCTTGTCCTTTGCTACAAAAAGGATTGGGCCATCTTGCTTCACCTTATTTACCTTTCTTACTTGCTACTCGTTACAAATTACCTTATCACAAAACTATCTGTTACCGATAGTTTCAGTGCTTGTAGAGAGTACCTTACTGAAAACTGCTTATCATTTCCTTCTGCTCCTCATTGGGTTCGACACTCTTACTTATCGAAAAGCTACGGTAGATCCCCTACACTTGTGGGTCATCATGTATATGTTCTATATGTCGTGCAGTGTGGTGCTCACTTATTAACTGTTTTGTTAATTAGTTGTCATCTTCAGTTAACTGTTTGGTTCAATTTTGCAAATGTGATGTTCAATTCTTCATGCTGCAATTTTGTATTGTCTTCCATGTGAGAAATAAATTGAATTTATCTTTACAAAATACATGAGAAACGAATACAATTGCTATATTTCCAAGTTGTTAAGCATGCTTGGTTTGGTTATACATTATGCAATGTGGTGCTCAGTTAACGTTTGGTTCATTTGTGTAGTGGAGTTTAGTTAATTGTTTGGTTCAATTCTGCAATGCGATGTTCAATAGTTGTGGGTGCATTCTATTATTGTATACCATGTGAGGAATAAATTGAATTTGGTTGTAGCAAATACATGAGAAACAAATACAATTGCTACAATTGGTTGTAGTTATAACTGTTTGGTTAACTGTCTGATCTTCTATTAGGAGTATGTTATATTGTGCAATGTGGTGCTTAGTTAATGTTTGGTTCATTTGTTGTGGTGTTTAGTTAACTGCTTGGTTCAATTCTGCAATGCGATGTCCAATTGTTGCGGGTAGAATTTTGTAATGTTGTGCATGTGAGGAATAAATCGAATTTGGCTGCACTTAATACATGAGAAACATATGCAAGTGCTATATTTCCTAGTTCTTAATCATGCTTGGTTTGGGTAAATGGGTTTTCCGTGTGTCTTGAATTAATCTGATGAATCTGCAATGTGCTTATTTTTCATCAACATATTTTACCGATAGCATGCGAACCATTACTTAACCTGATGACTAACTACCCTATATGTATTGCAGGGAAACAATGGGAAGCACTGACATTTACAATCGAGGTTAGCACGTGCATGGTCCGTTCTCTAATAGCACATTATTGTGCAATTGCAGGAACCATTCTAATATTTTGGTTTTTAATAATTTGGTCTTACACATGTAGGTCCTGCTGTCAGAGGTTTTGACCAACTGTTCGACCCTTTTTGCATATGGGGAAATGAGTTGTCCGTGAATATCAATCAAATCAAGAAACTTAGAAGATTGTTAGGATAAAGAAATTAGCGACAAAAAACAACAAGATCTTTGTCTGCACAATGAAGAAGACATCAGTTCACTACAAGATGGTACTAACTATTATACCTTGCCTTTTTTATTCCTTTGCCCCATTTCCAATATAGAGAAGATATTTATGCACATCCTTGTTTTCAGGCCTTTCCAAAGCAGTTCACTGATGATTACCTCTTGATAACCCACAAGTATAGGGGATCGCAACAGTTTTCGAGGGTAGAGTATTCAACCCAAATTTATTGATTCGACACAAGGGGAGCCAAAGAATATTCTCAAGTATTAGCAGCTGAGTTGTCAATTCAACCACACCCGGAAACTTAATATCTATAGCAAGGTATTTAGTAGCAAAGTAATATGATAGTAGTGGTAACGGTGGAAAAAGGTAACGATAGCAAAAGTAATATTTTTGGGTTTTGTAGTGATTGTAACAGTAGTAGCGGAAAAGTAAATAAGCGAAGAACAATATATGAAAAGCTCGTAGGCATTGGATCGGTGATGGAGAATTATGCCGGATGCGATCAATCATGTAACAGTCATAACATAGGGTGACACAGAACTAGCTCCAATTGATCAATGTAATGTAGGCATGTATTCCGAATATAGTCATACAAGCTTATGGAAAAGAACTTGCATGACATCTTTTGTCCTACCCTCTCGTGGCAGCGGGGTCCTATTGGAAACTAAGGGATATTAAGATCTCCTTTTAATAGAGTAACGGACCAAAGCATTAACACATAGTGAATACATGAACTCCTCAAACTACAGTCATCACAGGTAAGTATCCCGATTATTGTCACTTCGGGGTTAACGGATCATAACACATAATAGGTGACTATAGACTTGCAAGATAGGATCAAGAACTCTCATATATTGATGAAAACATAATAGGTTCATATCTGAAATCATGGCACTTGGGCCCTAGTGACAAGCATTAAGCATAGCAAAGTCATAGAAACATCAATCTCAGAACATAGTGGATACTAGGGACCAAACCGTAACAAAACTAACTCGATTACATGATAAATCTCATCCAACCCATCACCGTCCAGCAAGCCTACGATGAAATTACTCACGCACGGCGGTGAACATCATGAAATTGGTGATGGAGGAAGGTTGATGATGATGATGGCGACGGATTCGCCTCTTCGGAGCCCCGAACGGACTCTAGATCAACCCTCCCGAGAGAGTTTAGGGCTTGGCGGCGGCTCCGTATCGTAAAACAGGATGAATCCTTCTCTCTAGATTTTTCTCCCGCAAGTGAATATATGGAGTCAAGGTTGAGGTCGGTGGAGCGTCAGGGAGCCCATGAGGCAGGGGGCGCGCCCAGGGGGGTAGGGCGCGCCCCCACCCTCGTGGACAGGTGGTGGCCCCCCTGACGTAGATCTTTCCTCTAGTATTTTTTATATATTCCAAAATAATTCTCCGTTGATTTTCAGGTCATTCCGAGAACTTTTATTTCTGCACAAAAATAACACCATGGCAATTCTGCTAAAAACAACGTCAGTCCGGGTTAGTTCCATTCAAATCATGCAAGTTAGAGTCCAAAACAAGGGCAAAACTGTTTGGAAAAGTAGATATGAAGGAGACGTATCAACTCCCCCAAGCTTAAACCTTTGCTTGTCCTCAAGCAATTTAGTTGATAAACTGAAAGTGATAAAGAAAAAAATTACAAACTCCGTTTGCCCTTGTTGTTGTAAATATGTAAAGCCAGCATTCAAGTTTTCAGCAAAGATTATGAACTAACCATATTCACAATAACACTTAGGTCTCATGTTTACTCATATCAATGACATAATCAACTAGCGAGCAATAATAATAAATCTCGGATGACAACACTTTCTCAAAACATTCATAATATGATATGACAAGACGGTATCTCGCTAGCCCTTTCTGAGACCGCAAAACATAAATGCAGAGCACCTTTAAAGATCAAGGACTGACTAGACATTGTAATTCATGGTAAAAGAGATCCAGTCAAGTCATACTCAATGTAAACTAACAGTAATGGATGCAAATGACAGCGGTGCTCTCCAACTGGTGCTTTTTAATAAGAGGATGATGACTCAACATAAAAGTAAATGGATAGGCCCTTCGCAGAGGGAAGCAGGGATTTGTAGAGGTGCCAGAGCTCGGTTTTGAAATAGATATGAATAATATTTTGAGCGGTATACTTTCATTGTCAACATAACAACCGAGCGATCTCAATATCTTCCATGCTACACACATTATAGGCGGTTCCCAAACAGAATGGTAAAGTTTATACTCCCCCTCCACCAACAAGCATCAATCCATGGCTTGCTCGAAACAACGAGTGCCTCCAACTAACAAGAATCCCGAGGGAGTTTTGTTTGCAGTTATTTTGATTTGATTTGCATAAAGCATGGGCCTGGGCATCCCGGTGACCAGCCATTTTCTCGTGAGTGAGGAGCGGAGTCCACTCCTTTTGAGAATAACCCGCCTAGCATGGAAGATAAAGATAGCCCTAGTTGATACATGAGCTATTCGAGTATACAAAACAGAATGTTTATTTGAAGGTTTAGAGTTTGGCACATACAAATTTATTTGGAACGGCAGGTAGATACCGTATATAGGTAGGTATGTTGGACTCATATGGAACAACTTTGGGGTTTATGGAATTGGATGCACAAGCAGTATTCCCGCTTAGTACAAGTGAAGGCTATAAAAAGACTGGGAAGCGACCAGCTAGAGAGCGACAACAGTCATGAACATGCATTAAAATTAATGAACACCGAATGCAAGCATGAGTAGGATATAATGCACCATGAACATAAATATCGTAGAGGCTATGTTGATTTTGTTTCAAGTACATGCGTGAACATGTGCCTGTCAAGCCACTCGAATCGTTCAAAAGAGGATACCACCCTATCATACCACATCACAACCATTTTAATAGCATGTTGGCACGCAAGGTAAACCATTATAAACTCCTAGCTAATTAAGCATGGCATAAGCAACTACAATCTCTAATTGTTATTGCAAATATGTTTCTTTCATAATAGGCTGAATCAGGAACGATGGACTAATCATATTTACAAAAACAAGAGAGGTCGAGTTCATACCACCTTTTCTCATCTCAATAAGTTCATCCTATAATCATCATTATTGCATTTCACTTGCACGACCGAATAGTGTGGATAAGAATAATAGTGCACGTGCATTGGACTAAGCTGGAATCCGCGAGCATTCAATTCAAGAGAGAAGACAAGGTAATATGGGATCTTTGTTAGATCAACAATAATGCATATAAGAGCCACTCAACATTTTAATCATGGTCTTCTCCTCTCGACCCGCAAAGAACAAGAAAATAAATAAAACTATTTACACGGGAAAGCTCCCAACAAGCAAAAGAAGAATGATAATTTTTTTTGGGTTTTCTTTTTAGTTACTACTACTACAGGCATGGAAAGTAAACTAATTAAAAGCTACAACTAATTTTTTTCTTAAGGTTTATCAAACACACAAGAAGAAAGCATAAAAAGGAAATAAACTAGCATGGATGACACGGTGAAAAAGTATGAGCACCGACAACTAGCATGAGTGTGTGAACATGAATGTAATGTCGGTGAGAAATACATACTCCCCCAAGCTTAGGCTTTTGTCCTAAGTTGGTCTATGGCCACGGTTGGCCTGACGGATATCCAAAGTTGTAACTGGGGTCGTACTGAGATGCAGCGGCAATTGCCTGATGAGTTGCAGCTTGGAGGCGAGCTGCCTCCGCCCTTCTTTCATACTCGGTCGCCTCCTCCCTGGTTATAAAATATCTCCCCTTTGCCTGAAAGTCAAAGAAAGCGGGAGCAGGGAGAGCAACGTGATAGGTGCGTTGTCTGTCAAAGATTAGTCGATACTGGAGGGACTGGTCGCTCCTCTCAACAAACTGATGACTGATGTCTACTACACAATCTTCTTCTTGTAGACGTTGTTGGGCCTCCAAGTGCAGAGGTTTGTAGGACAGTAGCAAATTTCCCTCAAGTGGATGACCTAAGGTTTATCAATCCGTAGGAGGCGTAGGATGAAGATGGTCTCTCTCAAGAAACCCTGCAACCAAATAACAAAGAGTCTCTTGTGTCACCAACACACCCAAAACAATGGTAAATTGTATAGGTGCACTAGTTCGGCGAAGAGATGGTGATACAAGTGGTATATGGATAGTAGATAAAGGTTTTTGTAATCTGAAAATATAAAAACAGCAAGGTAACTAATGATAAAAGTGAGCACAAACGGTATTGCAATGCGTTGAAACAAGGCCTAGGGTTCATACTTTCACTAGTGCAAGTCCTCTCAACAATAATAACATAATTGGATCACATAACTATCCCTCAACATGCAACAAAGAGTCACTCCAAAGTCACTACTAGCGGAGAACAAACGAAGAGATTATGGTAGGGTACGAAACCACCTCAAAGTTATTCTTTCCAATCAATCCGTTGGGCTATTCCTATAAGTGTCACAAACAGCCCTAGAGTTCGTACTAGAATAACACCTTAAGACACAAATCAACCAAACCCTAATGTCACCTAGATACTCCAATGTCACTTCAAGTATCCGCGGGTATGATTATACGATATGCATCACACAATCTCAGATTCATCTATTCAGCCAACACATAGAACCTCAAAGAGTGCCCCAAAGTTCCTACCGGAGAATCACGATGAAAACATGTGCCAAACCCTATGCATAGGTTCATGGGCGGAACCCGCAGGTTGATCAACAAAACATACATCAAGTGAATCACGTGATATCCCATTGTTACCATAGATACGCATGGCAAGACATACATCAAGTGTTCTCAAATCTTTAAAGACTCAATCCAATAAGATAACTTCAAAGGGGAAACTCAATCCATTACAAGAGAGTAGAGGGGGAGGAGAAACATAAGATCCAACTATAATAGCAAAGCTCGCGATAGATCAAGATCGTTCTAAATCAAGAACACGAGAGAGAGAGAGAGAAAGATCAAACACATAGCTACTGGTACATACCCTCAGCCCCGAGGGAGAACTACTCCCTCCTCGTCATGGAGAGCACCGGGATGATGAAGGTGGCCACCAGAGAGGCATTTCCCCCTCCGGCAGGGTGCCGGAACGGGTCTAGATTGGCTTTCGGTGGCTACGGAGGCTTCTGGCGGCGGAACTCCCGATCTATTGTGCTCTCGGATGTTTTTAGGGTATATGGAGATATATAGGCGGAAGAAGTACGTCAGGGGAGCCACGAGGGGCCCACGAGGGTGGAGGGCGCGCCCAGGGGGTGGGCGCGCCGCTGCCTCGTGGCCTCCTCGTAGATCCCCTGACATGCACTCCAAGTCTTCTGGGCTTCTTCTGATCCAAAAATAAGTTCCGTGAAGTTTCAGGTCAATTGGACTCCGTTTGGTTTTCCTTTTCTGCGATATTCTAAAATAAGGAAAAAAGCATAAACTGGCACTAGGCTCTAGGTTAATAGGTTAGTCCCAAAAATCATATAAAATAGCATATAAAGGCATATAAAACATCCAAGGTTGATAATATAATAGCATGGAACAATCAAAATTTATAGATACGTTGGAGACGCATCAGCATCCCCAAGCTTAATTCCTGCTCGTCCTCGAGTAGGTAAATGATAAAAATAGAATTTTTGATGTGGAATGCTATCTAACATATTTATCCATGTAGTTCTCTTTATTGTGGCAAGAATATTCAGATCCATAAGATTCAAGAAAAAGGTTTAATGTTGACATAGAAATAATAATACTTCAAGCATACTAACCAAGCAATTATGTCTTCTCAAAATAACATGGCCAAAGAAAGTTATCCCTACAAAATCATATAGTCTGGCTATGCTCCATCTTCACCACACAAAATATTAAAATCATGCACAACCCCGATGACAAGCCAAGCAATTGTTTCATACTTTTGATGTTCTCAAACTTTTTCAATCTTCACGCAATACATGAGCGTGAGCCATGGACATAGCACTATAGGTGGAATAGAATGGTGTTGTGGGGAAGATAAAAAGGGAGAAGATAGTCTCACATCAACTAGGCGTATCAACGGGCTATGGAGATGCCCATCAATAGATATCAATGTGAGTGAGTAGGGATTGCCATGCAACGGATGCACTAGAGCTATAAGTATATGGAAGCTCAAAAAGAAACTAAGTGGGTGTGCATCCAACTCGCTTGCTCACGAAGACCAAGGGCATTTTGAGGAAGCCCATCATTGGAATATACAAGCCAAGTTCTATAATGAAAGATTCCCACTAGTATATAAAAGTGACAACATAGGAGACTCTCTATCATGAAGATCATGGTGCTACTTTGAAGCACAAGTGTGGTAAAAGGATAGTAGCATTGCCCCTTCTCTCTTTTTCTCTCATTTTTTATTTTTTTATTTTTCTTATTTGGGCCTTCTCTTTTTTTATGGCCTCTTTTTTTTATTTGGGCTTCTTTGGCCTCCTTTTTTCGTCCGGAGTCTCATCCCGACTTGTAAGGGAATCATGGTCTCTATCATCCTTTCCTCACTGGGACAATGCTCTAATAACGATGATCATCACACTTTTATCTACTTACAACTCGATACTTAGAACAAGATATGACTCTATATGAATGCCTCTGGCAGTGTACCGGGATGTGCAATGATGCATGAGTGACATGTATGAAAGAATTATGAATGGTGGCTTTGCCACAAATACGATGTCAACTACATGATCATGCATAGCAATATGACAATGATGGAGCGTGTCATAATAAACAGAATGGTGGAAAGTTGCATGGCAATATATCTCGGAATGGCTATGGAAATGCCATAATTGGTAGATATGGTCGCTGTTTTGAGGAAGGTATATGGTGGGTACAAGGTATCGGCGAAAGTTGCGTGGTGCTAGAGAGGCTAGCAATGGTGGAAGGGTGAGAGTGCGTATAATCCATGGACTCAACATTAGTCATAAAGACCTCACATACTTATTGCAAAAATCTATTAGTTATTGAAACAAAGTACTACGTGCATGCTCCTAGGGGGATAGATTGGTAGGAAAATACCATCGCTCGTCCCCGACCGCCACTCATAAGGAAGACAATCAATAAATAAATCATGCTCCGACTTCATCACATAACGGTTCACCATACGTGCATGCTACGGGAATCACAAACTTTAACACAAGTATCTCTCAAATCCACAACTACTCAACTAGCATGACTCTAATATTACCATCCTCATATCTCAAAACAATCATCAAGTATCAAACTTCTCATAGTATCAATGCACTTTATATGAAAGTTTTTATTATATCCCTCTTGGATGCCCATCATATTAGGACTAAATTCATAACCAAAGCAAATTACCATGCTGTTTAGGACTCTCAAAATAATATAAGTGAAGCATGAGAGTTCATCTATTTCTACAAAATAAATCCACCACCGTGCTCTAAAAAGATTAAGTGAAGTGCTAGAGCAACAACAAACTACTCCGAAAGATATAAGTGAAGATCAATGAGTAGTTAAATAATTATTTAGCTATGTGAAGACTCTATAACATTTAATAATTTCAGATATTGGTATTTTATTCAAACAGCAAGCAAAGCAAAGTAAAATAAAATGACGCTCCAAGCAAAACACATATCATGTGGTAAATAAAAATATAGCTCCAAGTAAAGTTACCGATGAACGAAGACGAAAGAGGGGATGCCTTCCGGGGCATCCCCAAGCTTAGGCTTTTGGTTGTACTTGAATATTACCTTGGGGTGACTTGGTCATCCCCAAGCTTAGTCTCTTGCCACTCCTTATTCCATAATCCATCGAATCTTTACCCAAAACTTGAAAACTTCACAACACAAAACTTAAAGTAGAAAACTCGTGAGCTCCGTTAGTATAAGAAAATAAATCACCACTTCAAGGTACTGTAATGAACTCATTCTTAATTTATATTGGTGTTAAACCTACTGTATTCCAACTTATCTATGGTTCATACCCTCCGATACTACTCATAGATTCATCAAAATAAGCAAACAACACATAGAAAACAGAATCTGTCAAAAACAGAACAGTCTGTTGTAATCTGGATCAAACGTATACTTCTTGAACTCATAAAATTCTCAAATAAATTTATGGACCTGAGGAATTTATCTATTAATCATCTGCAAAAATAATTAACTAAATAGCACTCTCCAAATAAAAATGACAGCAATTCTCGTGAGCGCTAAAGTTTCTGTTTTTTTACAGCATGATCAACAAGACTTTCCCAAAGTCTTCCTAAAGGTTCTACTTGGCACAAACACTAATTAAAAGCATAAAACCACATCTAAGCAGAGGCTAGATGAATTATTTATTATTAAACAGGAGCAAAAAGCAAGGAACAAAAATAATATTGGGTTTCCTCCCAACAAGCGCTATCGTTTAACGCCCCTAGCTAGGCATGATGATTTCAATGATGCCCACATAAAGGATAAGAATTGTAACATAAAGAGAGCATCATGAAGAATCTGACTCGCGCATTTAAGTCTAACCCTCTTACTATGCATAGGTATTTTGTGAGCAAACAACTTATGGGGACAAGAATCAACTTGCATAGGAAGGTAAAACAAGCACAACTTCGAAACTTTAAGCACATAGAGAGGAAACTTGATATTATTGCAATTCCTACAAGCATATATTCCTCCCTCATAATAATTTTCAGTAGCATCATGAATGAATTCAACAATATAACCAGCACCTAAAGCATTCTTTTCATGATCTACAAGCATAGAAATTTTATTACTCTCCACATAAGCAAAATTCTTCTCATTCAGAATAGTGGGAGCATCATAAGAGACTCGAATATTATAAATTGTTTCCACATTAAAAGAGTAATGTTCAGAAAAAGGGTAATCATAATCATGACAAGTTTTATAAATATAATCATCACTACTTTTTATAGCATATGTATCATCACAATAATTATCATAAGTAGGAGGCATGCTATCATCATTATAAATTTGCATATCAAAACTTGGGAGACTAAAAATATCATCTTCATTAAGCGTAGCATCCCCAAGCTTGGGACAAACATTAATTGCAGCAAATATATTCTCAAAAACATCATCTTCATCAAACATAGCATCCCCAAGCTTGGGCCTTTTCATATCATAAGCATAATCACTCTCATCATTAACAGTATAGATAGCACCAATAGTGTAGCAATTATCATATTCTTCCAAGCAAGTTCCAAAAAGATTTCCAAGATCATAAGAAGTATCATTATCTTCCACAATTATATTTTCACGAGGCACAATAGTAATAGGAGCAGCATTATTTGGGAAAGATATCTTTTTACCTCTCTTCTTTTTTTTCTTCTTCTTCACCACATCATGTGTGGGTTCAATCCTCTTTTTGGAGCTCCTTATTAATGAGATTGGTTGAATAGGAGGCTCCTCCTCGTTACCCGATTCATCATAAGAAATAATAGGAGGATATTGGGAAGTCTCTTCCCTTTCATTAGTATTCTCTTCATCTTCTACTTGTTTTCTTTTCTTTATGTAGTTGGCAATATAAGGATTTTCAATACAATTCACCGCACGATACATATAAATTTCCTCTAGATCAAAATGAACTCTATCAAGGGAAAATTTTGGAATATCCTTAGTTATACGTTTCATTTCTTCATATCCCAAGAGCAAACTAAGTTCATTATGATGTTCAAGGGAAATCAAGTCATCACAATTTTTGGACACGATACGATCATGAAACAATTTGCATTGGGTATTGAAATGATCATGTTCATTGCAAAGCTCACAAGTATGGCCAAGATAATTTAAATTTTCAACACATTCATCTAGCTCTTCTTGCAACAATTTAGTTTCTAAGTACTTATGCCTCTTGCAATATCTATCTTCCCTATTTGGTGTGTACTTACAAACCCAATGTACTCCACAAAAATTGACATGTTTATAGGAGACATCATAACTAGTGCAATCATCATTAGTATCATGGATATTCAAAGAATTCGTACTAACAACACTGCAATCATGCTCATCATTCAAATATTTAGTGCCAAACATTTTATAGATTTCTTCTTCTAGCACTTGAGCACAATTATCCTTTCCATCATACTTACGAAAGATATTTAAAAGGTGAAGCGTATGAGACAAACTCAATTCCATTTTTTATAGTTTTCTTTTATAAACTAAACTAGTGATAAAACAAGAAACTAAAAGACTCGATTGCAAGATCTAAAGATATACCTTCAAGCGCTAACCTCCCCGGCAACGGTGCCAGAAAAGAGCTTGATGTCTACTACACAACCTTCTTCTTGTAGACGTTGTTGGGCCTCCAAGTGCAGAGGTTTGTAGGACAGTAGCAAATTTTCCTCAAGTGGATGAACTAAGGTTTATCAATCCGTAGGAGGCGTAGGATGAAGATGGTCTCTCTCAAGCAACCCTGCAACCAAATAACAAAGAGTCTCTTGTGTCCCCAACACACCCAATACAATGGTAAATTGTATAGGTGCACTAGTTCGACGAAGAGATGGTGATACAAGTGGTATATGGATAGTAGATAAAGGTTTCTGTAATCTGAAAATATAAAAACAGCAAGGTAACTAATGATAAAAGTGAGCACAAACGGTATTGCAATGCGTTGAAACAAGGCCTAGGGTTCATACTTTCACTAGTGCAAGTCCTCTCAACAATAATAACATAATTGGATCACATAACTATCCCTCAACATGCAACAAAGAGTCACTCCAAAGTCACTACTAGCGGAGAACAAACGAAGAGATTATGGTAGGGTACGAAACCACCTCAAAGTTATTCTTTCCAATCAATCCGTTGGGCTATTCCTATAAGTGTCACAAACAGCCCTAGAGTTCGTACTAGAATAACACCTTAAGACACAAATCAACCGCTGCCTTAGGTAGGATCGGATCACATTGTCATGAAGTCTCCTTATTATGTAGAGCGGGTATCTTAGATTTTTCGAGGCGACCAGGCTTTTCTCTCTCTGTAGCATCTTGTCATGAAGTCTCCTTAGATCGCCGTATATGGCCTCTACCGCTGCCTTAGGTAGGATCGGATCACCGGGGATATGGTATATATTTCGCCGCACCTATGATAGGTATACGGTCTTCAACCCGAGGCTGCGAAGGCGGCTGGCTCATAGAATCGGCTTTGCCTTTCTTCGTTCTCTTCCGATGCTTCTTTGCTACTAGAAGTGAGCCTATCATACATTCATCCTCTGGCAATTCATGCACCAACTCATCACGCTCAAACCCTGAGTACTCATACCGATGAGCCATCAATCCTCCGTCTTCATAGGCGCCGGTATTGAGATACTGTAGAGGGTCATCACCCTCTTCGATAGCATCATGCATTACTTCTTTGATGGTGTCGACGTCATCAGCCACTAATGGAGCCTCTTCCTCATGTCGTCCGCTATCACCCGGCACGAAAGGCGACGCTAATTGGGTGAGTGGGGTGTTGGTGTTCATACCTTGCTGAGTCTGCTTGGTCGTGGGTGTGCTCCCGGCCGCTCCAGACAAAGCAGACTCTTCAGCCGCAACAGGACCCAACTCTTGCAATCGCCAAGCCGCCGCGGGGTCTCATCATCATCTCCCCCTAGTGCTACCAGAGGAGCCAAATTCTCGTGGCCTAGTTTGACACTGGCCACGGAAACCTTGAAGACGTCAGGGGGGATCGGTCGGCTGTGGAACAATGCTTCCTTCGGCTTCACTATCGTCGCCTTTCCCACATCCTAGTTTGTAGCACAAGTCATGCCGAAATTCACAGAAAATTTCGACATGACCTTTGCTACAAAGTGGACAAATTGAGCGCCTGAAATTAGCCGGAACGGAAATGAATCAATGTTCCGGCAAAACATAGGCCACTCAGAATCATTCCCTACAAACAACGAAAGGCCACTTGAGCACAATCGAACCACTTCAATGTTGCATATAACAGTACCACTTAAGAACCTGTACATGAGCAACTACAATAGTAGATATACATGAGCAAACACTATTGAGGAATTTGCATATAACATGACCACTTCAAATTTGCATCTCCTAGTGTTTGACACTTCAAGAAAATCTACACTCATGCTCTCTCAAACTCAATTCAAAACCAAATATAGATGGATGAATCCTAGAAACCTAGAACATTTACATATTTCTGTCCTAATAAAAATTATGTCCTAATATAAATTATGAACCCTAGAACTCAATTTCTGTCCTAAATTTTAAATTATGAACCCTAGAACTCAATTCAAATTATGTCCAAAATTTCTGTCGTAATAAAAATTCAGTAAAAATTAAGAACCTACTGGACTTGCAACACTAATACAAATTTATATTTTTTATATTGAATTTTTCTCTAAACTAAACCCTATTGCCCTAATTAACATCTAGTTAAACCCTACTACCCTAACATTTCTAGTTAACCCCTGCTGCCCTAACCCTACTACCCTAGTACTTAAGCATCAACAAGTACTAACTAATTAGATGAACCCTAGCTAGCTACTTAAGCATCTACAACTACTTAAGCACCCATTGATGAACCCTAGGAATTATACAACTACTTAAGCATATATTGGGTGCAGAACAACAATACAAGTACTTAAGCAACTATACAACCCTAAAATATATTTAGTTAACTACTTAAGCATATACAAATTTGTCCTAAAAATTATATTTAGTTAACTACTTAAGCATATACAAATTTGTCCTAAAAATTATATTTAGTTAACTACTTAGCATATACAAATTTGTCCTAAAAATTATATTTAGTTAACTACATTGGGTGCACAACAACTATACAACTACTTAAGCATCTACAAGTACTAGCTAATTTGATGAACCCTGACTAATTAGATGAACCCTAGCTAATTTGATGAACCCTAGGAACCCTAGCTAGGCAGAGGTAGGGGAGGAGGAGGAGGAGGAGGTGTAGGCGTGCTCACCTCGGGCGTCGGCGGAGTTAGGGAGCAGGAAGAGGCAGAGCGACCGAGGGAGGGGGCATGCGGCATCGAGGTCGGGGTCGGGCTCGGGCGCGCAGCGAGGGCGGCACCAGATGGCCACCAAGGGTAGCAGAAGGTGTGCAGAGGGCGACGGGAGGGCGCGCGGAGGCCGACGACGATGTAGGGCGACGGTGGAGGCGATAGCAGAGGTGCAAGTGGGGATTTGGGGGAAGTGGCCAGGAGGGAAGAAGAACTGCACGGGAGTTAAGTCAGACATAGCGGTAGCGTCGGTCCGGAAAAGAGCTATAGCTAACTTAGCTATAGCGCTGGCTATCAAAACACGCTACTGCTATAGGTAGTAGCTATTTATTTTCCTTTTTTTCTATTTCCTTTTTCTTATTTACTTTTCTTTTTTTCCTTTCTCCTTTATTTAAGGAACTTATCTATAGCGGGGGTATACAGAACGCGCTACTGCTATATTAGCTATAGCACTTGTTTTGAACGCACGCTACTGCTATGCCTTTCTCCTTTAATTTTCTTTTTATTTTATTTTCCTTTACATTTTCTTTTTTTCTTTCTCCTTTTTCTATTTCTTTCATTTTCTTTTACTTTTCTATTTGGTTTTCATTTTATTTTATTTTCATTAGTAGTAGCGCTTTCCACATAAAACACGCTGCTACAACCAACTTAGCGGCATCACGTTTTCCCTAAGATTGCTACTACTATTTCTAGCCTGCCGAGAATAGTGTGGGGATTTTAGTAGTAGCACTTTTTGTTGTGGAGGAGCTACTGCTACCATCATAGTTGTAGGGTGTTTTCTTACCAAGCGCTACAGGTAAATAGCAGTAGCACTTGTTTATTGACCCGCGCTACTGAGAAACTTCTGTGTATAAGGTTTTGCCTAGTAGTGCCATAAGGCCTTGCGCGCGTTTCTCCAGGTTTGTCGATAGCCCCGACTACAAGTTCACTACGGTGGACACCATCAATAATGTAAAAGCGCTCAAGGTTTCGGGCTTGGCCTACCAGAAACTTGTCAAAAATCGTGGCCACTACAGGGTCTAGAGCAGCAAGAAGGAGAAGGGCTCCCTTGTTGACCTCGCATCGGCCATCATTGACCCCTACTACAAAGATATGATGGAGGATGCCAAGAAAAATCTTGCATCCTAGCACGGAGTCTGGATGAATCTTAACTCAAGTCCGCAGCCAAGAAAATGTACACGTGCTACGAGATGCATAGGCGGATTGTTGACACGAGGGAGTGCCTCCTTCCTATAATCGATGAGGGATCGAGCCACCAGCAGAGCAGTGGCGACAAGCATCACAAGAAGAAGTAGATGATGATTAGATGATCGTTTATCCTACTTAATTATGCATGTAATTGTTACTTTGGTGTGTGCAAATGTCACTAATTACTTATATAATTGGATGTTTAATTTGGTTATACAATCATGTCCTTATAAGTATATATATATTGTTGTTCTGTAGAAAGAGCAAATCACATCGCACATGGACTAGACTAGGGAACCCGCCGGTGATGATTTCATCAATCGCTGACAATTGTATCCAACAAGCGTCTGCCCACAACACACATGACATATAAGCAGCAATCGTATGTGTTATTATCGGTCTTCGCACATATTTTTTTATTATAGACCTATTTGCCGCAGATCACACACATCTTGTTAAGTTGAACCATTTCTGTTGTTTTCGCTCATCGCAAACATCCAAGTGAACTATGTGTCATCTATCGCACACACCTTGATCCGGTTGATCATTTTTGTTGTGTTGCCTAATCGCAAACAGTTCATCCAAGTGAAATGTATGCCGTATATCGCACACACGTTGATCCGAATGACCGTTTCTTTTGTTCTAGCTCATCACAAACAGTTCGTATGGATAAATTGTATGCCACGTATCACACACGCAACTATAATCTGAATCATGCTTGATATCTCCGCCATCGCACACAGTTTGTCTTATTTGTGGCGGTTTTATTACGACGCTGGTTGTGATGCATGCATCACACACAGTTGGGTCGAAGGGTAACTGATTCATGTGTCACGTTAGCAGCATCCTGCATTAGTGCTAGGTCGGAACCTGTCGGCCACGATGGCAACGACACCCGAGGGTGTCGTTTTTCTTCCCGTAGACGTCATTCGAGCCCGCCCCACCTCACGGTCTCTCGGGTGAAAACCCTAGGGCGGCGACGACGCTCTTGGCATCGTGCCCTTCTTGAAGGCGTCATCATGAGAGCTATGTGGCGGTGGGTGCCGCTTGGGTACGTCAGCAGTTGCAGATGGCGTGTCCCTCTTCCTCCATGTGGCAGTTGTTCCGGGGAAAACCCTAGATCCGGGTCTCCCAGATCGGATGATGATGGGACTTTGGTGTCGTTCTCCCTCCAGGGGCATGGTCTTGGAGCAGTGGTTCACTTGAGAGGCCAACAGGTGGAGAGTGTTACATCGACCGCATTGAATACGATGGGTCTCGGTGGCATGGAGCAGTGGAGTCTCAGTGTTGGACACGGTTTGATTGACACACACAGGTTGGTGGTGCTGTTTGGTGTGGCAAGATCTTTGCAGTGATTCCTCCTGAAGACGAAACGGCGGAAGATGACGACGACGGATCCTAGAGCGTGCGCATGCGGTGCACGTTATGGGACGCCTATACCGGATGGTCTTAAGGCCACTGGATTAGATTGTGTCTGCTATGCGGACAAGACACATCTGCATACTTGTAGGTATAGCGACTTTGTTTGCTTAGAAGATGGCTTCGGGTTGATCCTTATATTCATTTTGTCATGCTATGGTGAATAATTAATAAAGATGGTTGTATACATCATGCTAATGCAGATGCTCAGAGTAATCCTTCTTTCCGAAGAAAAAAACTACATTTGACACATGATTTTTAGCTGCATAATAATATGTTTCAATTTTAGTTTGTATATTATTATTAATCTAAATATAAATATTAAATATAATCAAATCTTATTAAAAACCATTTTCATAGCAACATGCGGAATAGTATCATCTAGTCTCTTGTAATTTCCATACCCAAATTAATCTATAACCCTATCATCACAAATAAATAACCCTTCCGTTCACAAATATAAGATGTTTTAGATATTTTAATATAAACTACATACGGACTGAAATGAGTAAACGAACACACTAAAACATATCTATACACATCAGATTAGAAAAAAAACTATAAAATATCTTTATATATTTATGAACAGAGTGAGCAGCTTATATATATACATTAGATAGAGAAAAATCCACGGGATATCAATGAAGCGAAGCGGGAGCGAAGAGTGAAGTTAACCACACTCCGCAATCCCAGTTAGTTCCCGCGCAAAACCAGAACCCCTTCTCGCCACTCCCAGCCGGCCCCACCGGCCAGAGCAGCCCGGGCCCGCCCCAGCACCCCTCTCTTTCCCCTCGCTCTCCTCCTCCTTCCTCCCACCTCGCCCGCCTCGTCTCTTCTCCCCCTTCCCCTTCCTCCCACCCCACCCCCGCCTCCCACCCCCACCCCACCCGGACCGGACACTTTTGCGCCCGGCCCCCTCGCCTCCTCCGTAATCCCGCCCGGCCCGCGCATCCGACGGCCCCCGCGGCCGCCACGTCTCCGTCGTCTTCCTCGCCCGCCCACTATTTATCCGCCTCCCGTCCCGTCCCCGTCCCCTCCGCCCCCATCCCCACTACCCCGCATCGCCGCGCTAGGGTTAGGGTTTCGCGCCCCCAGCTTCCGCGCCGCCGCTGCTCTCTCCGGTGAGATTTCCTGTTCTTCCTCTCCCCTTTCCGTTTGATTCGCGGGCGCGGCTCCGCTCCCGGTGGGGCGGGGCGGGGTGGATTGGGCTGGATTCGGGGGCTAGGGTTTTGGCCGGCGCGTGTGTTTTTGCTGAGGGTTGGTTTGGCGCAGGTGGTGGTGTGGCGCGATGGCGATCGTGAGGACCGGCGGCGCCAGGGTCCAGCGGCTGGAGTCCGGCGGGGAGGACGGCTCCACGGAGGACGAGGAGGAGCGGTCGCCCGCCACGGCGTCTGAGGAGTCCGAGGCGGATGGGTTCTCTCCCGAGGAGCAGAATCGCGGCGGCCAGGAGGAGGAGGAGCAGGAGGCGGAGGAGGCAGAGGAGGAGGAGGACGACTCTGGGATGGGGTCTGACGAGCTGGAGATCACGCAGCTCGGGGAGCCGGGGGCGGAGATGTGTCAGGTCGGGGACCAGAGCGTTGCCCTGCCGCTGGAGCTCTACGACCTCCCCGACCTCGGCGGCGTGATCTCGCTGGACGCCTGGAACGGCCTGCTCTCCGAGGACGACCGGCTCCGCCTCGCCGCCTTCCTGCCCGACCTGGACCAGGAGACATTCGCCCGCACGCTCGTCGAGCTCCTCAGGGGGGACAACTTCCACTTCGGGAGCCCCCTGGCCGCCCTGTTGGACCGCCTCAAGGGCGGCCTCTGCGACCCCAGGATTGTCCTGTACCGCCGCGGCAGCCGCTTTGCGGAGCGGCGCAAGCACTACTACCATGTGCAGAGGTACCACAATTCGATGGTGCTGGGGCTGTGGGACACCAAGGACTGCTGGAAGAGCTGCAACGGGTACAGCCTTGGTGAGAGGCTCAGAGCTATGGATGCAATGAAGGCACAGCGGAAGCAGAAGGAACTGGGTTTGGTTGCCCGGGCTGGATCAGAGACTGACTCAGAGAGCAGGGAGTCTGCGGAACAGTTCTTGACACGGTCGAAGCCAGATAAGATGGCTCTCAACAAGGCTGGGAATTTAGGGAAGGAAAGGTCCAAGGGCGTTCTGCGGTTGGGTGTGTCAAAAGCCGTGGGTGAGGAGTACATTGGAGGGGCTGGTCGTGATGCTGCAGTGGCTCTCCCTAAGCTTTCTCGTCCAGATAATGCTTATGGGTATGATGCCGGAGTCGCGCATAGAGGGAAGCAGCACAGAAGCATAGATGGCCTTCATTCTGAGGACCTGGGATATGACAGGAATTTGCCCAGGATCCGGTCTCAGAGACCTCTGATGAAGCCAGTGAAGAAGGAATTGGCCACGGGCTATGATATCAATCCTTATGGAAACAACTACCATGATAGCCAGACTGGTTCTTCTTACTACCATGGCAGGAATGCCATTGGTAATCAGGGAGTTACCTTAGCAGCATCATTTGAGCCTCCATATTCTGAGAATGCAAGGAGTGCAAAATACTCGGAGAGAGATCGGATATACGGTGGAAAAGCTGCCCAGAATAAAGCTCCCAAAGTGGAAGCGAGGGATTGGCCAGCTGGTAGCCATGCTGATCTCTTAAGTGACTGGCAGAGAGGGCAGCCTGAAGGCGATTACAGGAGCAGGAAGCCTCAAGTTGGTCATGGTGTGAAGGTTAAGTCCTACAAAAGTATTGAGCAGCAGATAAATGGTGCACATTCTGGATCTGATGCTAGAGGCAGGATATCACAGGTTAAGATTAATGTTAAATCCAATAGTCAGCATGGTAGGATTGGCCAGAAGGACTCCAGGAGCAAAGCTGCCCATGTTCAGAGTGAGGAGACAGAATCTGATTCATCAGAACGGTTTGAAGATGGGGCAGATATGAATCTTGTTGAAGAACAGCCAAACCTTCAATATTCTGAACTTCATATACCAGCATATGGTGCCAAAAAGTCAAACAAACTTAGCAAATCAGTCAAAACAAATTATCCTGCCCCTACTGCAGATTTCGAACCCTACCAGACTCAGAGCAAGCGGTCACACAGAGGAAAGGTTGCAGAGCCTGATTATTTACGCGACGTGCATGTGGAGGTGGCGGAACAGATTAGTGAAGTGATGAGACCCCCAGCAGCAAGTAGTGAAAGAAAGCGCAAGGGAATTGCAAACCTGGACATGCATGGTTATGACAACTCTGAATTGCATGATAGCAACGAGAAAGCCAATGAATCACTGAGGTCACCAGAGAGTGATAGGCTGGCCAGTAGAGCAGGCTATGCAGTCCAAGATTCTAATGGCGACTTTGATGTTTCTGAAAGAGCGAACATGCCGCTCGCAAGTTGCAGCTCTGGCTCCAAAAGGCAAAAAGGAAGAGTTGAACTTACAAGCCTGGATGAGCATGGTGAGTATGCGCCATCTGGTCCAAAGGTGGTAGAAATCAGTGGCAGCTCGAAGAAGAAAAGTAAAAAGAAGCCAGATACTGTTACAGATGCAATTACTGTAGCAGAACCAGCTCCTGTCGTGCCAGAGGTTATTGTGGTGCCAGTAGAACCTGAGAAACCTAAGAAGAAGTATGTACCAATTACACCAACCATCCATACTGGCTTTTCTTTCTCCATCGTACATCTTCTAACCGCTGTTAAGAAGGCTATGGTTGCTCCGGCTGAGGATACTCCAGTGGCAGCTACGGTCACTCCTGCTGAGGTTACTCCAGTGGCAGCTACGGTCACTCCTACTGAGGTTACTCCAGTGGCAGCGAAGCAGACTGATGGGGAGGAGAACAGAAAATGGTTCAATAGTGAGGAACCTGGCAAAACGCCTCAAGAGCCAAGTGCAGCAGAGCAAGCACAACCGGGCAATGAAGTTGGAGATACTAGTGCTGCTGAGCAGACCGCACAGAGCAATTCGCCGGCACTAACTGTTCAAGATCTTGTTAACCGGATTAAAACTAATCCTGGAGATCCCAACATACTTGAAACACAGGAACCCCTGCAGGATTTAGTTCGAGGAGTGCTCAAGGTACTGTCATCTAGAACAGCTCCTCTAGGTGCAAAGGGCTGGAGAGCGCTAGTTGCCTATGACAAGTCGAACAAAAGCTGGTTCTGGGTTGGTCCACTGCCTTCTGCTACCTCATATAGTGATCCTAATGAAGAAACTTCTGCTGAGGCATGGGGTATACCACACAAGATGCTTGTGAAGTTGGTCGATGCATTTGCTAATTGGCTGAAAAGTGGTCAGGAAACCCTTAAGCAAATAGGATCCCTTCCACCACCTCCAGCACCAAATCCTGCAAACTTGGATTTGAAGGAAAGATTTAAGGACCTTAGGGCCCAGAAGAGTCTGAACACAATAAGCCCAAGCTCTGATGAAGCAAGGGCATATTTCCAGCGTGAGGAGTTTTTGAGATACTCAATTCCTGATAGAGCATTTTGCTATACTGCTGCTGATGGGGAGAAATCTATTGTTGCTCCTTTGCGAAGGGGAGGTGGAAAGCCCACGTCAAAAGCTAGGGGACATCCCATGCTCTTGCCTGATCGCCCTCCGCATGTCACTATTCTCTGTCTTGTAAGAGATGCTGCTTCTAGGTTGCCTGGAAGAACTGGAACAAGAGCTGATGTTTGCACACTTCTCAAAGATTCACAGTACCTAAATCATGCAGAATCCAATAAAGAGGCTGCTGTTAATCAAGTTGTCAGTGGCGCTCTTGATCGCTTGCATTATGAGCGTGATCCTTGTGTGCTGTATGATAATGACAAAAAATTGTGGACCTATCTGCACAGGGGTAGAGAGGAGGAAGATTTTGAGGATGATGGCACATCATCTACGAAAAAGTGGAAGAGACCAAGGAAAGATTCAGATCCCGCAGACCCTGGTGCAGGAAACGATGATCCTGAGGATGATGGCACCCCTAATGCAAAAAAACAGAAGAAAGCTGATGCAGACCCTACAGCGTCAGGAGAAGACAAGGATGGTGTTCAGGATCCATCTAACAGCGGGCTGGAAGGTGACCTTGAGCTTGATGTTGTTCCATCATCAACAAATGACAAAGAAACCAGCAAGCTTGTTTCTACTGATGCAAGGCCAGATATTGGTAGCTCCAGACCTTCAGTAGATGCAGCAGCAGCAAGGGGGACAGCTGATGCAAGGCCAGATATTGGTAGCTCCAGACCTTCAGTAGATGCAGCAGCAGCAAGGGGGACAGCTGATGCAAGGCCAGATATTGGTAGCTCCAGACCTTCAGTAGATGCAGCAGCAGCAAGGGGGACAGCTGATTGCAATTCATCAAGAGCCCCAGAAAAGAAGCACAATATGGCACTCCCTGTGCAATTCACCAGCAGGGAGTTTAATAAAGGTGCAGACAGAGAGGGGTCAAAAGAGTTCATGGATGCAACCCTGTCATGAATAATGCTTAGCAGGACATATATTGGAGCACCAGATTAGGTAATTGCTGCAGAAACTTGAAGTTTTCTGAATTTATTCTACTTTTACCAGGCATTCTTTTCATTGTTATAGTGTTACTTCATCCTTCTCTTTATCCTATAGTAACATATAAACTGGAAACTGCTAGGTGGTCATTTGTTGTATGAAACCTGTTGATCTATATATAAGTTTGAGCTTGCCTTTATACCAAAACTGCGTAACTGCAAGTTGTAATATACTGCTTCAGCCATAAATATATCTGCGACTCACTTTCTGTGTCTTAGTCGTAATTTTCTTGTCTATTTCTTACTTCTCACAATGATCATCAGCTAGTAGCTTCCTTAGGAAAAGATGTACAGTAGGATGACCTGTAGATCTGTTTGTTCAGGCTGATTAAGACATTTCTGGGCTTGAATCTGTCTGTGAAAGCTGTGACCTAGGAGAAGTTTGCAGTTATCTGCCTTTTTGCCAAAGGTCTTATATCTCTAGTTCACCGGTAGGAGGGGTTGTTTAGAACAGCTTCAGGAATCCCTTATCATGCAATCTGTATATGCCTCAGGCATAGCGCATTTACCTCCAGCCTAATTATGTTGAGAAAAAAAAATAGCAGGTGAAAACTAGATATTGTGTACAGTAATTGTTAGCGTGGCAAGTGATTTGAACAGATGTTCTTTTTTTGTTTTTGTTAATTTTTAGTTCACCGACTGATTGTAACAATTATCCTAATTATGTCGTGCATTCCCAAATATAATTTTTAGTCCAATTCCCCCCGTTCATTCATCCATAATCCCCATACTGAGGATCTCTTGTTTTTGCTTTGCAGGGTATGAAGCGGCAGCCGCCTTTATCAGTCAGGCCTTCCCCTCAACAGAATATTTTGTAGCAGAAATAGTTTTTTGGTTCTGCCCTTGTGCTTGTACATTCTTGTCAAGAAGCAGCGGCTTTCATAGTTTTCTTTTTGTCCTCCTAGTGGCTTTGTGCAGTTGTGGTGCAGTTCTCATCTAAAGTTGTTAGATCACCAATATATGTTTATGTAACTACAGTACGTTTCACTCATATTTGGATACCAGCCAGCAATCCAGTGCCAGTGACACTTGACCTACCGACAGTTGAGGCTTGTTTGCAACAGAGATTTAGCCATCAGGTTATTATTGTTATTATTATTTTCAACAAAGATTTCTTCATCTTTCAATAGATATTTAGTCATATATCAATACAACAGAGATTTCGTCATCAGACATGGACTTTCTGCTTGGGTGAATAGAAAAAACTGAAAAGTTAATATTAAAAACTTTTTTTTGTAACACATGTCCAACTCCTGTGCAAAACTTCTTGCAGAAATAACATTCCATGTGCTCAGAAACAGCTCATGTCTTAAGCATTTTAGGGTGCCTTTTTTTTTTACCCAAAGCATCATGAATGTGATCTCTTCATGAAAAATTGTACGTAGGGAGAGCAGTCAAGAATGTTTGTCTTCATCCAGGTACATTTGCACCTGGGAGCAAAATAGCACTTTCGTCATCAAGACGTCATGTTTTTCTTATTTTTCATGGAGGAAAATCATCTAGCGCATGAAGCATAATATTCAGCTCAATGAGTCTTCCCTTGGTGCTCAAAAATATTATTCTTTCACTGTGTTGCCTATGTAAATACATATATATTACATGAGATCCACTGATGCAGTAGTAAGTACACATACTCTTCACTGGTGACCAGCCTAAGAACAGCAAACCCCTCAACCGACAATAGCAATTAATCAAATGGATGGCACTATCAACAGCAAACCAACTGGGTAAATGGTAAAACTAAACAAATGGCTCCTTTGTACAGGATGATCTGGATGAATCTAATTTCTTGCTATAAGGGGGACCCTCGCATCCCTGACCGACGATGGTGATGTAGATTCTTCTTGCGCCTCCGGGAGGTGTTTCGTGTCTCCGTTCGCCTGCCTCCATCCAGCCCTCGACTCGCGGAACGACCTGAGGAGCTCGTCGTAGTCTGGGGTCCGCAGCTCCTCAATCGACTCGGCGCTTGGAAGGTCGATTTCCCGCCTCCTTGGCGTTGAACACGACGGTTCATCCACCTGTGACATTTAAGGAGAAGATGCAACGCAGGTTTGGTCAGTCACTGTCAAGGATGATAAAGAGCAAATCTTCCCACCAATCACTTTTCATGACTGCTCACCAGGTATTCTTCCTCTAGGCATTTCCCCGCATTTCCGGTTATCTCCACGACCTTGTGGTAATGCGCACCCTTCAACTCCGTCATTTCCCCGTGGCACGGGGTGAGAACGGAGACGATGTTTGCGCACGCCTCATGGTCAACCTTCAGCGAGCCTGAAATAACATTAAGTTGTCATCAAAATGAGGAAAAATCACGCTATGCCCTGTGTTTTAGTAACTCGAAGCATTAAGAACTTACTGTCAATGGAAGAAAGAAGAGCCTTGTTTGCTACATCTATATCTTCAAGGGTAGTCGATACTGCGGCAGACAATTTGGAACGCAGCAATTGGTTGGCTTCTCTCCCGGTCCTGGTAAAATGCACACACCATGATTGCTATTCACAATTGCCAGTTTAAGATAAAAAGAAAATTTAAAATCTTCCAGATCAGTTCCTGTGCTAATACCTGACTATGCTATCTACTGATTCAACATTTCCTTTGCCAAGGCTGAAGAGAGAATCCTCAGCATTCTTCCATTGTTGTGCACCCATGCCCGTCTTAGTTTTGCTGCAGATTTCGAGAAAACGTTAAGCACTGAAATCTCCATATTTCATAGCAGAAAGCATCACATCAAGTAGCCATACTGACCATTCCACAAGAACTTCTGCCAAGCAAGACCGTCCACTGTCGACTGCAGTGGTATCTTCAATGTAATTATTCTCCGTTTCTTCCATGTAAAAGCCCCACTTTTCCCGTACGGATGAGGTGAAGTCCTGTGCTGTTGAAATTTCTTTCTGCAGCTGACCTGTCCTGTTTACAGCGCTCTCTCGAAGGTCACCTACAGCCGTTTGGACCTGTAGTATGTGCTTATGATTAACAATGTGTAGCAGTTGTGTAATAGTTCAACTCCTCAATCAATCATCGACGGCACATAACTTCTTTTTTTGGTATCACGTCGTATACTAGATTACTAGCACTCAGATAGTCACAGGCTAAAATATGAATTACAGAAGATGGATAACACTTACTAGCTTCTTCTTTCTTGCATTAGAAATTGCAAGCATCTCTGCCACCTTTTCTATAAGTTGCTTTTCTTCATTAGCTGCACACTCCTGTCAAAAATGATAAAATCACATTATGTTAGGAAGTTATATTAATTTATTAACTGCATACTGAATGTAATAATTATCATTAGGAATAACCTCAAATTTCTTCTCAAGATCAATAAGTTGTTGATCTTGCACACCTTGTGTTTCTTCCAAAATACTAGTAAGTTTAGATGCATGAACATCCAGTGAATGGAAGAAACCAACAGTAATATTTGAGATGGACCGTGACGCTTCCACGGCTCTTAGGTGTCCCTGCACACATTAACAGAAAAGTTGAAACAGAATGGCTTAAGCAAATACAAATGTTCTAGTGCCTCAAAATATATTACAGACCTCCCGCTGCTTGTTTGCGAAGTGGGCTAATCGCTCTTCTTGTTTCGAAAGGCTACACTGAAGCTCATTTAACAAGTTGTCTGCTCCCAAAGCAATTACTCCGAAACACTATAAAATACAGGAAAATCAATCAGAAATATTCCTATAGTCACTGCAACCACAAGTTGGCCAAAAGAAACAAAGCTTACTTTCTCAAGATCTGATGTGTGTGATTGTACTTGTGAGTTCAGTTTCTCAAATGTTGTCTGAGAATTCATGTCAATTTCGCCTGCTAAATTATCCAGCGCTGTAATACCTGAACCATGCAGGGCTTTCAGGTTTTGTATGCTCTCCTTTAGCCCTTGTGCAGCCTAAAAATGGGTAACTCAAGCATGTCATACTCCACCTAACATAGCAGTAACACAAAATAAACTTTTAAGTACAACATTGAGGGGAAACTAAATTGCCTCATCTTTTGAAGATACGAAGGACTGCATATCATCTTCCATTTCTTTGAGGTGATCCTCCTGCTGCATCACTGAAGTGGAGACGGTTTTATGCAAGGCATCAAGCTCCTGGGTCAGTTGAGATCTAAATCTCTGCACAAGTGACCTGTTTCCATCTTCTATTTTGTCTTTACGCTCTGCCAGTATTCAAGAACAATGACCATTGAAGTGAAACCGGTCCATCACAAAGTAGGGGTGATCGAGTTGAGATGCCGAACCTATTTTGGAGAATAGACCAGAAACATCTGCTGCAGCATTTTCTAATTCTGCGCGGAGATTATAGGCACAGTCTACCAGTGATTTTTCTGTAGCAAAAATACCAGCAAGTTTCATTGAATGTCGTTAAACATAGTAAGTATACACTCAATTGGCTAACTGAAATCAAGTATGGATGAGCACATAAACTTTTGATTCTATGTCAAGAGAATTGACAACAATTGATGATTCATTTACCAGTAATTATAAGAAGGAAATGAGCAAGCCTTGCTAAGCAAAGAGACTTGCAGTAATGAGTTAATTCCTGCTTTTGCAGGTAATAATTAGTTAGTTCAACAAACCTGAGTTCTGAAGATTAGATATTACAAATTCCTTTTCTTTGATAGTAGACTTTGCTTCACTGTATTTTTCTTCTAAATCATGCAGAGCATGCCTGGTGTCCTCCAGATCTTTCTGCAGACAAAAGACAGATGGAATGGCAATTATATAATGTATTTGCCCAAGATTGCAAAACCATGAGTTGGACACTATAAAGATACCTGAGTTTTCTCGAGTTTTTCGCCCAACTCTGCACTCAAAAGCATTTGAGCATCATAAAGTTCTTTTAGTTCCACCAATTGCTGCCCATAGATCGTGTAGAGGATTTAAAATCAAATCATCATTCAAATAAATGGTTTGCTGTGACATACTTATAGACAAACTAACCTTATCCCTAGCCTCTAGATCAACTCCCAGTTTTTCTATTTTTTCTGTCATGGCCTGAGTGAAAAAGTTAGGTTTGAAAAGTTGAGATGATGAATAAAGATTTATTCAGTTTACTTGAACAAATCTAACAAGGGTTTAATTGAAAAATGGAGATAGACCTTTTTCTCAGCTTCCTCTTGGAGGTAGCGCTCTCTTGGAATGTATATACCATTTTTCTCTCTTGCCGCAAACACTTCTGAAAACAGATAGGAGACTAGGTGAGTAGAAAATGCATGACATTTAACATTTCAGTATAGCAAAAAAGTGCACGCAGACAAACCTTGTTTAAGGCGGTCAATTTCGGAGTAAAGGTCCTTGATGACAGCAGATTTCATCATCTTTTGGTTCACCTGGACTCGATGTTAATAAGAGTAAGTTAGGCGATACAAAACACAGTCAATGTTTCTACTATCTGAAGTAGCGAAACATCAATATTTACGGATTATCTAAACAAAAAAAACAAGATAGTAACCTCGGGTTTGTTCCTGATATTTTTTGCACGATGTGCATAATCGAGTGTGCTCAACGTCTCTTCCAAGCAATATACCGAAGGTGATATTGTAGCAATAATGCAAGTCTTTGTTTTCCCTCCCAATGAATCTCGCAATAATCTTGTCAGCTTGCTATCTCTGAAACAAATAGGTAGAGCAATGTTAAGTCCTCTTTAGCAATGCTTTGCTACCACAGGTGCAGTCAGGAGAATGCCCTTAGAGCTACCTATATGGGACATGTCCAGAGTGCTCGACTAGAGCATTAATAACACGGCCAAGTGTGAGCAAACTCTTGTTGATCTCCCCAGCCTCTCTCGCTCTGCCCTGCAATCCAATTGAATATCAAATGTACTTCATGGCATTTGAAAAATCAGGTACATGGGAAGAAGAAGAAAAATACTGAATAGGACATTTGAAGTTCACTCACATCTCTAGCACCTGAGCGTGATATATTTTCTGAACCAGCTAGATCGACGAGATTAAGCTTCCCAATTTTGATCATCTCCTCGCTCTCATGAGTCAATTCCTTGATGTGAATTGTGATTGAGAATATGGAGTGTGACCTGCTGCTTTGCTTGTTCAGCAATGTCTCTGCGGTGCGCCTCTTTGCAGAGCCCTTGTCAAGAATCTTGTAGATTTCGCCAGCAGAGTACACAACCTCCTCTTCAAGCCCTCTAACAAAAACACCACCCTTGCCATCTTCCATAAGGGCAATGGGCTTTTTATTCTTGTCCTCAGGGACAGGTAACACAGGGAACCTTGGCTCATCAGGAGCCAACAAATCAGTGATCTCTTCATTGTAAAGCTCAAGAAAGGTGACTTTCATGCTGTACTCCGCGCACTGGGCCTCAAGGATGTCGAAAATTTGCCTGACGGACCTCGGGATAACTCCAGCATCAGTTGGGAGCTCACCACTCTGGTTGTTACAGGAGCCAGCCAATGGTAAGGAACATGCATACCAAAGGTACATTTTTAATTGACTTCAAGTACAAAATGTTAACAATTTACCTTGGCCTTTCTGGTTCCACCTCCTTCCATTGTATAGGTTTTGCCTGTACCGGTTTGCCCATAGGCAAAAATTGTGCAATTATAGCCCTCAAGGACCTCATGCACTATTGGTGAGATGGATTGTTCAAACAAGTCCTTCTGCTTTGATGACGGGCCAAAGACCTACTCGGAACCAATCATTAGACTAAATTTGAGTCAAAACTTGCATACATGAAGTCAACAACAACAATCAACAAATGTAAAGTGCAAAACAGGTGACTAGACAGAGGTTGTCACCAGTTAGTGAGGTAATAGCTTATGCTCAAGTGACCGTGGAAGATGATGTAATACCTTGTCGAAGGCGAAAGTACGGTCAATCTGCTTATTGGCGATGACCTGAGTGGCGGCGACCTCCCGGCGGCGCTCGTTGCACGATATCACCACCGGAGTATTCCCCTTTGTCTCATCTTCACTCAGTGGCCTGAATGCACCAAATTGCAGAGTGTGAGTGGGCACAAAAAACAGCATGACACTGAACTTGTCTGAAGCAGAACTGCTGAGCACTCCTCACTCACCTGCATCTAAGGATGACCTGCACATTGACTCCCTTCTCCTTGTCGCCTTTCGGGGTGGCGTTGCCGCCGGCGCTCGCGCCGCCGTTGGCGTCCCCCGACCTCGTCAAGTCCTTTCCGGACTTCTCCGTCGACCTCGGCGACGGCGATGGAGTGCCACCCCTCTTCTCCATCCCCAACTCCACTCAACAGTCCAATCTCTAGTCCCTTATCAAGAGAACCCAGTTCTGCAGTCAAGCGCCAAACCGTTTAAATGCGGAAGCAAATTGCTCGGATGGTGAACTGTAAAACATAAAATCCAGCTACTGGCTGATCAGCAACCAGAGTGAAAAAACAAAAGATTACTGAATGTGACAGACAAATTTGGCCAGATCAGAGGAGCCAAAACTGCCGGCCACTAGGAGCCCAAATGCAGTAATAATGCAGCAAGAGACAACGGGGGCCGAGACAAAGTCGCCGCCGATGCAAATCTCGGATGCATCGCCATGGGATATTCACGAGAGGAAATCAAGGCAGGATTGGCTGCTGTTTGGCGAATCAAACCAAAAGGAGATCTTTTCTAATGCCGCGAAAGGAAACCGAACCGGAGCATGCTCAAATCGCTGGTGAAATGGAAGACAGAAAGAGAAACAATTCGTCACATTTTATCAGCTGGCAAAAACACAGATCTTTGTGGCACAGAAATCACGAACTGGTAACCGAACGGAAGGAAAATCCAAGAACTTGGGCAAGCAGCAGAGAGCCCACGGAACCATCACAGTCAGATCTTCCTCGCGGGGAGCAAAACAGGGGCACCGGAACCAAATCAAGAACAAGAAGCAAAGCCAAGAACACAAATCGATCGGGGAACAGGAGCGCTCACGCTGACGCGCGGACGGGGCTCGAGCCGAGGCGATCCAATCCGAGCGGCTGGAGACAAGTGTGGCCGTGGTCGTAGAGCAGTGGGTAGGTGGGTGGCCAGGGGGGGTGGCGGCAGAGGCAATGGCAGCGGGCAGGGGCGAGATCCAGGGGGGCAGCAAGCAGGGTCAGGACTCAGGAGGCTCCTGCAGAGCGGAGCGGTGGCTTGGAGGAGAGCTCGTGGTCTCTATCAATGGCAACCTCCCCCCGCTTCTTCTATCTGCCCCACCCCAGCTTTGCCTGCCTTTCTTTTCGTTCCCTCTTTTTCTGCCTTTGGGTTGGAGACACACCATGCATCAGATGACGCCGACGCACTCGAGCTTTCCTGCCATCGCCATCTTGACGGCAATAATAATCCGCGTTAACGTCAAAAATTCCCGGACGGTAACGCCACTTTTACTACCGTACCGTTGCTCCCAGACGCATTTTTTTTAATTCTTATGAAGTTACAGTTGCTTTTGCCTCCACTGTAAAAATGTGTAGGTTAAATCAAAATATTTATTTTCGGGAATGGGTGGTGGTAATTTGAATATAGCCAGTTTGTGTCTTCCGCTCTGTCATTTGTGGAATGTATTTCTTTTTGGTGGGTGCTGGTGGGATTTGATCGCTACGTTTATAGTACCTTTATAAGATCTATCCAAATGTGCAACGCACAGTCGCACAGACCTTCTGTGGTTTTTAATTCGGTAGAGTAGATAGATTATGGACCAACTCCCGGTGGCCAGTGGGTGCTGCAAGCTTCTTGTTGACCTCAACCTCGCTTTCGAGTTTTGACCGACTTGGTGCGTTTGACTAGTCAAGGTAACGCCATTATAACTGCACATTGATACTCCCTCCGTTTCAAAATAGATGACTAGGAGTATGCAGGCTAGATGTATTTATTACCCTTTAGTTATTTCTTCTGATGTATTCAACCATTTTAAAAAAATCTTACGTACTCCTCCTGCCATGTATACAGGGCCTAATGCATTTTTCAAGGATAATTTTGACCACATGTTAAAGCAATAATATATGGCATGCAAGTTATAGAAAGCACATCATCAAATCCATATGTGGAAGGAGCTCTTAATGATATAATTTTCACATTATACATCTCATACATTATTGATCTTATCAATAGTCAAGGGCTGCCTTGAAAAATGTATTAGGCCATATATATATATATATATATATATATATATATATATATATATATATATATATATATATATATATATATGAAAAGAGGGAGTACATGTTACTCTATCCGTCCTAGAATGTAGTGTGTTTTTAATTTTTTTGTAAGTCAAATGTTGTAAACTTTGACCAAAATTATATACTCCAGGATACCAAATCAATGTCGATAGATTAATCATACATATCTAAACTAAATGTTAGGTTCCTTGTGGTGGAACCAGCCTACATGGGTTCATGTCCTAAACTTTGCAATGGTGCTATATTTCACTGGATTTATTTCAGATTTTGTGGCCATGTTTTCTTTACTGGGAGAAAATGTTCTCGTTGGCTATGAGGCGCATGTGGTGGCTTCATCAATTTGTGATGTCAACTCAGTATCTCGCAGATGCTCATAGGGATAGGGTGTGTGTGCATGCGTTACAATGGCGAGTCTATGTGCGTGTATGTGGGCATCTGTGGTTGTACTATGTTTTAAAAAAGATTCATCATAAATATATCTTCATATCGTATGTGTGTATATATATATGATATTATAGATACGGAAAATTTTCTCTATAAACTTTGTCATAATTTGTACTTTCATGAAAACCAATGTACATTACATTATGGGCCGGATTGGCTATTTTCTTTTGGTCGCATGCCGTATTTTCACTAGTTAATATATTTGACTCTGCATATTATTACCCTGGATATTTATTTTTAAAATATTTACTAAGATGGAAAAATGATGCTCCAAACAAGAACAACATGGAAATATAAAAAAGTTCATTTACCATGGAAATATTTTATTTGTTAAAGAGGACAAATTTTGTTAGGTTTCTACTGATTAGCTCTCTTGTGGTAAATGGGTTTGAAATACAAGCACAAGCAAAAAACTTGGAAATAGATATAGATTTCATTTATATCGATAAATCTGTGTGTAAAATGTTTACAAACAAGAACGGCATGGTTGAGGTATCCATGACGAGTGAAAAGCGCCCATATAGCATATCTTTTTTTTGGGGGAATATCGCATGTCTTTTTAATATCAAGGTATGGTAATTAAAGTAGAGGTCCATACCCAAGATCGGAAATGTATCCCCCACATAAGCTAACATACTTTAGTCTCTGCTATTACAGGGGGTAGGTTGCTCTCTCCTTAAAAATCCTTGCAAGTGTTTATGACATCAAATTATCTAACTAGAAAGCTAACCATTTTTAATGACAAAATGGGGGCTTTCACAAACAAAACCATCTAACACGGCAAAAGTCATGTTACAACCCACAAGTCATGACCAAAATAAAAGCAAAGAAGCTAAGTTGAAGGGCACATAGGCGAAAGTCCTCTTCTGCTCCCGAGCTCAAATGAGCTCGGGATGAACGTAAAATTGAAAAAAAAAATTCAAAATGTTCTGAATTTTTTTGTGCCAAACTATGAAAAATGTTTTGTATGATTGGCAAATTACATCATGAAATGACATTCATGAAAGTCATGGCAAAAAAACAGAACTGCAAAATGTCCTTTCATTTTTTTGCCACGACTTCCACGAATGTCATTCATTATGATATTATTGCAAGGACACAAAACATATATCAAAGTTTACCACCAAAAAGACTTGAAATTGTTTAAATTTTTTACTATTTTTATTATACTGTTCATCAGGGAGCATTTGCGCTCGGGAGTAGATACTCCACTTCTGACATAAACGTCCTTCCACAACACATGGACTGAGTCATGAGCGACAAAAGAAAAATAGACTTGACCGAACATTACAAAGGATTAAATGCTTGCTATCGTCTTTAAGTGTTTTATTAAATCAGGGGTGGACCTACATAGTGATGAGTGAGTGCCTAGGACCCACTCAAAATTTTGAAATTTCAAGCTTGTATTCTAAAAGAATTTTTTGAAATTCTTCAAATTTGTATAGTAAGTGCCCCACTCCACAAAAAATAGGTCCACCCCTGTTTTAAATATACATATATGGCTATTTGCATCAGCTACAGGATGATGGTTAATCGTCCTTTTCGTGAAAAGGAAAAGAGTGAAATGAATATTGCCTATCGATATGACTATACTCAACATCTTCAATCTTTTAGATTCTCCAAGAAATTTGCAGAGGCACGCACCGTGCCAACCACCCGATTGCCTTCCAATCCGTAAAGTCGTGGGATCCCGCACGACGGTACAATAAGTTTTAAGTTTTAGTTTCTGAAATTTACTATTTTGTCAGTCGCAGATTCTGAAACTAAGCATTTTGTCGATCGCTTGCACCAAGTTTCAGAGTTGAAACTTAACAAAATTGTAAAACTCGTCAGAACGTATTGAAATATATCTCATTTGAAAGCCCTCATCACAAAAGAAAACACGGATCTAAAAAGGAACTTAATTTTGACTTTTGGTTCAAAAGAAATGTAACATTGAAAATCGGAAGCCAACAGAAAAAGGTGATGCGATGACCCGCAACCCTTGCTACAAATCTATCTCAAGCTTTTTTTCACAAAAGAGAAATCTCACCTTGAGGGGCCAAATGTCCCAGTTATAAAATCGCTGAGCCACAGAGAGTATGCAAAATACAATAGTGCGCTTGTAGTTGCCACATGTGTTGCTCACATTTCTCTCTCAGCTTAACCTTCTTGATCAAACTTGTTCGTGCATAAAAAAAATTACTTGATAGCTGCAATCTCTCCACAATATATTAGCTGGGCGAGTAGAATTTTCCAGACCATAATAGTCATTTCTCTGCTTTGGACTCGAAGAGCCAGTAAGACACTGACACATGGAAATCTCATGACATGATAAGCCATGTGGCGCTTGCATTCTCTGCAATCTTCCTGTCTAACTGCACACTCATGTTCTGATGCTGAACTTTGGCCCCTCACCACGTGATGCTCTGCCTTTCTCAGACACGTACTTATGAGTTTTTTTGAACACTGTCAAGAAGCCCTTCTGCTTTATACTAGTTTTTAATCACCCTCCCAATTTTCTATTCTTCACTTTATTAACCCCAGATATTGGTCGGTGGAATGTTAATTAATCGCACCACTTGGGTTTGTAAACCAAGATAAGCTTTTTGTCTTGTGCTGCAAAAGCTACTGCGTGTTCGTTTCATCCGGAAGGCTTTTTGTCGGTGCAAGAGAATCTAGTGAGCCGCTTCGAATGTACCGCCCGTTACTTGTTTTGGCATTGAGAAAGTCTCTGATGCTTGCATGTATATTTGGTGATTACTGTTTTTCTATCGCATGCTAATTGAAAATACATTTTCACTTTTAAATTGTTATACTCAGTTTAGCTTTTATTTTCCGATTTGTTTACCTGATGACGGATGAGCACTGTCCATAGTTCACTTGACTTTGCTAGTTTACGTAATTTATGTTTGCGGGGTCAGTTTACATATAATTGTGATATGGTCCCAACATGGCAGGCCCATATGGCGACGAACGTCACTCGCGCCTAGAGCACGTGCCTTAGGATTGAGTGTACGGTGATGCATACCAACTACTTCCTCTGTTCCTAAATACTTGTCTTTCTAGTCATTTCAATAAGTAACTACATACGAAACAAAATGAGTGAATCTACACTCTAAAATATGTCTACATACATTCGTATGTAGTAGTCATTTGAAATGTCTTGAAAGACAAATATTTAGAAACAGAGGGAGTATTACCAACAACAGGGTCATGGTTAACAAACTTGTGTTGGTTGGAGCCTTGGAGGGGGCCATATCCAGGGCAAGTATATTAGTGTAGAGTTTCTGTATTAAGAAAGTACCGGTGTACAAATTCTTGACAACAACCCACGGCATTTACACTGTAACAAAATTAGAGCATCTCCAGTCACGCCCCCAAGGTGCCCCCCAAGGCCCTTTTTCGTCGCCGGTGTAGAAAATTCGGTCCAGTCGCGCGCCCAATTTTCACCGGTTAGGGCCGATTTTGGCGCCGGCGGACCCAGTCCGAACCCGGCGCGCTGGGGGCGCCTGGGGGTGCCCGGGGAACGTTTTTTGGCGCGAAAAGGAGCGGGTCTATCGAGTATTCGGCCCAGTCGCGTCCCCAAAATCCCAATTTTCGTCGGTTAGGGCCAATTTTGGTGCCGGCGGACCTAGTCTGAACCCGGCGCACTGGGGGCGCCGGGGAAACGTTTTTTTGGCACGAAAAGGAGTGGGTCTGCCGAGTCAGTGACTCACCGTCTTTGTCGTCCTCATCGCCTTGGTTCCTGCAGATATCAATGCCAAGGCTGCCGCGTTGCCACGTCGGTCAGCCTTCTATTGATGCCTCACGGGTGGCGCAATGAAGGCGCGGCGACGCGCGTCCCGCCCGCTCCCGCCACGCGGCACACGGCGATAGCTCTCCCACCGCCCATCCGCGGCTATAAAAGCCGTCTTCCCTCGCTGGTGAACGCACAAGCTCTCGCCACCGACGCCCTTCTCTCTACCTCTCGCCGCCGGCGCCTCTCTCTCCCTCTCCCCCATGCGACGGCGCAACGGCGAATGGCTTCAGCCGCCTCCATCTGCACGAGGATGAGGCAGGCCTCCTCTACGAGGCCGACTACCCGGCGCCCCCAGACATGCGGGTGCCGGGCACCTGGAGGCTCAGCGTCGGCGGCGTCCCTGTGCCGCCCGCGCCCACCAGAGCGGCCCGGCGAGCCGAATCGCACGCATCCGGTCTTTGCTGTCGGAGCCACAGCGGAACCAGCCGAGGTACGCCCTCGACATCAACGCGCTGTGGACGACGTACTTCGACGGCGCCACGAGGAGCAGATTGCCGCCACCAACGGTGTCGAGCCCCGCGGCCGCCTCAACTCCGAGGGGCGGCGCCTATGGTGGGGCGTCCCAGGCCGCACCCTTGAGTCCGTCCTCGAGTACATCCAGGTCGGCAACACGCCGCGCCTGGAGTACCCGACGCCCCCTTCCTTCTCTCGCCGCCGCGACAGCTCCTGGACGCCACGGCGAATGAAGACGGCGACATCATCGTCGTCAGGCTCTGGCTCTCTGTCCTCTGGCTCGCCGGCGCTTCGCCCCGTCAAGCCGGAGCCGCAGGAGACGACACTGGGGCGCTGCACCCGTGGCGGTGCCCTTGTCATCAACGAGGGCGGCCGCCCCTGTCCTTCTTCCTACCGCCTCATCCGGGCAAAGATCGAGCCAGGTTTGCTCCCCGTGAAGAAGGAGCACGAGGCCATGGTCGCTGTCGACAAGACCACCCTCAAGTGGGCGAAGGCGGTGTTGGGAAACGCAGTAATTTCAAAAAAATCCTACATGAAGGAAATATGCCCTAGAGGCAATAATAAAGTTATTATTTATTTCCTTAATTCATGATAAATGTTTATTATTCATGCTAGAATTGTATTAACCGGAAACATAATACATGTGTGAATACATAAACAAACAGAGTGTCACTAGTATGCCTCTACTTGACTAGCTCGTTGATCAAAGATGGTTAAGTTTCCTAGCCATAAACATGAGTTGTCATTTGATAAACAAGATCACATCATTAGGGGAATGATGTGATTGACTTGACCCATTCCGTTAGCTTAGCACTTGATCATTTGAGTTTACTGCTATTGCTTTCTTCATGACTTATACATGTTCCTATTACTATGAGATTTTGCAACTCTAGAATACCGGAGGAACACTTTGTGTGCTACCAAACATCACAACGTAACTGGGTGATTATAAAGGTGCTCTACAGGTGTCTGCAATGGTACTTGTTGAGTTGGCATAGATCAAGATTAGGATTTGTCACTCTGATTGTCGAAGAGGTATCCCTGGGCCCTCTCGGTAGTGCACATCACTATAAGCCTTGCAAGCATTGTAACTAATGAGTTAGTTTTTGGGATGATTCATTACGGAACGAGTAAAGAGACTTACCGATAACGAGATTGAACTAGGTATTGAGATACCGACGATGGAATCTCGGGCAAGTAACATACTGATGACAAAGGGAACGACGTATGTTGTTATGCGGTTTGACCGATAAAGATCTTCGTAGAATATGTGGGAGCCAATATGAGCATCCAGGTTCTGCTATTGGTTATTGACTAGAGATGTGTCTCGGGCATGTCTACATAGTTCTTGAACCCGTAGGGTCCGCACGCTTAACATTCGGTGACGATCGATATTATGAGTTTATGTGTTTTGATGTACCGAAGGTAGTTCAGAGTCCCGGATATGATCACGGACATGATGAGGAGTCTCGAAATGGTCGAGACATAAAGATCGATATATTGAATGACTATATTCGGACACCGAAAGTGTTTCGGGTGGTTTCAGAGAAAACCGGAGTGCCGGAGGGGTTACCGGAACCCCCGGGGGAAGTATTGGGCCTTAGTGGGCCTTAGGAGAGAGAGAGAGGGCAGCAGCCTAGGAGGTGGCGCCCCCCCAAGGGGAGTCCAAATTGGACTAGGGGAGGGGGTGCGCACCTCTTTCCCTCTTCCTCTCTTTCCTTCCCCCTTCCCTCTTCCTAGTTGGACTAGGAAAGGGGAGTCCTACTCCTACTAGGAGGAGGACTCCCCCCTCCTTGGCGCGCCCCAAGGGCCGGCCGACCTCCCCCCTTGCTCCTTTATATACGAGGGCAGGGGGCACCCTATGACACACAAGTTGATTGTTCCAAGCCATGTGCGGTGCCCCCCTCCACCATAATCCACCTCGGTAACATCGTAGCGGTGCTTAGGTGAAGCCCTGCATCGGTAGCATCATCATCACCGTCATCACGCCGTCGTGCTGACAGAACTCTCCTGCGAAGCTCTACTGGACCATGAGTTCGTGGGACGTCACCGAGCTGAACGTGTGCAGAACTCGGAGGCGCCGCGCGTTCGGTACTTGGATCGGTTGGATCATGAAGACATATGACTACATCAACCGCGTTGTCATAACGCTTCCGCTTATGGTCTACGAGGGTACGTGGACGACACTCTTCCCTCTCGTTGCTATGCATCACCATGATCTTGCGTGTGTGTAGGAAATTTTTGAAATTACTACGTTCCCCAACAGTGGCATCCGAGCCAGGTTTATGCGTACATGTTATATGCATGAGTAGAACACAAGTGAGTTGTGGGCGATACTAGTCATACTGCTTACCAACATGTCATACTTTGATTCGGTGGTATTGTTGGATGAAGCGGCCCGGACCGACATTACGTGTACGCTTACGCGAGACTGGTTCTACCGACATGCTTCGCACACAGATAGCTGGCGGGTGTCAGTTTCTCCAACTTTAGTTGAATCGAGTGTGGCTACGCCCGGTCCTTATGAAGGTTAAAACATCACATACTTGACGAAATATCGTTGTGGTTTTGAGCGTAGGTAAGAACGGTTCTTGCTTAGCCCGTAGCAGCCACGTAAAACTTGCAACAACAAAGTAGAGGACGTCTAACTTGTTTTTGCAGGGCATGTTGTGATGTGATATGGTCAAGACATGATGCTATATTTTATTGTATGAGATGATCATGTTTTGTAACAAAGTTATCGGCAATTGGCAGGAGCCATATGGTTGCCGCTTTATTGTATGCAATGCAATCACCCTGTAATTTTTTTACTTTATCACTAAGCAGTAGCGATAGTCGTAGAAACAATAGTTGGCGAGGCGACAATGATGCTACGATGGAGATCAAGGTGTCGCGCCGGTGACGATGGTGATCATGACGGTGCTTTGGAGATGGAGATCAAAGGCATAAGATGATGATGGCCATATCATATCACTTATATTGATTGCATGTGATGTTTATCTTTTATGCATCTTATTTTGCTTAGATCGGCGGTAGAATTATAAGATGATCTCTCACTAAATTTCAAGGTACAAGTATTCTCCCTGAGTATGCACCGTTGCCAAAGTTCGTTGTGCCGAGACACCATGTGATGATCGGGTGTGATAAGCTCTATGTTCACATACAACGGGTGCAAGCCAATTTTGCACACGCAGAAATTCCTAGGTTAAACTTGACGAGCCTAGTATATGCAGATATGGCCTCAGAACACTGAGACCGAAAGGTCGAACATGAATCATATAGTAGATATGATCAACATAGTGATGTTCACCATTGAAAACTACTCCATTTCACGTGATGACCAGACATGGTTTAGTTGATTTGGATCACGTGATCACTTAGATGATTAGAGGGATGTCTATCTAAGTGGGAGTTCTTAAGTAATATGATTAGTTGAACTTTAATTTATCATGAACTTAGTACATGATAGTATTTTGCTTGTCTATGTTGTTGTAGATAGATGGCCCGTGTTGTTGTTCGGTTGAACTTTAATGCGTTCCTTGAGAAACCAAAGTTAAAAGATGACGGTAGAAATTACATGGACTGGGTCTGTAACTTGAGGATTATCCTCATTGCTGCACAAAAAAAATACATCCTGGAAGCATCGCTGGGTGCCAGGCCTGCTGTAGATGCTACTGATGACGTTAAAAACGTCTGGCAAAGCAAAGCTGATGACTACTCGATAGTTCAGTGTGCCATGCTTTACAACTTAGAACCGGGACTTCAACGACATTTTGAACGTCATGGAGCATATGAGATGTTCCAGGAGTTGAAGTTAATATTTCAAGCAAATGCCCGGATTGAGAGATATGAAGTCTGCAATAAGTTCTACCGCTGCAAGATGGAGGAGAATAGTTCTATCAGTGAATATATACTCAAAATGTCTGGGTATAAGAATCACTTGATTCAACTGGGAGTTAATCTTCTGGATGATAGTGTCATTGACAGAATTCTTCAATCACTGCCACCAAGCTACAAGAGCTTCGTGATGAACTATAATATGCAAGGGATGGATAAGACAATTCCCGAGCTCTTCGCAATGCTAAAGGCTGCGGAGGTAGAAATCAAGAAGGAGCATCAAGTGTTGATGGTCAACAAGACCACTAGTTTCAAGAAAAAGTGTAAAGGGAAGAAGAAGGGGAACTTCAAGAAGAACGGCAAACAAGTTGCTGCTCAGGAGAAGAAACCCAAGTCTGGACCTAAGCCTAAGACCGAGTGCTTCTACTGCAAACCGACTGGTCACTGGAAGCGGAACTGCCCCAAGTATTTGGCGGATAAGAAGGATGGCAAGGTGAACAAAGGTATATGTGATATACATGTTATTGATGTGTACCTTACTAAAGCTCGCAGTAGCACCTGGATATTTGATACTGGTTCTGTTGCTAATATCTGCAACTCGAAACAGGGACTATGGATTAAGCGAAGATTGACTAAGGACGAGGTGACGATGCACGTGGGAAATGGTTCCAAAGTCGATGTGATCGTCATCGGCATGCTACCTCTATATCTACCTTCGGGGTTAGTTTTAGACCTGAATAATTGTTATTTGGTGCCAGCATTGATCTTGAACATTATATCTGGATCTTGTTTGATGCGAGATGGTTATTCATTTAAATCAGAGAATAATGGTTGTTCTATTTATATGAGTAATATCTTTTATGGTCATGCACATTTGAAGAGTGGTCTATTTTTGATGAATCTCGATAGTAGTGATACACATATTCATAATGTTGAAGCCAAAAGATGCAGAGTTAATAATGATAGTGCAACTTATTTGTGGCACTACCGTTTGGGTCATATTGATGTAAAGCGCATGAAGAAACTCCATACTGATGGACTTTTGGAATCACTTGATTATGAATCACTTGGTACTTGCGAACCATGCCTCATGGGCAAGATGACTAAAACGCCGTTCTTCGGAACAATGGAGCGAGCAACAGATTTGTTGGAAATCATACATACAGATGAATATTGAGGCTCGTGGCGGGTATCGTTATTTTCTCACCTTCACAGATGATTTGAGCATATATGGGTATATCTACTTAATGAAACATAAGTCTGAAACATTTGAAAAGTTCAAAGAATTTCAGAGTGAAGTGGAAAATCATCGTAACAAGAAAATAAAGTTTCTATGATCTGATCATGGAGGAGAATATTTGAGTTACGAGTTTGGTCTTCATTTGAAACAATGCGGAATAGTTTCGCAACTCACGCCACCCGAAACAACACAGCATAATGGTGTGTCCGAACGTCGTAATCATACTTTACTAGATATGGTGTGATCTATGATGCCTCTTACTGATTTACCGCTATCGTTTTGGGGTTATGCTTTAGAGAGGCTGCATTCATGTTAAATAGGGCACCGTCTAAATCCATTGAGACGACGCCTTATGAACTATGGTTTGGCAAGAAACCAAGGTTGTCGTTTCTTAAAGTTTGGGGTTGCGATGCTTATGTGAAAAAACTTCAACCTGATAAGCTCGAACCCAAATCGGAGAAATGTGTCTTCATAGGATACCCAAAGGAGACGGTTGGGTACACCTTCTATCATAGATCTGAAGGCATGACATTCGTTGCTAAGAATGGATCCTTTCTGGAGAAGGAGTTTCTCTCGAAAGAAGTGAGTGGGAGGAAAATAGAACTTGATGAGGAAACTATACCTGCTCCCTTATTGGAAAGTAGTTCATCACAGAAATCTGTTCCTGTGAATCCTACACCAATTAGTGAGGAAGCTAATGATGATGATCATGTAACTTCAGATCAAGTTACTACCGAACCTCGTAGGTCAACCAGAGTAAGATCCGCACCAGAGTGGTACGGTAATCCTGTTCTGGAAGTCATGTTACTTGACCATGACGAACCTACGAACTATGAGGAAGCGATGATGAGCCCAGATTCCGTGAAATGGCTTGAGGCCATGAAATCTGAGATGGGATCCATGTATGAGAACAAAGTATGGACTTTGGTTGACTTGCCCAATGATTGGCAAGCCATCGAGAATAAATGGATCTTTAGGAAGAAGACTGACGCTGACGGTAATGTTATTGTCTACAAAGCTCGACTTGTTGCGAAAGGTTTTCGACAAGTTCAAGGAGTTGACTACGATGAGACCTTCTCACCCGTAGCGATGCTTAAGTCCATGCGAATCATGTTAGCAATTTCCGCATTTTATGATGGTTAAATTTGGCAAATGGATGTAAAGACTGCATTCCTGAATGGATTTCTGGAAGAAGAGTTGTATATGATGCAACCTGAAGGTTTTATCGATCCAAAGGGTGCTAACAATGTGTGCAAGCTCCAGCGATCCATCTATGGACTGGTGCAAGCATCTCGGAGTTGGAATAAATGTTTTGATAGTGTGATCAAAGCATATGGTTTTATACAGACTTTTGGAGGAGCCTGTATTTACAAGAAAGTGAGTGGGAGCTCTGTTGCATTTCAAATATTATATGTGGATGACATATTGTTGATTGGAAATGATATAGAATTTCTGGATAGCATAAAAGGACACTTGAATAAGAGTCTTTCAATGAAAGACCTCGGTGAAGCTGCTCATATATTGGGCATCAAGATCTATAGAGATAGATCAAGACGCTTAATTGGACTTCCACAAAGCACATACCTTGACAAAGTTTTGAAGAAGTTCAAAATGGATCAAGAAAACAAAGGGTTCTTGCCTGTGTTAGAAGGTGTGAAGTTGAGTCAGACTAAATGCCCAACCATTGCACAAGATAGAGAGAAAATGAAAGAAGTTCCCTATGCTTCAGCCATAGGCTCTATCATGTATGCAATGTTGTATACCAGACCTGATGTATGCCTTGCTATTAGTTTAGCAGGGAGGTAGCAAAGTAATCCAGGAGTGGATCACTGGATAATGGTCAAGAACATCATGAAATACCTGAAAAGGACAAAAGGATATGTTTCTCGTTTATGGAGGTGACAAAGAGCTCGTCGTAAATGGTTACGTCGATGCAAGCTTTGACACTGATCCGGATGACTCTAAGTCGCAAACCGGATACATGTTTATATTGAACGGTGGAGCTGTTAGTTGGTGCAGTTCTAAACAAAGCGTCGTGGCGAGATCTACGTGTGAAGCGGAGTACATAGCTGCTTCGGAAGCAGCAAATGAAGGAGTCTGGATGAAGGAGTTCATATCCGATCTAGGTGTCATACCTAGTGCATCGGGTCCAATGAAAATCTTTTGTGACAATACTGGTGCAATTGCCTTGGCAAAGGAATCCAGATTTCACAAAAGAACCAAGCACATCAAGAGACGCTTCAATTCCATCCGTGATCAAGTCTAGGTGGGATACATAGAGATTTGCAAGATACATACGGATCTGAATGTTGCAGACCCGTTGACTAAGCCTCTTCCACAAGCAAAACATGATCAGCACCAAGACTCCATGGGTGTTAGAATCATTACTGTATAATCTAGACTATTGACTCTAGTGCAAGTGGGAGACTAAAGGAAATATGCCCTAGAGGCAATATAAAGTTATTATTTATTTCCTTAATTCATGATAAATGTTTATTATTCATGCTAGAATTGTATTAACCAGAAACATAATACATGTGTGAATACATAGACAAGCAGAGTGCCACTAGTATGCCTCTACTTGACTAGCTCGTTGATCAAAGATGGTTAAGTTTCCTAGCCATAGACATGAGTTGTCATTTGATAAACGGAATCACATCATTAGGAGAATTATGTGATTGACTTGACCCATTCCGTTAGCTTAGCACTTGATCGTTTTAGTTTACTACTATTGCTTTCTTCATGACTTATACATGTTCCTATTACTATGAGATTATGCAACTCTCGAATACCGGAGGAACACTTTGTGTGCTACCAAATGTCACAACGTAACTGGGTGATTATAAAGGTGCTCTACAGATGTCTCCGATGGCACTTGTTGAGTTGGCATAGATCAAGATTAGGATTTGTCACTCTGATTGTCGAAGAGGTATCTTTGGGCCCTCTCGGTAATGCACATCATTATAAGCCTTGCAAGCATTGTAACTAATGAGTTAGTTTTTGGGATGATGCATTACGGAACGAGTAAAGAGACTTACCGATAACGAGATTGAACTAGGTATTGAGATACCGACGATGGAATCTCGGGCAAGTAACATACCGATGACAAAGGGAACAACGTATGTTGTTATGCGGTTTGACCGATAAATATCTTCGTAGAATATGTGGGAGCCAATATGAGCATCCAGGTTCTGCTATTGGTTATTGACTAGAGATGTGTCTCGGTCATGTCTACATAGTTCTCGAACCCATAGGGTCCGCATGCTTAACGTTTGGTGACGATCGATATTATGAGTTTATGTGTTTTGATGTACCGAAGGTAGTTCGGAGTCCCGGATATGATCACGTACATGACGAGGAGTCTCGAAATGGTCGAGACATAAAGATTTATATATTGAATGACTATATTCGGACACCAGAAGTGTTCCGGGTGGTTTCGGAGAAAACCGGAGTGCCGGAGGGGTTACCGGAACCCCCCGGGGAAGTATTGGGCCTTAGTGGTGAAGGAAATATGCCCTAGAGGCAATAATAAAGTTATTATTTATTTTCTTATTTCCTTATTTCATTATAAATGTTTATTATTCATGCTAGAATTGTATTAACCGGAAACATAATACATGTGTGAATACATAGACAAACATAGTGTCACTAGTATGCCTCTACTTGACTAGCTCGTTGATCAAAGATGGTTAAGTTTCCTAACTATAGACATGAGTTGTTATTTGATCAATGGGATCACATCATTAGGAGAATGATGTGATTGACTTGACCCATTCCGTTAGCTTAGCACTTGATCGTTTGTTTACTGCTATTGCTTTCTTCATGACTTATACATGTTCTTATGACTATGAGATTATGCAACTCCCGAATACTGGAGGAACACTTTGTGTGCTACCAAACGTCACAACGTAACTGGGTGATTATAAAGGTGCTCTACAGGTGTCTCCGATGGTACTTTTTGAGTTGGAATAGATCAAGATTAGGATTTTTCACTCTGATTGTCGGAGAGGTATCTCTGGGCCCTCTCGGTAATACACACCACTATAAGCCTTGCAAGCATGATAACTAATGAGTTAGTTACGGGATGATGTATTACAAAATGAGTAAAGAGACTTGCCGGTAACGAGATTGAACTACGTATTGGGATACCGACGATCGAATCTCGGGCAAGTAACATACCGATGACAAAGAGAACAACGTATAGTGTTGTGCGGTTTGACCGATAAAGATCGTCGTAGAATATGTAGGAACCAATATGAGTGTCCAGGTTCCGCTATTGGTTATTGACCGGAGACGTCTCTCGGTCATGTCTACATAGTTCTCGAAGCCGCAGGGTCCACACGCTTAAAGTTTTGTGACGATCAGTTTTATGAGTTTATATGTTTTGATGTACCGAAGGTAGTTTGGAGTCCCGGATTTGATCACGGACATGACAAGGAGTCTCAAAATGGTCGAGACATAAAGATTTATATATTGGAAGCCTGCATTTGGACATCAGAATAGTTCCGGGTGAAATCGGGATTTTATCGGAGTACCAGAGGGGTTACCGGAACCCCCCGGGGGCTAATGGGCCTTGTTGGGCCATAAGGGAAAGAGAGAGGGGCTGGCCTAGGGCAGGTAGCGCGCCCCCTTCGCCCTGTTTGAATTGGACTAGGAGAAGGGGGCGGCCCCCCCTTTCCTTCTCTTTCTCTCCCTGCCTTTTCCCCTCCTAGTAGGAGTTGGAAAGGGAGGAATCCTACTCCTACTAGGAGAAGGATTCCTACTCCTAGGCGCGCCAACAAGGGCCGGCCGGCCTCCCCCTTGCTCCTTTATATACAGGGGCAGGGGGCACCTCTAGACACACAAGTTGATCGCAAAGATCTCTCCCAGCCGTGTGCGTTGCCCTCTCCACCATAATCCACCTCGGTCATACTATAGCGGTGTTTAGGCGAAGCCCTGCTGCGGTAACTTCATCAACATCGTCACCACGCCGTCGTGCTGACGAAACTCTTCCCCGAGCTCTACTAGATCGTGAGTTCGCGGGACGTCACTGAATTGAACGTGTGCTGAACGCGAAGGTGACGTACGTTCGGTGCTGAGGATCGGTCGATCGTGAAGACATACGACTACATCAACCGCGTTGTCATAATGCTTCTGCTTAACAGTCTACAAGGGTACATGGACAACACTCTCCTCTCTCGTTGCAATGCATCACCATGATCCTGTGCGTGCGTAGGAAAATTTTGAAATTACTGCGTTCCCCAACAGTGGCATCCGAGCCTGGTTTTATGCGTTGATGTTATATGCACGAGTAGAAGACAAGTGAGTTGTGGGCGATACAAGTCATACTGCTTACCAGCATGTCATACTTTGGTTTGGTGGTATTGTTGGATGAAGCAGCCCGGACCGACATTACGCGTACGCTTACGCGAGACTGGTTCTACCGACGTGCTTTGCACATAGGTGGCTGGCGGGTGTCAATTTCTCCAACTTTAGTTGAACTGAGTGTGGCTACGCCCGGTCCTTGAGAAGGTTAAAACAACACTAACTTGATGAACAATCGTTGTGGTTTTGATGCATAGGTAAGAACGGTTCTTGCTCAGCCCGTAGCAGCCACGTGAAACTTGCAACAACAAAGTAGAGGACGTCTAACTTGTTTTTGCAGGGCATGTTGTGATGTGATATGGTCAAGACATGGTGCTATATTTATTGTATGAGATGATCATGTTTTGTAACGGAGTTATCGGCAACTGGCAGGAGCCATATGGTTGTCGCTTTATTGTATGCAATGCAATCGCCTTGTAATTGCTTTACTTTATCACTAAGCGGTAGCGATAGTCGTAGAAGCAATAGTTGGCGAGACGACAATGATGCTACGATGGAGATCAAGGTGTCGTGCCGGTGACGATGGTGATCATGACGGTGCTTCGGAGATGGAGATCACAAGCACAAGATGATGATGGCCATATCATATCACTTATATTGATTGCATGTGATGTTTATCCTTTATGCATCTTATTCTGCTTTGTTTGACGGTAGCAATATAAGATAACCTCTCACTAAATTTCAAGATAAAACTGTTCTCCCTGAGTATGCACCATTGCCAAAGTTCGTCGTGCCGAGACACCACGTGATGATCGGGTGTGATAAGCTCTACGTCCATCTACAACGGGTGCAAGCCAGTTTTGCACACGCAGAATACTCAGGTTAAACTTGACGAGCCTAGCATATGCAGATATGGCCTCGGAACACTGAGACCGAAAGGTTGAGCGTGAATCATATAGTAGATATGATCAACATAGTGATGTTCACCATTGAAAACTACTCCATTTCACATGATGATCGGTTATGGTTTAGTTGATATGGATCATGTGATCACTTAGATGATTAGAGGGATGTCTATCTAAGTGGGAGTTCTTAAGTAATATGATTAATTGAACTTAAATTTATCATGAACTTAGTACCTGATAGTATTTTGCTTATCTATGTTGTTGTACATAGATGGCCCGTGCTGTTGTTCTGTCGAATTTTCATGCGTTCCTTGAGAAAGCAAAAAGATGGTGGTAGCAATTACACGGATGGGGTCCATAACTTGAGGATTATCCTCATTGCTGCACAGAAGAATTACATCCTGGAAGCACCGCTAAGTGCCAAACCTGCTGCAAGAGCAACACCAGATGTTATGAATGTCTAGCAGAGAAAAGCTGATGACTACTCGGTAGTTCAGTGTGCCATGCTTTACGGCTTAGAACCAGGACTTCAACGACATTTTGAACATCATGGACCATATGAGATGTTCCGGGAGTTGAAGTTAATATTTCAAGAAAGTGCCCGGATTGAGAGATATGAAGTCTCCAATAAGTTCTATAGCTGCAAGGTGGAGGAGAATAGTTCTGTCAGTGAGCATATACTCAAAATGTCTGGGTATCATAATCACTTGACTCAACTGGGAGTTAATCTTCCTATTGATAGTGTCACTGACAGAGTTCTTCAATCACTACCACCAAGCTACAAAAGCTTCGTGATGAACTATAATATGCAAGGGATGAATAAGACAATTCCCGAGCTCTTCACGACGCTAAAGGCTGCAGAGGTAGAAATCAAGAAGGAGCATCAAGTGTTGATGGTCAATAAGACCACCGGTTTCAAGAAAAAGGGCAAAGGGAAGAAGAAGGGGAACTTCAAGAAGAACGGCAAACAAGTTGCTGCTGAGGAGAAGAAACCCAAGTCTGGACCTAAGCCTGAGACTGAGTGCTTCTACTGCAAACAGACTGGTCACTGGAAGCGGAATTGCCCCAAGTATTTGGCGGATAAGAAGGATGGCAAGGTGAACAAAGGTATATGTGATATACATGTTATTGATGTGTACCTTACCAGAGCTCATAGTAGCACCTGGGTATTTGATACTGGTTCTATTGCTAATATTTGCAACTCGAAACAGGGACTACAGATTAAGCGAAGACTAGCTAAGGACGAGGTGACGATGCGCGTGGGAAATGGTTCCAAAGTTGATGTGATCGCCGTCGGCACGCTACCTCTACATCTACCTTCGGGATTAGTTTTAGACCTAAATAATTGTTATTTGGTGCCAGCGTTAAGCATGAACATTATATCTGGATCATGTTTGATGTGAGACGGTTATTCATTTAAATCTGAGAATAATGGTTGTTCTATTTATATGAGTAATATCTTTTATGGTGATGCACCCTTAAAGAGTGGTCTATTCTTGTTGAATCTCGATAGTAGTGATACACATATTCATAATGTTGAAGCCAAAACATGCAGAGTTGATAATGATAGTGCAACTTATTTGCGGCACTGCCATTTGGGTCATATTGGTATAAAGCGCATGAAGAAACTCCATACTGATGGACTTTTGGAATCACTTGATTATGAATCACTTGGTACTTGCGAACCATGCCTTATGGGCAAGATGACTAAAACGCCGTTCTTCGGAACTATGAAGCGAGTAACAGATTTGTTGGAAATCATACATACTTATGTATGTTGTCCGATGAATATTGAGGCTCACGGCGAGTATCGTTATTTTCTTACCTTCACAGATGATTTAAGCAGATATGGGTATATCTACTTAATGAAACATAAGTCTGAAACATTTGAAAAGTTCAAAGAATTTCAGAGTGAAGTGGAAAATCATCGTAACAAGAAAATAAACTTTTTACGATCTGATCATGGAGGAGAATATTTGAGTTACGAGTTTGGCATACATTTGAAACAATGCGGAATAGTTTCGCAACTCACGCCACCCGGAACACCACAGCGTAATGGTGTGTCCGAACGTCGTAATCATACTTTACTAGATATGGTGCGATCTATGAGGTCTCTTACTGATTTACCGCTATCATTTTGGGGTTATGCTTTAGAGACGGTTGCATTCACGTTAAATAGGGCACCATCAGAATCCGTTGAGACAACGCCTTATGAACTATGGTTGGGCAAGAAACCAAAGTTGTTGTTTCTTAAAGTTTGGGGCTGCGATGCTTATGTGAAAAAGCTTCAACCTGATAAGCTCGAACCCAAATCGGAGAAATGTGTCTTCATAGGATACCCAAAGGAAACTATTGGGTACACCTTCTATCACAGATCCGAAGGCAAGATATTCGTTGCTAAGAATGGATCCTTTCTAGAGAAGGAGTCTCTCTCGAAAGAAGTGAGTGGGAGGAAAGTAGAACTTGATGAGGTAACTATACTTGCTCCCTTATTGGAAAGTAGTTCATCCCAGAAACCGGTTCGTGTGACATCTAAAACAATTAGTGAGGAAGCTAATGATGATGATCATGAAACTTCAGATCAATTTACTACCGAACCTCGTAGGTCAACCAGAGCAAGATCCGCACCAGAGTGGTACGGTAATCCAGTTCTGGAGGTCATGTTACTTGACCATGACGAACCTACGAACTATGAGGAAGCGATGATGAGCCCAGATTCCGCAAAATGGCTTGAGGGCCATGAAATATGAGATGGGATCCATGTATGAGAACAACGTGTGGACTTTGGTTGACTTGCTCGACGATCGACAAGCCATTGAGAACAAATGGATCTTCAAGAAGAAGACAGACGCTCACGGTAATGTTACTGTGTACAAAGCTCGACTTGTTGCAAAAGGTTTTCGACAAGTTCAAGGAGTTGACTACGATGAGACCTTCTCACCCGTAGTGATGCTTAAGTCCGTCCAAATCATGTTAGAAATTGCCGCATTTTATGATTATGAAATTTTGCAAATGGATGTAAAGACTGCATTCCTGAATGGATTTCTGGAAGAATAGTTGTATATTATGCAACCTGAAGGTTTTATCGATCCAAAGGGAGCTAACAAAGTATGCAAACTCCAGCGATCCATTTATGGACTGGTGCAAGCCTCTCGGAGTTGGAATAAACGTTTTGATAGTGTGATCAAAGCATATGGTTTTATACAAACTTTTGGAGAAGCCTATATTTACAAGAAAGTGAGTGGGAGCTCTGTAGCATTTCTAATATTATATATGGATGACATATTGTTGATTGGAAATGATACAAAATTTCTGGATAGCATAAAAGGATACTTGAATAAGAGTTTTTCAATGAAAGACCTCGGTGAAGCTGCTTATATATTGGGCATCAAGATTTATAGAGATAGATCAAGAAGCTTAATTGGACTTTCACAAATCACATACCTTGATAAAGTTTTGAAGAAGTTCAAAATGGATCAAGCTAAGAAAGGGTTCTTGCTTGTATTACAAGGTGTGAAGTTGAGTAAGACTCAATGCCCGACCACTGCAGAAGATAGAGAGAAAATGAAAAGTGTTCCCTATGCTTCAGCCATAGGCTCTATCATGTATGCAATGCTATGTACTAGACCTGATGTGTGCCTTGCTATTAGCCTAGCAGGGAGGTACCAAAGTAATCCAGGAGTGGATCACTGGACAGCGGTCAAGAACATCCTGAAGTACCTGAAAAGGACCAAGGATATGTCTCTCATTTATGGAGGTGACAAAGAGCTCATCGTAGATGGTTATGTTGATGCAAGCTTTGACACTGATCTGGACGATTCTAAATCGCAAACCGGATACGTGTTTATATTAAACAGTGGAGCTGTCAGTTGGAGCAGTTCTAAACAGAGCGTCGTGGCGGGATCTACATGTGAAGCAGAGTACATTGCTGCTTCGGAAGCAGCGAATGAAGGAGTCTGGATGAAGGAGTTCATATCCAATCTAGGTGTCATACCTAGTGCATCGGGTCCAATGAAAATCTTTTGTGACAATATTGGTGCAATTGCCTTGGCAAATGAATCCAGATTTCACAAGAGAACCAAGCACATCAAGAGACGCTTCAACTCCATCCGGGATCAAGTCCAGGTGGGAGACATAGATATTTGCAAGATACATACGGATCTGAATGTTGCAGACCCGTTGACTAAGCCTCTTCCATGAGCAAAACATGATCAGCACCAAGGCTCCATGGGTGTTAAAATCATTACTGTGTAATCAATATTATTGACTCTAGTGCAAGTGGGAGACTGAAGGAAATATGCCCTAGAGGCAATAATAAAGTTATTGTTTATTTCCTTATTTCATGATAAATGTTTATCATTCATGCTAGAATTGTATTAACCGGAAAGATAATACATGTGTGAATACATAGACAAACAGAGTGCCACTAGTATGCCTCTACTTGACTAGCTCATTGATCAAAGATGGTTAAGTTTCCTAACCATAGACATGAGTTGTTATTTGATCAATGGGATCACATCATTAGGAGAATGATGTGATTGACTTGACCCATTACGTTAGCTTAGCACTTGATCATTTGTTTACTACTATTGCTTTCTTCATGCCTTATACATGTTCTTATGACTATGAGATTATGCAACTCCTGAATACCGGAAGAACACTTTGTGCGCTACTAAACGTCACAACATAACTGGGTGATTATAAAGGTGCTCTACAGGTGTCTTCGATGGTACTTGTTGAGTTGGCATAGATCAAGATTAGGATTTGTCACTCCGATTGTCGGAGAGGTATCTCTGGGCCCTCTCGGTAATAAACATCACTATAAGCCTTGCAAGCATGATAACTAATGAGTTAGTTACGGGATGATGTATTACAGAACAAGTAAAGAGACTTGCTGGTAACGAGATTGAACTAGGTATTGGGATACCGACGATCGAATCTCGGGCAAGTAACATACCGATGACAAAGAGAACAATGTATTGTGTTGTGCGGTTTGACCGATAAAGATCTTCGTAGAATATGTAGGAACCAATATGAGCATCTAGGTTCCACTATTGGTTATTGACCGGAGACTTGTCTCGGTCATGTCTACATAGTTCTCGAACCCGTAGGGTCCGCACGCTTAAAGTTCTATGACGATCGGTTTTATGAGTTTATATGTTTTGATGTACCGAAGGTAGTTCAGAGTCCCGTATTTGATCACGGACATAACGAGGAGTCTCGAAATGGTCGAGACATAAAGATTGATATATTGGAATCCTACATTTGGACATCGTAATAGTTCTGGGTGAAATCGGGATTTTACCGGAGTACCGGAGGGGTTACCGGAACCCCCCGGGGGCTAATGGGCCTTGTTGGGCCATAAGGGAAAGAGAGAGGGGCCGTCCTAGGGCAGGAAGCGCGCCCCTTCCCCTTGTCCGAATTGGACTAGGAGAAGGGGGGTGGCGCCCCCCTTTCCTTCTCTTTCTCTCCCTGCCTTTTCCCCTCCTAGTAGGAGTAGGAAAGGGAGGAATCCTACTCCTACTAGGAGGAGGATTCCTCCTCCTAGGCGCGGCAACAAGGGCCGGCCGGCCTCCCCCTTGCTCCTTTATATACAGGGGCAGGGGGCACCTCTAGACACACAAGTTGATCGCGAAGATCTCTCCCAGCCGTGTGCGGTGCCCCCCTCCACCATAATCCACCTCGGTCATACTGTAGCGGTGTTTAGGCGAAGCCCTGCTGCGGTAACTTCATCAACATTGTCACCACGCTTTCGTGCTGACGAAACTCTTCCCCGAGCTCTACTAGATCGTGAGTTCACGGGACGTCACCGAGCTGAACGTGTGCTGAACACGGAGGTGCCGTACGTTCGGTGTTGAGGATCAGTCGATCGTGAAGACGTACGACTACATCAACCGCATTGTCATAACGCTTCTGCTTAATGGTCTACGAGGGTACGTGGACAACACTCTCCCCTCTTGTTGCTATGCATCACCATGATCCTGTGTGTGTGTAGGAAATTTTTGAAATTACTGCGTTCCCCAACAAGTGGACCTTAGGGGAGAGAGAGGGCAGCAGCCCAGGAGGTCCCCCCCAAGGCGAGTCCGAATTGGACTAGGGGAGGGGGCACGGCCCCTCTTTCCCTCTCCCTCTCCCTCTCTTTCCTTCCCCTTCCCCCTTCCTAGTTGGACTAGGAAGGGGGAGTCCTACTCCTACTAGGAGGAGGACTCCCCCATCCTTGGCGCGCCCCAAGTACCGGCCGGCCTCCCCTTGCTCCTTTATATACGGGGGCAGGGGGCACCCTAGGACACACAAGTTGATTGTTCCAAGCCATGTGCAGTGCCCCACTCCACCATAATCCACCTCGGTAATATCGTAGCGGTGCTTAGGTGAAGCCCTGCGTCGGTAGCATCATCATCACCGTCATCACGCCGTCGCGCTGACATAACTCTCCCGTGAAGCTCTGCTGGATCATGAGTTCATGGGATGTCGCCGAGCTGAGTGTGTGCAGAACTCGGAGGTGTCGTGCATTCGGTACTTGGATCGGTTGGATCGTGAAGACATACGACTACATCAACCGCGTTGTGATAACGCTTCCGCTTACGGTCTACGAGGGTACGTGGATGTGATACGTCTCCAACGTACCCATAATTTTTGATTGCTCCATGCTATATTATCTTCTGTTTTGGAAAATATTGGGCTTTATTATTCACTTTTATATTATTTTTGGGACTAACCTATTAACTGGAGGCCCAGCCCGAATTGCTGTTTTTTTGCCTATTTCAGAGTTTCGCAGAAAAAGAATATCAAACGGAGTCCAAACGGAATGAAAACTTCGGGAACATGATTTTCGGAACGAACATGATCCAGAGGACTTGGACCCTACGTCAAGAAAGCCACCAGGAAGCCATGAGGTAGGGGGCGCGCCTACCCCCCAGGCGCGCCCTCCACCCTCGTGGGCCCCACGTTGCTCCACCGACGTACTCCTTCCTCCTATATATACCTACGTACCCCCAAACGATCAGATACGGAGCCAAAACCCTAATTCCACTGTCGCAAACTTCTGTATCCATGAGATCCCATCTTGGGGCCTGTTCCGGAGCTCCGCCGGAGGGGGCATCGATCACGGAGGGCTTCTACATCAACACCATAGCCCTTCCGATGAAGTGTGAGTAGTTTACTTCAGACCTACGGGTCCATAGTTATTAGCTAGATGGCTTCTTCTCTCTTTTTGGATCTCAATACAAAGTTCTCCCCCTCTCTTGTGGAGATCTATTCGATGTGATCTTCTTTTGCAGTGTCTTTTTTGAGACCGATGAATTGTGGGTTTATGATCAAGTTTATCTATGAACAATATTTGAATCTTCTCTGAATTCTTTTATGTATGATTGGTTATCTTTGCAAGTCTCTTCAAATTATCAGTTTGGTTTGGCCTACTAGATTGATCTTTGTTGCAACGGGAGAAGTGCTTAGCTTTGGGTTCAATCTTGCGGTGTCCTTTCCCAGTGACAGTAGGGGCATCAAGGCATGTATTGTATTGTTGCCATCGAGGATAACAAGATGGTTTTTTTTATCATATTGCATGAATTTATCCCTCTACATCATATCATCTTGCTTAAAGCGTTACTCTGTTCTTATGAACTTAATACTCTAGATGCATGCTGGATAGCGGTCGATGTGTGGAGTAATAGTAGTAGATGCAGGAAGGAGTCAGTCTACTTGTCTCAGACGTGATGCCTATATACATGATCATACCTAGATATCCTCATAACTATGCTCAATTCTGTCAATTGCTCAACAGTAATTTGTCTACCCACCGTGAATACTTATGCTCTCAAGAGAAGCCACTAGTGAAAACTATGGCCCACGGGTCTATTTTCCATCATATTAATCTTCCAACACTTAGTTATTTCCATTGCTTTTATTTTACTTTGCATCTTTATCATAAAATTACCAAAAATATTATCCTATCTTATTCAGATCTCACTCTCGTAAGTGACCGTGTAGGGATTGACAACCCGTTATCGCATTGGTTGCGAGGATTTATTTGTTTGTGCAGGTGCGAGGGACTCGTGCGTAGCCTCCTACTGGATTGATACCTTGGTTCTCAAAAACTGAGGGAAATACTTACGCTAATTTACTGCATCACCCTTTCCTCTTCAAGGGAAAACCAGCACAGTGCTCAAGAGGTAGCAGGATGACACTCTTCCCTCTCGTTGCTATGCATCACCATGATCTTGCGTGTGTGTAGGAAATTTTTGAAATTACAACGTTCCCCAACACTACGATCACGCAAGATCTATTTAGGAGAAGCATAGCAACGAGCGGGGAGAGTGTGTCCACGTACCCTCGTAGACCGAAAGCAGAAGCGTTTTATCAACGCGGTCGATGTAGTCGTACGTCTTCACGATCCGACCGATCCTAGCACCGAATGTACGACACCTCCGTGTTCAACACACATTCACCACGATGACATCCCTCATACTCCTGATCTAGTTGAGGCCGAGGGAGAGTTCCGACAGCACGATGGCGTGGTGACGGTGATGATGAAGTTACCGGCGCACGGCTTCGCCTAAGCACTACGATGATATGACCGAGGTGTGTAACCATGGAGGGGGGCATCGCACACGGCTAAGAGAAACTTTAATGTCCTCTAGGGTGCCCTCTCCCCATGTATATAAAGGAGGGAGGGAGGAGGCTCGCCAGCCCTAGGGGGCGCGCCCAAGGAGGGGAGTCCTACTAGGACTTCAAGTCCTAGTAGGATTCCACCAAGAGGGAGAGAGTGGGAAGGAAGGAGAGGGAGAGGGAGTAGGAAAGGGGGGCGTCGCCCCCCTTCCCTTGTCCTATTCGGAATCCAAGGGGGGGGGGGCGTGGCCTACCCTGGCCTCCCTCCTCTCTCTCCAATAGGGCCCATGGTGGCCCATTAGTTCCCCGGGGGGGTTCTGGTAACCCCTCCGGCACTCCAGTTTTACCTGAAACTATCCGGAACACTTCCGGTGTCCGAATAACATGGTCCAATATATCAATATTTATGTGTCGACCATTTCGAGACTCCTCGTCATGTCTGTGATCTCATCCGGGACTCCAAACAACCTTCGGTACATCAAATCACATAACTCATAATACAAATCGTCATCGAACGTTAAGCGTGCGGACCCTGCGGGTTCGATAATTATGTAGACATGCATGACCGAGACACATCTTTGGTCAATAACCAATAGCGGAACCTGGATGCTCATATTGTCTCCTACATATTCTACGATGATCTTTATCGTTCAAAACGCATAACAACATACGTTGTTCCCTTTGTCATCGGTATGTTACTAGCCCGAGATTCGATCATCGGTATCATCATACCTAGTTCAATCTCGTTACTGGAAAGTCTCTTTACTCGTTCCGTAATACTTCATCCCGCAACTAACTCATTAGCCACATTGCTTGCAAGGCTTATAGTGATAAGCATTACCGAGAGGGCCCAGAGATACCTCTCCGAAACATGGAGTGACAAATCATAATCTCGATCTATGCCAACCCAACAAATACCTTCGGAGACACCTGTAGAGCATCTTTATAATCACCCATTTACGTTGTGATGTTTGATAGCACACAAAGTGTTCCTCCGGTATTCGGGAGTTGCATAATCTCATAGTTTGAGGAACATGTATAAGTCATGAAGAAAACAGTAACAATGAAACTGTAATGATCATAATGCTAAGCTAATGAATGGGTGTTGTCAATCACATCATTCTCCTAATGATGTGATTCCATTCATCAAATGACAATACATGTCTATGGTTAGGAAACATAACCATCTTTGATAAACGAGCTAGTCAAGTAGAGGTATACTAGGGACACTTATGTTTTGTCTATTTATTCACACATGTACTAAGTTTCTGGTTAATACAATTCTAGCATGAATAAGAAACATTTATCATGAAATAAGGAAATAAATAATAACTTTATTATTGCCTCTATGGCATATTTCCTTCAGTCTCCCACTTGCACTAGAGTCAATACTCTAGTTCACATCGCGATGTGATTTAACACCAATAGTTCACATCACCCTGTGATTAACACCCATAGTTCACATCACCATGTGACCAACACTCAACGGGTGTACCAGAGTCAATAATCTAGTTCACATCGCTATGTGATTAACACCCAAAGAGTACTAAGGTGTGATCATGTGTTGCTTGTGAGAGAAGTTTAGTCAATGGGTCTGCCACATTCAGATCCGTATGTATTTTGCAAATTTCTATGTCTACAATGCTCTGCACGGAGCTACTCTAGCTAATTGCTCCCACTTTCAATATGTATCCAGATTGAGACTTAGAGTCATCTGGATCAGTGTCAAAGCTTGCATTGACGTAACCCTTTACGACAAACTTTTTGTCACCTCCATAACCGAGAAACATATCCCTATTCCACTAAGGATAATTTTGACTCCTGTCCAGTGATCCATTCCTGGATCACTATTGTACCCTCTTGACAAACTCATGGTGAGGTACAGAATAGGTCTGGTACACATCATATCATAGTTTATAGAACCTATGACTGAGGCATAGGGAATGACTTTCATTCTCTTTCTATTTTCTACCGTGGTCGGGTTTTGAGTCTCACTCAACTCCACACCTTGCAATTCAGGCAAGAACTCCTTCTTTGACTGATCCATTTTGAACTCCTTCAAAATCTTATCAAGGTATGTACTCATCAAAAGTCTTATCAAGTGTCTTGATCTATCTTTATAGATCTTGATGCCCAGTATGTAAGTAGCTTCACTGAGGTCTTTCTTGGAAAAATCATTTCAAACACTCCTTTATGCTTTCCAGAAAATTCTACATCATTTCCGATCAACAATATGTAATTCACATATACTTATCAGAAATCTTGTAGTGCTCCCACTCACTTTCTTGTAAATACAAGCTTCACTGCAAGTCTGTATAAAACTATATGCTTTGATCAACTCATCAAAGCGTATATTCCAACTCCGAGATGCTTGCACCAGTCCATAGATGGATCGCTTGAGCTTGCACACTCTGTTAGCACCTTTAGGATTGACAAAACCTTCTTGTTGTATCATATACAACTCTTCTTTAAGAAATTCATTAAGGAATGCAGTTTTGACATCCATTTACCAGATTTCATCAAATGTGGAAATTGCTAACATGATTCGGACAGACTTAAGCATTGCTATGAGTGAAAATCTCATCGTAGTCAACACCTTAAACTTGTCGAATTTTTTTGTGACAATTCGAGCTTTGTAGATAGTAACACTACTATCAGTGTCCGTCTTCCTCTTGAAGATCCATTTATTCTCAATGTCTTGCCGATCATCGGGCAAGTCAATCAAAGTCCATCCTTTGTTCTCATACATGGATCCAATCTCAGATTTCATGGCCTCAAGCCATTTTGCGGAATCTGGGCTCATCATCACTTCCTCATAGTTCGTAGGTTCATCATGGTCTATTAACATGACTTCCAGAACAGGATTACCGTACCACTCTGGTGCGGATCGTACTCTGGTTGACCTACGAGGTTTGTAGTAACTTGATCTGAAGTTTCATGATCATCATCATTAACTTCCTCACTAATTGGTGTAGGCATCACTAGAACTAATTTCAGTGATGAGCTACTTTCCAATTCGAGAGAAGGTAAAATTACCTCATCAAGTTCTACTTTCCTCCCACTCACTTCTTTTGAGAGAAACTTCTTCTCTAGAAAGGATCCATTCTTAGCAACAAAGATCTTGCCTTCGGATCCGTGATAGAAGGTGTACCCAACAGTTTCTTTTGGGTATCCTATGAAGACGCACTTCACCGATTTGGGTTTTGAGCTTATCAGGCTGAAACTTTTTCACATAAGCATCGGAACCCCAAACTTTAAGAAACAACAGCTTAGGTTTCTTGCTAAACCACAGTTCATACGATGTCGCCTCAATGGATTTAGATGGTGCCCTATTTAACGTGAATGCAGCTATCTCTAATGCATAACCCCAAAACGATAGTGGTAAATCGGTAAGAGACATCACAGATCGCACCATATCCAATAAAGTACGGTTATGACGTCCGGACACACCATTACGCTGTGCTATTCCAGATGGCATGAGTTGTGGAACTATTCCACATTTTTAATGAAGGCCAAACTCATAACTCAAATATTCACCTCCACGATCAGATCGTAGAAACTTTATTTTCTTGTTACGATGATTTTCCACTTCACTCATAAATTCTTTGAACTTTTCAATTGTTTCAGACTTATGTTTCATCAAGTAGATATACCCATATCTGCTCAAATCATCTGTGAAGGTCAGAAAATAACGATACTCGCCGCGAGCCTCAACACTCATCAGACCGCATACATCAGTATGTATTATTTCCAACAAGTCTGTTGCTCGCTCCATTGTTCCGGAGAACGGAGTCTTAGTCATCTTGCCCATGAGGCATGGTTCGCAAGCATCAAGTGATTCATAATCAAGTGATTCCAAAAGCCCATCAGCATGGAGTTTCTTCATGCGCTTGACACCAATATGACTTAAATGGCAGTGTCACAAATAAGTTGCACTATTGTAACGCCCTCGATGCGGCTATAGCTCCCACGTGTCGAGGCACGACTTAGAGGCATAACCGCATTGAAAGCAATGTCGCAAGTCAGGCAATCATTACAACATCCCATGTAATATATAATAAAAGGGGGAGATAACATAGTTGGCTTACACTCGCCACGTCACATCAGAGTACATAAATAACATCCATCATAGAAATCACTCATGGCCCGACTACGGTGCCAAAATAGAAAAGAACCCAACATGCGACAAGGTCCTGAATCGATAACCCCAACTAGGCACCACTACTGATCATCCGGAAAAGACACATAGTATCGCTGCTAGTCCTCGTCGAACTCCCACTTGAGCTCGTAATCGTCAACTGGAGCAGAAACACCTGGACCTGCATCTGGAGTTGTAGTATCGGTGAGCCACAGGGACTCAGCAATCTCAGACCCACGCGATCAAGACTATTTAAGCTCATAGGAATGTATAAGGCAAAAATATGTGGAGCTGCAGCAAGCGACTAGCATATGTGGTGGCTAACTTATACGCAAAAGAGAGCGAGAAGAGAAGGCGAAGCACGAGCGAGAAGCTAAAGGAACATCCTGCGCAAGCATAACTCCAACACCGTGTCCACTTCCCGGACTCCGCCGAGAAGGGGCCATCACGGTAACACACACGGTTGATTCATTTTAATTAAGTTTAGTTCAAGTAATCTACAACCGGACATTAACAAATTCCCATCTGCCCATAACCGCGGGCACGGCTTTCGAAAGTTCAATCCCTGCAGGGGGTCCCAACTTAGCCCATGACAAGCTCTCACGGTCAACGAAGGAATAGACCTCCACCCGAGACACACCGATCAGACTCGGCAACCCGGTACAACAAGACAATTCGACAGGTTAAAACAAGACCAGCAACACCGCCCGAATGTGCCGACAAATCCCGATAGGAGCTGCACATATCTCTTTCTCAGGGCACACTCAGATGAGCGCTCCATACAACTAAAACCAAACCTCGAGTTTCCCCGAGGGGGCGCTGCACAGGACTCTAGTTTGGACCAACGCTCAGAGGAGCACTGGCCCGGGGGG